>NC_082597.1:61034569-61336250 GCF_030936135.1 Gavia stellata | reverse complement strand
ACACAATCTTAAAAGAGGAATTTAGTGGTCAAAACAATCAGACATGTGACAAGGTGGTATTCTGGCAAGTCTCAGACTATCAGCCATGTACACTACTAATTTTCACAGCAGCAGTTAGGATGCCAGGCAGACTTCATACAGACACTTCTGAATTTCCCTTCTGAGCACAGTTTGTAGTTTTATAAACATACACTCCAAGAAAGCATTGTGGCCAGCGGCTGGGGGAAGAGAGAGAGGCATTAATTAAAGGCTGGATTGACTTACTGCAAATAATAACGTGGTAATAAATATACTGCTCTGTTAACACCTGGGCCATAACCTGCGGGCTGATCATGGACGGGTTGCCTCCATATAGCTTCTGGGACTGCTTGGTTCACTCTTTGTTTTTGTTGCAGATGATTTATTACCTGCCATCGTACTGCATATTCATTCCGAAACTCGCCCCCACCTAGAAGTGTGCCTGAACTCTGGCTGCAGCTACTGCTGACAGAGAAGTACAGCTTTGGCAGAATACTGTGCCCCAGGAACGCCCCGCAGCTTGCAACTGATGGGATGGCCATGTAGTACAAGCCTGCTCCTCAACCCTGACCAAGGTCAAGGGAAGGAGGGAGGTTATGTATAAGAAAGGTGGGGCTGCTCTTGCTTCTTTCAAAGCATCAATACTCTGCAAACAGTTGGCCAAATAAGATAAGTGGAGAACTGTCAGTATCAAGACCCAGACGTGGTAGCAGGAGAGATAGTCTGTCAATCACAAATCAAGAGATGGGGGTTGCTTAGATATGAGGCATGAGCTCCACGTATTAGAGGAGACAGCAGCAGGAAAAATGCTTGCTACGAGCTGTGTGTCATTTATTTCTGGGCCACTGTGTTTATTTCCACCACTCTATAAGCTGAGTTACACTGAGAAAGCTGCAGCAAGACCTCAGTGTGGTGGGAGGGCTGCTGCACTATCTTAGCCATAACAGTCAAGTGGTGCAAGGTAATGGTTGCAAAACAATAGCACTCCTTTGCAGACAGATCCTGCAGGATGAAGGATTGACTTCTGAAACGGCTACACTTCCACCTGGCCACAGGGGAGGAGGGAGGGACAGCACTGTGAGAGCACATCAGGAACCAGGGAGCAGGAATGGGATGTACCACAAGGTGTGAGGAACAACGTGATTGTATCCCCCAGAGATGAGCAAGAGTACTGTGTTAATGTACTAAGACATAGGTCGCTGCAACGAGGAGAAACAGCATTTTCCAGTGGGCTACAAGGTTGGGCTTGGTCTGTTCACCCCGAGAGCCTTAGCAGAGGCTAAGAGCAGCATTCTACCCAAGCAGCAAAGGGTGCTTAAGATGCAATGGTCAAAGAAAGATTTCAAACAGCTTTTCTTTAAACTCCCCACTTAATTCTAATGTGTTTGTTTGTTTGTTTGTTTTAAAATGACAGAAAGTTAGTTCTGTACTTCTAGGCTGATAATTGAAACCAAATCTGCTGGCTTCAGACCTCATTGAAGAATATAAATGTGATACTAGGAAAGAACTTTGCTTCTCACTACCAAAGACACATCTGAGACAAAGTACATTTTGTAACATCAACAATCTGTCTCTTTCACAGGCTGTTCTACTACAGCAATAATTCTTGGATATAATCTCTCCACTTATCTATATTCAGAGGCCGTGAAATGATGAACTCAGCTTTTATCTACAGCTTTCCATTTTCCAAATAGCACTGGTTCTGTAGGGACCTCTTGCTGATCAGCACTCTTTCTTTTCTTTTCAACCCTACTGCTAAATTCTTCCCTTTAGCTACAACGAAGTCACCTCCACTGAAACTTCATGGGACAAGTTTGACACTGGATGAACATACTCACTCTCTCTCTTAAATGCTAAGATGGACTTCACCCTAAAAGTGTTGAAAGCCCACATGGGCACGGTTTTGCAAACATCAGTCAGAAAGATTTAATAGTACATTGTACATGTCTCTATTAGGACAGTTTGCTTTGAACTTCCTTACTACCAAATTCAAAAAACAAAACAAAGCAGAAGGCTTTTGCCCTTCCTCCAAGCTTACAGGATGCTAAAGTCAGAGCGAGTGCCAAGGGGGGTGAATTTTTTTTTGCCCCCTTAATGGAGAACCTCTTTGTGGGCTGATTCCATTTGGTTTACATGTAACCCTGGGGTAAGGATTTTAGTTTGTTAGTTTAAGAGGGGCAGCCAATCTCTTCGCACTGGAACCATTTGAATTCTCCTCATGCCTTTGCTCTCTATCAGAGCAATCTCCTAAATTAGTTCCAGTATGTTGACATTCCTTCCATCTGGTGTCTTTCCATTCAGCGGTATTTTTATTACTCTCCTAACAGCCGCAGACAGAAGTACCTTTCCACTGCTACAAAATGCTCTTTTATTAAAGGTCAGCCAAATCAAAAGAACAAGCAAGTTTGTTTTTAATTTTGGAGATGCAGACTAGAATAACCTTTTCATTCAGAAAAGTCATGTATGACCCAATTACCTCACTTGTGTAATAAGGCTCGAATTATTCTTCAAAAAGACATGCGAGTACTGAAAAGTGGTTTTTACCTTAGAAATTCAGCCCGATGCATCTTCTGCATTCTTGACTGCTGTGAAAGCCTTACAGCCCCTTGGCGTATTTTTTATTTTGGTTTTTTTTTATTATTATTATTTTATGACTGGTTTTTTAATAGAGCATACAGCAGACATGAAAATATCCAAGGTCCAATGTAGAAAACCACTTGTGTGCATCTGCATAAATTTATGCATATGCTTAATAATAATTGAAGATAGTGAGATATAAAGTATGCATTTTAAAGCTAAGCTTGTGTTAAATTGTTTTCCTGAATTATGGCCCTATTCAGTCAAACTGCATCCCTTCTTAAATTAAAGGAATGTAGTTAAGATCCTGCAATAATCATTTTAAATCAGACAGCATGCTAGAATTTACTCCCCAGTAAGGTTATTAAATCAGAATGAGAGCCATTTTCCTTGCCGGGGTTGTTTCTCAGAGAATGAGACTGAGGATATGCAGATTTTGATGGTCTACTCTTTAAAAAGGGAGGAAAAATGAGAGTTGCTAATTCAGCCACAATAACATGTTACACTAATTGTCTTTTGTTTCAGCAAAGAATACCAGAGCTAATTTCCCTTTTTTTTTTTTTAAATTATGATTACAAACTGCTGAGAAACTTCAGACAAGCAAACATTTACATTGCAGTGGGAGGACTGTGTAAATGGAAAGATAGAAATAAATTTCATCATTGCTTGCAATCATTTTGACATCTGAATGGGACCTGTCAGCGATCTCACACATTTGCTTTCATGTCATGTCCGACAAAGTGTTGTTTAGGCGATCACCCTGAATGACAGGAAATTCATAAAGGTGGGGTATGGTAACTAAAGAGTTAAGTTTGTTTATACTTGTTTCATTACTATTGCCAGACTCTCAAAACATTACTTTATGTTCTTGGACATTATCAACTGAAAACAATGGGAATAAAGCACTCGAAGGTCAAAAGCCTACATAATTAGAGGAAATCAATTAGAAATGTGGTTAAATAGCATCACTGCTGAAGTACTTTCTCTCGGCTACATAAAAAAATAAAAAAAATCATTCCAGTTTTCCAACTTTCATCATTCTTGTTTAAAGCCCAATCGTCCACATGACGCTTTAAGGGACTTTTGACTTTTTCAGGTGTTTTGCAGGCAGAAGGGATGAAGTCATTAGGCACCAAAGTTTCTTTTGATTATGTCTGAAAACCAGGAGATAGCAGAGGCGGGGACAGCGGCTGGGACTGCCTCCCCAGCACTGTCAGCCTGAGAAACATAACTCTGTTCTGCCCACACACAGAACCACCGATGGTGTGAGCTGCCACCTGGGTCCCTGGCTGCCTGCCCCATCCAGGGGTGCGCATCATAGCCTACGGCGGAGGACACTTGCCTGAGCTGGTGCTGCTGGAGGGGACGCAGTTTGTCAGCAATGGCTCGCGTCCGTGCACCTTGCCAGCTGCCACCCAGACAGATTTTTGGCAACGCGGCTGCTTTCGCTGACGACGCGATGACTTGACTGACCCAACTCAAGGAGCCCTGCATTGGAGACAGGCCATTATGTCTCTGAAACACCAAGCGTGCATTTGCTTTTTGCTGCCTGAAGTCTGGCACAAAGTATGAGCTTGAACATGTATTTGGCAAGTAAGAGGAGTATCATGAAATACTATGCTACCACCATTACACACTGTCAGATCTTCTTCCGTTGCCTTTGGGATGTGGACGTACAGAAGAGATGAACCAGTTTCCTGATTAACCAAAGGATGCAACCTAGCTCAAGTCATTGTGGACTGGTAGATATATAATGTAGAATCTTTGTGCTTTTTCTTAAGAGTACCAAAAATGCAACCTAAAAAAAAAAAAGTCAGAAGTCCCTCTTACACAGGAAATCCATTTTTTGGTGCCTTGTTGCTGTGAAGGGTCCAGCACTGTTCTAAGCATCCTGGCCCCAATCCAGCAAAGCCCTTCTGCACATGCTTTCCTTCAGTTACTTGTTCACGTTAATGCCATCGCGTTCCACGGGCACAAATTGTGATCCTAATATTTATTCATTCTTCAGGGAATATCTTCATTAAACTATTTCTACAAACATGTTAGCTAATAATCTGTTCATTTTTAAGTGCATTTTGCAAATGAGTGGACTTTTCTATATGGTTATGCTGACCAAGGACAACTCTTCCAGCACAGAAACACTCACGTAGGCACTGTATTTCACACTACAAAAACTCAAGACCTCACTCCTGAACGTACCAAGCATAACTTCACTCTCATAATTGGTCCAACACATGTTTAAATGTTTGCAGAATCAGGCCTGATGCTCTTTCCCTGGTTTAACTTTTATAAAGTATTGCCAGATGACACAGATTTTGTACTCAGGCTACCCCTGGAAAAATATGGTTGCTCTCAAAGGCTTTATTATCAAATCCTGGAGTTTTCAAGGCAAAAAAGAAATAGGGCAGGGGAAGGGCGGGAAGCAGACAGACAGATGAATGGACAGAGGCGTTATTCTATAAATTAAAATTTATGTGCTGAAATCAGAACACTGCTAGCAAAGCCAGCTTCATTTATCCAGTCCCTTTCAAGGAGTTTCAAGTCACTTGAAAGAGCACTTCCCTTGCAGCCGCACTCGACAGATTGCCAATTACAGCCCTGCTGAGAGGATGGAATTTCTTTGGAGTCACAACTGTACGTCTGCCCTCGCAGCAATGGGCAAGGTACATGGCTTTCGATTAGGTTACAAAAAAATCTCTCTAAACTAGAAAGCTTTGCTTCCACACATCTGAATTTGCTCTGTATCAAAAAAAAAAGATAAGGTTGTGTTTACATCAAGTTGACAAATTCAGAGGTTAATTGCTTTTAAGTAGGCAGGTCAAAAGGATACCTAAACAAGGATCCTACTTAAGGAAAACACATGTTTGTAAATGCAGTACAAAGAGTTTTCAAAGACAGTACGGGGAGACACAGCTTTGTCCATGCTTGGAGATCTGGGCAACCTGGCACCAACAGAAAGCGCTGTCAGACATGCAGTGAAACCTGCAGTAAAAATTAGTGAGAAAGGAGAAAAATATCTGTGGGGTGGCTTCAATTTGAAAGTTAAGCATATGATCTAAGTTAGTCAGCTAGACTCCATCTATAGCCAACAGGAGCCTCCAGTATGTCATTTATCCCACCTATCTGAAAAAATATCTCCCAGGAGGGAGCAAACCACCCTGTGTAGATACTGATCTCTCTTGACTAGAGAGGAAAACTAGACTTCCAGTGTACACCAACTGCCTAAATGTTGGATGGCTTAAATTTGGTGAGATTAAGCCCTTTACTGAGGATTGAATAACTTCAACATTTTGTGTCAGAAGACAGCAGTATTATCACTCTTTATGCATCACTGAAGAGATTAGCCACGTGTTTAAAATCCAACTTCAAGAGGATACAAATACTTCAGTCCTAGATGTAGTCCCTTAACTTCACTACAAGTGCCCTTCAGCTTAAAATGAAACACACGCTTAAGGATCCCTGAGCTCACATGCCTTATCTCTGGGCAGTACGTAACTGCTCCTCTGGATTCAGATGTGCAACCACACGTCTTCCCAATATCTAAGTTACAGCATTGGCTGCTAAAGGCCAAATACCGACTCTGACTGCTTGGAAAGGCTGGATGAGCTGTATAGCTGCTATAGCTCTGCTCTATGTCACTCCTTCCAATGGACTACAGTCCAGCCAAGAAGCTGACTTCCACTGCCCATCACTTCAGGCCAGGAATTAAACATAAGAAGCCATGAAAGGCTGCTCTGCTTTCTAGAAAAAGAAAAGGAAACAAACCAGTAACAGAATGGAAAACTTCCCAGAAACAAGAGAAAAAACTGCCTCCAGGTTTGTCACCACAAAGTGCTGCTGCTTGTTGACAGACCAGACGAGAACCACATCACCTGCTGTAGGCGCTCGCCCTCCTGCAGACAGGATGAACCCTCCATTGCAGAGCTTGACAGGCTCTGCTGCAGAAGCACTGCTCCTCCCTCCACGGGGCCAGAGGGGAAAGTTTTGCTCCCACGGGGCTTTATTGTCTGCTTCTTAAAAATGCTGTAATCTTTTTAACTTTTACAAATGTTTTAACTCAGTAAAAACTATTTAAAGTAAGGATGAGAAGGGCAATTGGTCAAAGGACCGCAGCATGCTTAATCTTTTTTCTTTCTGAGTTCTCGTGCACATTTGAAATAACTTTTGTTCCATTTGCAACCCACATGCTGACACAGCATCCCTCCCCTTTTCTGTTCCCAGATCCTGTTATGAGTTTATTCAATAAAAAGACAGATATTCATCTCTTTTCAAGTACAAGAACATGCTTTTGAATAACTCAATATGCGATACTGTAACAGTACTCCAAGTCAGCTTGTTTCAATCAGTCGTATCAACTCTCAGAGCAGAGCTGCCATATACATATCATCACCTTACGCATTTACCTCACGGGTATGTAAATACAAAGGGCTAAATTTGGGCTGCCTGTTCTGCACCCAGGGAAAGAGGTGATCCCTGGGGACGAGGCTGCCCAACCCAGGTCCCTCCAAACCTCTGGAACGCACACCCCGGGTCCGCCTTGCGGCCGCCCTCTTCACAGCTACAGACCTCTCAGCCTGTGTCTTTTAGCACGTACCCGGCCCGAACACCCCAGCTAAAGCTGGGATGTTACTTGAGGAAGGAAGGAAGGAGGAGGAGATTTTACTGCAGAGTGACACTCTATAAATATATAAACAAACAAACAGGCAGATCAGGGAGGAATGCCCCTGGCTTCCTGCTCCTTGCTGTAAGACCAGGGAGCAGCTCCCGGAGGCAGGAATTAGCAGGCTTCCCGCCTGTGTCCCAGGAAGAAAGGAGTTAGAGGGGGAAGACAGGATGAGGAAACAGGAACGGATAAGCCAGCGACCAGACTGACAGGAAATGGTGCAGAGATGGATAGGAAGTGGATGCTGGGATTCAGGGGAAAAAAGCAGCGATGACAGAACCAGCAAGACTAACCAGCAGGTAAGGGAGGACCAAAGGCCTAGAGCAGACGAGACTGGTCTTTTGCAGTCCAGGGAAAATAAAGCATACAAGGACTGGTTTAGAAGCTGGGGACATAAGCGGACATCAGGCTCGTGCATGAGTGAGGACGAAATTAAACTGAGCTGTCCAACGGGAGCAAGGAGGTGAGATGATACATGCAACAATTTCCCACCTGCCATGGACAGGACACAACGCTCAAGTCACACATGAAGAAGCTCCTCCAGACAAAGGGTTATGCATCTGTGAAACACTGGTGGTTCAGGGGGAAGGTAGTGCTCAAAACAGTCTCTTTGGTAAGTGATGGGTTACACTAGGAGTAGGGGTTTGTTTGGTGCATGATCTCAAGAAACATGAATATCAGGTCTGCAAGAACGTAACAGAGCAGTCAGGGAGGAGAATCACATTCACTAACCTTCATATATGGTGATGATATGAGGGTGGCTGAGGGATGACATGATCTCAATCTCTCGTCTGATGTGAACCATATCTTGTTCATCCTTAATTTTGTCCTTACGAATGGATTTTATTGCAACCTATAAATTCAGGAAATCAAGCATTATTCTTGGAACTGAACAGATGCATATAATCCATTAAAGAGAGTTCAAAAAATAAATACAGATGTTAGATGTTGGCAGAGCGTGGAATGACCAAAACAAAGCTTTAGAATACAAACCTCCATGCCCCAGCTCCTTCATTTTATAGCAATAAATACACTCTCCTTACAGTAATGGGTGACATGAAGTTTTAGGGTCTTCAGGTCTTAGGACTTCACTGAGGGGGAAAACAGCATCTTTTGGAAAGATCTCTGTGTTAGCCTAAGTACTCTCCATCTGAGGCAAATGGCAAAACTCCCAAAAGATTTTGATGGGAAGTACATTTGCTTAGACATGATTGCATCTGACAATTTCAAACAGAAGCTTTGGAGACAATTCCTCTGAAATAAGGTTGAGATCTCTGATGGAATGGAAGCAGGGAATCCAGGGTGCCAATTACAAATTTATATTTGTCCATGTTAATACACAGAAGATCACATTTAACACAGGTTGCTCCACGGTTCTCTAAAGCAGGCAAACTGCTCAGGAGTTATGACTTATTGAAAAATCAGAAGAAATAAATATTTGAAATTCACATCTAAACTCATCCTCATATAAACCCAAGGCTTTCAGGTCCTACACAGCACTTATGCAATCACTGCAAAACCATATCCTTCCTGCATCCTTCCTCAATCAGCAACCTCTTTTCAAGCACATCGTGTGACTGGGTATCTTTCCAAAAGGCAGGGTGGGAACAGAGGAAGTGATAGCTGAACTTGCAAATTATAACAGCCCTTGTGAGTGTGTGTATATCTGCTGCCTGTGAAAAAAGGGCTTATCTGAACAACGCCATAAATAATCGTGGAGGTCAGCTCATGCCCTACGAGAAATGCAGAAGCCAACAATGGAGAGAAGCTGGTGGGAGAGGGAAGGTGAGGACATTGTGCATACTGAATGGCAGCACAGCCTTTATTATACTCAATATTTACCCTGCTTTATTTTTGTAAGCCAGAGTTCAACGAATAAATTACCAGCTACTTTAAAATCAACAATAAGTCTTTGAAAAACATCACTGACCTGCTGAGATGACCACTCTTTTATGGGTAAACAACACTTTTGTCATTCTATGCAGCCAACTACTGCGGACCTCTCCTGGGAAAACATTTGTAAACCTGTGATTTATGCGATTTCCCCAGTTCCTTCAGAAAAAAATAATATCACTGCCTACTGCAGTAATTGCAAGTGGCATGACTGGTATTGTTTTCATTATATGGTGTAGCATCGAGGATATTGAAGAAAGAAGGGAAAAACTTACAATATTATAAAATTGAAATGTACATAAACAGGAGCTAGTATAAAGGATCAGGTTTCCTACAAAGCCTTCAACTCTGAAAAGCAACATTGTTCAAAAAAGCATTAAGCTCATGCCCCATCCCCTCGAATTCTGAAAGCTTTCAGCACATGCTTAAAATTAAGCTCATGCTCAAGTGCTACCCCACTTTGGGACAGCAGAAGAAAAACCAGAACTCAAACCAGGGACAAACCGATGCGCATGTCAAAAACCAAAGAACTATTTTCTTGCTCTTGACACAAACATTTGGTATAAAGATTTTAAAAGTAACAACATATCTATGGTCTTATATGGCACATATTTCTAGAAAAGGTAGTACAACAGATTTTAATTGAATGAGTGATCAAGATAATCTCCAAGTAATTCTAGAGATGGAGAAGGCAACTAACATTAAAGATGAGGTTGGATTTTTCCCCCTTCCCATGTTTGCACTGGGACAGGCTGCAAATGCAAATACACCCTGTATACAAGAAGGATGTGGGTGGCTCTTGGAGCAGCATGTGCATTCCTGCAAGAAATAAATATAGACATGGGTAAAAACACATTTTTTATTAAAAGACAGGCTTGTACTTGGCTCTGAGGAAGAATTTAAGAAGGGTTTCATTGTCAAATATACAACAGGGAGCAAATTCTTCACCATTCATGGCTGGTAAAGTAATAACGGCACCCCAGAGGGCATGCCAATCTCCTACTAACTTGACTCTGTGCTTCACAGACAGGACTTTTGTAAGTCTACACATAATTACTGCAAATGGCCTCCGTGGAATAATTGCATATGTGAAAACATATATTTTTAGATACAAAAATGCAAATGTGATTGAAAAGCGTGGTGGCACTCTGTAAATATATGTTTGGATTAATCTTCAAATGCAAACAGATGTGTTGCCTGGGAACATATTTTTCAACAGGACCAGAAAGTTTACAGTCTCACAACCTGCGCTGAAAAGTTGTTAAGGCACGTAGGAGCCTCAATTTATGAAGGCTATTCCTAAAAGTTTAACCAAATTTTGAAGATGGTACTTAAACTCTCCTGAAAACATCACTTCCCAGTTGCAGGGGTAGAATTCAGCAGCCCAGCCGAAGTACTTGGGATTTTGTCAGTGACATCCAGGCTGCAAGATCTCATCCCAACATAAGGAGAGAACGCATGCCAAACATATCTCTCGGCTTTTAATATTCAAGACTTTCTCTTCCCTCCCTCAGCTACTTCAGATCACAGTGACCAGCATTTAGAAACAGGGAAAGACACCCAGCAGGTGTGAACTATCTTAACTCCCGTGGTGTCAATGGATCCTGCTAAGCATCCACCTGTCCGTGCTCAGACCATACCCTGCAATCCTGACAAACGGCAAGGCGGCTGTGGAGGAGACAATGCCCCTTAGCCAGGGCACAGTACGTTACCAGTACGAGCACTCTGTAGCAGAGCAAGGCCTCAAACACTCCCATGTACTAACAAAATAATATCACTGCCTATTTGCATAGCAAACGAGCATGCTCAAAGCACAGCACAGCTATTTATTAATTACACCTTGGGAGGCAAGTAGTGAAAAAGCACTATTCATCCACTTTTAGGAGATGAGGAAATTGAAACAGAAAGCTGACATGACTCCTAAAGGAAACGAGGACAGCAGCATCTCAGAAATTGCTGCCTGCCTCTCCCTCCCAAACTGTGCAACACATCACAGGAGTGCCTTGCTCAACAAGCCATCCCATTACTAAAGGCTGACTTCTGATACCTTTCCCCATGTTCAACTGATATTTCTCCCCTCAAAAAGAGCCTCAGGAAAGTGAAAGGTTTGAACACATCTCAAATATTTTTTACCCTGTGCCATGTGCCTGGTGGCCTGCACGATTCCCAAGTGGACAGGCTCCACATCTCAGAGGCTATCAAGAGTGCACAGCCTTGCCAGTGACCTGGTCCAAAATGCTAAAGAGCAAGCGATTGTTGTCAGCAGAGTCACTGTCAGAGGCGGCATCCCAAAGCAGGATTAGCAGAGCAGCAGGACAGCGTTCGCTCCAGCTCTTCTCCTCTAAGTAAGGGATTTCTGCCAGCCAAACGTCTTTCACCTGCATCAGTCTGCTCAGACCATGTCAGCAAGGGTACTTGGGCTTAAGTCTACTGATGTGAAAAAAACACCACAAACAAGAAAGCAGTCCAGGGTTTTCTTTTTTAGTATTTCATGGAAACGTTATGAGTCAGGATCACATTTTAGGTATTTATTATGTATTTCATTGTTTTCATCTCTCTGAGCAAAGAAAGATCCCTAGCTGTATGTTATGGTATCAGGCTGTAAAATAAGTCTCTCTTCCAGGTAGTCTAAAATACCAATAATGGAATTTCTTTCATGAAATTTATTTTACTCAGAAACATATTTCAGAAAATACATTTTCAAAGTGTGCTTATGCTTTTAACACCGGAGCTGGCTCTGTTTTTCAAAACCCCACTTACAGGACTGCTGCCAGATATGGCACATGATGAACCTGAACAACGTAAGCCTAATAAGAAATAATCTCGACTCAGAAATACCTTATGAAAGAACTTGTTTGTTCATTCTTTAGGTCCTTTTCTTTCTTGCTTGCCTGCTTACTTTCCTTGCTTTCTCTGAAAGCAACAGCTCCACTGTGTGCAACATCAAAATTTATTAAGGGTCACAGCCTATGAATCAAGAGAAGGGCAAATGCAACATGCTTTTTTATATCAGCTACATTAACTATTCCAAATACTCCAGCTCGAGATCTGCAAAGAAAGTGCTGTTAGTCCCTTCGGTACTCTCAGAACACTCTACTTATACCCCTACCACACCATCTCAATATATTTTACTGGCTTTAAGACTTAGCTAGTTTAATTATAGTATTTTTAGTAACTTTACTAGTGGAGGAATTTGTATTTTCCTAGCTTCTTGTCTTAATGAGAATTTCAGATAACTCCAAGACCTTGCACTCAGACAGAGTAACATATCAGATTCTTAATAATGAAATCTAAAGCCTCTCACCCCAACAAAACAGGTTCAAGTTCACCCAAAGCCCCTACAGACACAGTATCCAATCTGGCAAAACACTTTAGCACTTGCCTAACTTCACACATGTGAGCAGCCCATTAGCTTTCATGGGATAGCTCACACATGTAAAATTAAATACATGCATAAGCACCTAGGTCACAGCTCAAAACTAGGCTATGCAATGGACCCTCCAGGGATCTATACTGGCTGTACGCCCCAGTAACATCTTTGTTATGTCTTCTGCGGTTCTGATGGCAACATGGTCCCACACACAGGGCTAGAGGGGGAGAAAGGAGCACCAGAGATGGACTGAAATGACCTCCACCCGTGCTGCCCATTCTGGTACCAGCCTCTGCTCAGAAGCAGGTAGAAAGAATACCCTCCCCAAAATGTATGGCACAGGGGAGAGAAAGCAGAGGGTTGTGGACTTCTAATATTGGCAGGCATTTCCAAACGGCTCTGCACTAGCACAGCCCCCCACTTCTCTGCTGCTCTGCCTTCCAGAAGCAGATAGGAGAGAGGGAGCACAGCTTTTGGCTTCCCATCCCTCCATGAGTCAGCTTGCAGAGTTTGCTGGGCAGGAAGTATGGAGAAATAAACTGCTCTCTTCAAGGCTGCAATAAATTACCTGTCTGTATTTGCTGGAAAGAGGATTTATACTCACTCTCTGAACTGGTGTAGAGAGATTATTAAGTATTTTCCACCACACTTCATGCTTCTTTGCTTTTGTTTGGTACAAATAACTTGACTTGAACTATAAATACTTCAAAAAGATGACAGTTGCAAAGGTTTCTGTACATTCAGTCCTATCGGTAAGAGAAATGTCTCTGCTCCTTTATGAGCTTCTCGGCTGCTGGGCAGAGCAAAGAGGGTGGAATTTTCTCTTTACAGAGGCAGATCAAGACCACTGAATACAGAAAAATATCTCAAAATATCTGGCAAAGGGCATGGCAGGCAGTAGGTGCCCATTTCCATACCAAATCTGTGTCTGCTGAGTCACTGCTGGCATCATCATTTATGGGATGAGCAACAAAGCTGTATTTTCATCAAAGCATAAAGCTGTTTTTCTTGATTTCAGGAAATTTGCCTCATGTCCAGCCGAGGTGTGTGAATATAAACAAAGGCAGAATTAGCCACAGCGCAGAAAGTCACAGATTTTTAAGTCAGCTAGTGCTGTAACTGAGACTGACCACCTGAATGCCACAAACCTCTGAACCTTCCCCAGCAATTTCTGCATGCAGTACATTCAGTCCCATTGAAAACAATCTTCCACTCTTTATTATCTATCAAGGCTATTTTTAGGACCGTGGCGAGATATGAACAAACTGCTTTTTTTCCACCGTGGGGGCTGTGACTTTTAAGCTGGTTCCAGTGCTTGTGCATACCACCCGTGCTCGAGCAAATTCCAATGGGCTCTTGCAATACTATGGTGGACAGTTGGGAAAATGACATCAGGACAGAGAGTGCAGGCCCCCAAGGAAGGGAAACCAGCTTGCTGCTGGTGGGAGATATGTCAGAAATGCAGCTTAAAGAAAATTATTAAAAACAATTTTCTTTGGGTGAAGAGGGAGGAGAGAGTAAGCACATAAACCTCTCCTTTCCGAAAGCTGTGAGCTGAGGCCATCCCCACCCAGCAATGGGAAGTGGGTGAGCCCAGCCCGTTTCACAGCTCTGCTTCCTTTCTTTGAGACTCTGAGGTGGGAAGTGCAATGCGCCAAGTGCCAACAGGGGTGGGGAGGTAAAGAATAGGTGGATCAACCAGGGGGGAAGAGAAAGGGAGAGCAGAGGATGTTTGGGGGTGGGGAGAGAAAAGGCACATTGTTCTTTCTCCAACTCCACGGAGCTGAGTAAGAAAGAATAAAGTCTGGCACCGTATTATGTTTTTTCCAGGGGAGTCTCTGCCTATGGCTCTTGGCCCAGACATCACCAACACAAGAGGAAGAGAAACAAAGCTATGAAATTGGGTGGTCCCTGAGGTTGCTGCAATCAAATGATAAGGAGGGGGATGCTGATAATGCAGTTGCATTTAAATAACACTTCCAGAGGTTGCACAAAGGAGAGAAAGGAAAGGCAGGGGATGGGCTGAATAACTGTCTCTCCGGCCTCTGGACCTTCCAGGTGGAAAGAAGGAGCCATGGACAGATATCCCTACAGGGAAGCATCCAGGGGGTTCTGCAAAGGTATCCTCATGCAGACTTCTTCTTGTAAGCCTCTTCCCACATGATTATTTCTTTGCTGTGTTCATTTGCTGGGGAAAAAAAAAAAAGCTATCTTGAGACTCCAATTCCAGGCCAAATGCAATAATAAACAGCATGATGCAGGATGTGCAATTCTAAGAACAAGCTTCTGCACGGTCATAAAAAACACCTCATGCACTCGCTGAAAAGTTGGACAAAAGGCCGCTGTGAGTTGAAGCAAAATTAGTGCCTGGCGCTGTGCATTTTGCTAACACATCTCTGAGAGTTCTCTTTCAGAGAGAGAGTAAGGTTGACACAATGCCATTGTTTTGGAGACTGTTAACTTTTCAGATCCTAAAAGCCAGATCATCTCCATGGTGATACTGCTTGGGAGACAAGCGTGCAACAAAATCCTTATTAATTATTTATCAACGGCCCAACTCTATTGTTTGATATGTTGGCAAACTATGCAGTAATCAGGGGAGTTGCTCGAAGCCGTAACCGGTGCCATCTGCACCCAGTGAGACTCTGCTGATGTAAATCTCAGGGCTTCTGCCCATTACTGTGTCCCCTGGCATGTTTGTTCGTGTTACGGATGTTAGCAAAGACAAACGGCTGTTATTGTTGTTGCGAGCCAGCAGCTGCACACATAAAGGGCAAGGATGCACATGCCGTGATGCACCTTTTAAGTTCATTTGCTTTTAAGAGGCAAGGGTATTTTTTACAGCTGCCTCACTCTGTATGGTAAAAGCCTACAGCAAACATCTGCGCCGCTCTGCTTCACTCCCCTCTTCCCAATGTATCACATAAAAAAGATTATATTTCTAAAATCCAAAGCTGATTTACTGCCACTCTATCACTCACTACCTGTAGAGAAACTCACTCTTGCACCAAGGCACTAGAAGTCCCAAGTCAGTGTGATAAATGTTAAATCAAAATTTTGTTTGCATAAGCTGAGGCACAATGTGTCAGTGCCTCTTGGAGAACCAGGGTACGATTACCTCATTTTTAATTTTCCTTTTCTGGTTCTGCTGCACATAGTTGCTGTTATCATATGATTCATCAAGCAAAGAGGAATTAACTAATCACAAATACTAGGCAACAGGGTTACATCTTCTTTCTAGTTCCCCGTTTATTCACAGAGAAAAACACCTGTGGAACCAAATTTTAATGAGCAGTAGAAGGCACCAGATGAACACATTTATTCTGTACATATACAAAGTGGGTGCCAGGAGGAACACATACAACACCCTTCCTCCACTTCGTTCCTCACCCCTGCATATGGTGCCTGTTAACAGGATTTGTGAGCGCATTTCCTCAGTAACTACTGCCTTACTGGAAAATTTACATCCCTTCATTGTTTGGTACCCACTATTCTCAGCTATGTATATGAAGCCCAGCATATTCACACCATGCATCCTCTGACAAATTTACCTGGCAGACCTTTCTCCATTTAACACTGAGAATCCTGGCCTCAAGTCATCCTTACTACCAGATGGATCTTACAGCTCTGTATTAATCATTGCAGGACTTATTTACCATTAGGAATAAAAAAAAAGCATCCATCTGGTTTAGCATAGATCTGATTTCCAATAGCATTTAAAAACATAAGTTAGCAACCTGGTTATTGACTCTTCATTGTGAGGCAGTGAATCTTGAAAACAGGGAGAAGGGAGGGCTGCAGAATTCAGAAATGGACAGTTCACTGATACATGTCAGAAATGTACCAAAAAACTTCTCCCTTCCCAAAATAAAAGTTTTTCATACAGCATTACTGAAATCCCAAGTCGTAGGACTCTTCAGTTTTAGAAGAAAGATCCTGCAAGTAATCACCATCCCTAGCAGTAACGAAGTGTTTCCCATAGTGCTGCTTCAAGTTGCCCCTTCTCACCCCTCCCCACTGTCCCAATAGCATACTACGGCAAATCTACATCCACTTCAATCCTCCCTGATACAGAGTGAAACAAATTTGCCCTGGTAGCAGCAGAGGTTGCAAAGGATTTGCTGAAAAGCAGAGATCTGACAAGACGAAGTTATTAAAGGTGTTTGCAGCCGTGGCCTGCCAGGACTGGAGCCCAAGGCTGGCATCCTGGGAGAGTCCCGGTCACGTGCAGACTTCACCTTCCTGGAGAAAAGAGTGGGACTGCTTACATTTTTTCTAAGTCACTTCTAAATGTAACTCCCTATCCTTCTGAATATCCAAAGATGCAATATCTAATATTTTAAAATGCCTATAACTCAGCCTGCAAAACAAGAGGCTTATAAACTAGTTCTGAAGGACTAAAGAAAAGGGAAAAAAAAGGTCCAAGTTGAAGTTTGGGGCTGTCATGCACAGATCGATGGAAGACCATCTCTTTTCCAAAGTCTAATAACTCACAAATATCCCATCCAACTACCTTCAAGCTTTCAAGGGAAGTTCACATTTTGGCACATAAGAAATTATATCTGGAAAGAAACTGGGGTAGGGGATTTCCCTGATGCAATGGAGGTTCATAACTGTAATTAAAAGAAAAAAAAAGTTTTACAATCTCAACTACGGATCGTTCCTCCTTCATAGACGTTAACGAGCACTGAATGCCACATTCACTGAAAAGATGAAAACTGCCTTTACAGTTAACTTCTGGTGAAGTTGCCAAGCAGATGTTTATTTTTGGCTTCTACATTTACTAAAGCCAAATGCTACACTGAATTGGGATTTCACAAAGTCTAACTGCTTTTCTTCCAGGTTACAATTTTGTTGGAACCAAAAAGGAAAAAGAAAAGGAGAGGGGGGAAAAAAGCAGAAACCCCCCCCGACTTCACTTTTAAGTAGGAAAAAACCTGGTAGCATCTGTTTCTATCATGTCTGTTTATATCATAGTTTAAATAAGGTTAGAACTGTGCAATCATTATTGATCAACTTCCAAACACAGCACAGCTCCATCCAGCACATGTGCAAAAGAGGAAAAGTCACTGGAAGCGAATCCTGTGTCAGTCAGTCTTTTTTAACTTCTGCAAGTCTGTGTGCAGACTGTTTAGCACTAATTAAATTACTGGCAAGTCAGGTTAAAGAGGAGTGAAAGAATTCACAAGCCCCAAGTTTACTGTTCTCAGTGTTACATGGGTGTTACGGATTCCTCCTCCAAAAACTGGAAGATAGATTTCACATTAATTTTGAGGCTTGATCTCACCACTACCACAGCTGCTGATGTAATGCAAAATGCTAACCTGGGGCAGCAGAGAGGGACTTCAGTTCAGCGTTGTTTTTCACCGTGAATAAGCAGTGAACCACACTGAAGTAATCCTCCGAAGCAGGAGTGCATGCTGTTCAAGGCATTGATTTGGGGATGAAACGCAAAACCAAGATCCTGGCTACTTCGTTAGAAAAAGCCTTTTATTACTTTCTTAAGAAGAGAGGTATAAAGCCCTGGTGCCTGGGTCTAGTTCCAGTTCGAAAATTACACAGTCTCCTGTAATTCCTCCCAATAATTTAAACTGGGGGTTATTCACAGCCTCTAAGCAACTGCTGCAAACTAGTGCAATGTGCTGCTAAATAATTGCTAAATAACAGTAACCTCAGCAGTTACCAGAGTCTCTAAAGTGATTTTGCACATGTTTAGGTGAAAGGTGCTATATCAGTGCAAGGCTGTAATTCACATTAAACAAGGAAGGGTGCTGGACATTGTTTAAACTCTTTCTTAGAACTAGTTTCTTTCTTAGAACTAGAAGCCACCTGACAGCGCATTTTCATTCATTGGTACATTCTGCTTGAGGAAGTTGTGGGTAAATAAATGTAACTCAGACCATCCTCTCTCTTTCACAAAAGTTTCTATGAGTTCAGAGAAGCCTTGGAACCGCTGAGAACTCTGCAAGTCTTTACAATGCCTCTTCTGCCACAACAGCAAAGTCACCTGGTATTGTACGGCTCTTAATTTTGCTCCGCTGGTTCAGCAGTCCTTCAAAGAAAAAAGGAAGTGCTATTTCACCATGAGAATTACAATAGTACAAGGAAAACTTGGGAGGAGTCTTTCTTCTTTTGAAGAAATGTCCATACCTTCAGGCACCACAACACTCATTAAAACCCAACACCACACTGCTTGACCACCTCAAATTCCTAATTAACCCAGTGGAATTTTGAAGTGTGGAGAGATTTTAAAGTTGAGTTTATAAAGTTTAGGCTTTTAGATGAACGTTGATGAGCAAGGATTCATTGCACAAGGATGGTGGGCCATAGAGATTATATCACGGAAGGTACACAGATGTGTGTAAACAGCACAGTTGGAAGCGTTAATGACACAGAACTATCAGAAGCACCTATACCTAGTATATTTTTCTAAACAGACCTGAGGTGGATCAAAAGAGAAACTCCACTTCCTGGTGGGAATCTAGTGAACCATAAACCCACATCCTAGCTGGAAAAACACTCTTGGAAAACAAAAAGATTGGCAATCATGTATATCAAAGCCTCACCCAGGTTATTTTGCTCCAGGGCTTGGAGATCACTTTGCAATATTAAATTTGTTTTTGTAAAAGCACTGCTTCAGCGTTACATTGTTCTGCGTGGACATTACCTATTTAATGGTCCCTTTTTGGAAGGGACCGTCCTAAAATTTATGACAGAACATGGTGGAATTGCTACAGAGGGAGGAAAGGAGTTTGCTAACATTTTTCTCCATCCATCTCTGATTTCTGAGAAATATTTATACCCCTGAAGGCAGAGGAACCTCCTGTTGTTCCCTTCTATTTATTGAAAGTAAGTTACCAGGGCCACCCTAATAGCTCTGTGGAGAGAGTAAGACAGGAACAGGAACACTCTTGCTCCCCGCAGCCAGTTGGGCTTGGAATAGATGTGAGAGGGTGAGGAATGAATTACGCTTTCCTACAATTAAGTGGCTGGTGATCAAGCAATTTTGCAGCCTTAAACACATAATTCTAGCTTTCTCTGCTAGAAAAGGAGTTCAAAACTGCAGGCAGTTGTTATAAGCAGTTATGGGGAGGGTTAACTTTGGAGGGAAGAAACAGCAAAGCAATTTTTTTTTCTAGATGGAAAGCTTTTGGCTAAGAACTCCCCCAGACCCTGTGATCTGCAGGACTGTTGCCCCCTTCTTCAACACGCACAGACACCTTTTTTGGCATGTGTTTTGGACGGGGTCAGTTGAACAAGGGAGAGTTAGCATTCAGATTTCTGGGATCCCCTTGCCAAAAGCTAAGCTGTTAGGTAGTGCAACAACGGCAGCGCAGGCTTCCCACTTCACCCTGCCAGTGACCTTCACACAGACTTGGACATACCACCTTCCTCAGAGTGAGGAGCAATTCCCTCTCACGCTGCTCGGTCCAGAAATTCATCTCAGCAAATACCACAAATCATGTCAGACCGAGCAGGACTATTAAAGCTCTGCTGCGCAATGTGAATTGCTGTCCACAAGGGACTGGAGCAAGAGACTGCCTAACCCACTTTGTTTAACTTCTTACTTAAACAATCCTGAAAGGGGAAGCTGCGTTGCTACTCTGGAAATTACAACTTTAATCTCATTTGAACCACGCATTCCTCAGTTAAACTGCAGAAATAATTTAAGAACCGGCTCCCAAATAAGACATTTCTCAACATTTCCTACATTTCCTGGAAATACATTACCTCTGATGCTGTGAAGTAAAAGCAGGCTTATTAATTTAACCAGGTTAAAGTTCTTCCAGTAGCCCCAATAAAGTCTAATGTCAGGCTAATTACATGCATTTCACCGGTTTTGCATTTTCACATTCCTCAAAGCAACAACAGGCAACACCACTGTAACATCAATCATTTCCAACTCAACCCCACAAACATTTGCACATATTGCATTCATCGCTCACTTGCACTGCCTTGCCCGTGGCAGGAATCAATAGTGCTTCACTGAAAATAGAGCAAGCTTCGTTTCCCCTTAACGGTAACGGCTTCCCCAAGTTTGCTTTAATGCACGTGCCGCAGCTCAGAGGTGCCAACATTTACTGGGTTGTTTAAACATCGTTTAGAGTTTTGCTGGGCAGATAAGAAGAATAACTTGGGCGTACAGTAAAACAAAGATATAGCTGTTTGTGCCAAACATTCAGTTTATGGCAATACTTCATAGGAATTATTCCCCATAACAACCGAACTGTCATCCTACAACTACATCCCAGGCAACCTCCCAGCTGAGCTCACTATGGCTGCTGTCTGATGTGCTCTACATACAAACACCCAGAACTACCCAGATGTTCTCTATGTAAAACATTTGGTTTAAAACACGCAGCGCTTCTTTCCAAAAAGCCATTACATTTGTTTAATGGACTCACACAGTTCAACTAAAATATCCTGGAGCAGACATTTGACTGCAACTCTACTCTACAAGCCCCATCTGCAAAAAGAAAAAAGAAAGAAAAAGTAAATGAGAATGCTTTACATGATTTATGCTGTCTTTATGATGCGCCAGTTCATAAAATACAAGCTCTGCTCTACAGACAATAACACAAATCGCTTTCAAGTGTATTGTTTAGTCCTTGCCTGTGTTAGACGAGTATTTCAATTGAAACAAAGGGCCAAACTCTGCTCTTCGGTTTACAACAGTGTTAATGTAACTGAGAGCAGCATTTTACCCACGGATATCACAGGGGATGCGATTTTTTGTTTTACACTTGGAGTGAGTTGAGTAATGACATCCAATAATGATAACCAGTTACATTCACGGCTGCAGAGTTTTTCTTTCATCCAAGAAAGGCTGGAAGGAGGTTTAAGTACAGCATGAAATCTTCCTTCCCGATGAATTCCTCGCGAGCAATGCACAACCCGCAATGAGGCGCTACACAGGTCCCATTACACCACGTTTTCATCATGAAACTCCAGACAGGATGAACTGAGAGAATACATTTGTTCCACCAAAACAGAGAGGCAGGTAGAAAACTCTCAAAGTGTACACAGAAAAAACAAAAAAACTGTTGAAAAAGATGGCTAGTCCCTGGTCTAGATGTAGATACACTGCACAGTCCAGCTGAAGGCCCTTGTTCCTCCCAGGTTGTGAGGACACAACGGTGACCAAGTGGTACCAATTAGTGACCAACAGTGGTACACAGTAGTAGCCAGGCTCCAAGACACAACAGCTGGCGGGCTTTGGAAAAAGTGGCACCGTCCCTTCTGAAGCGTGACTACAGCCACGAAAGAGGACCTTTGCTTTACGAGGGACCTTCCTGAGGTGGCTACACCTGTACAGGGAACAGCTCGGCTCAGTGCAGCGCTGGAGCTGTCGTCGCCCTTGGCTCTCCCCGCGGCTCCGCCACAGACTTTCTGGATAAACCTCAGGGAAACCACTCACCCCCTGGGTGCCTGAAGCACAGCTGTGACAACCGGCTCCTACAGGAGATGGAGCTTAAACCCACAGATCACCATTTAATTATTTCACCTCATTTCGGCACCCTGAAGAGAAGAAACGTGACAAGGAAAGGAGTGTGAAGGGCGCTATGCCTCATGTATAGGCCTGGTTAAAAACGTGTCTTCCCGAGAAGGCAACATGGACACCTCTCAGTTGTATCCCTACGCAGGTCAGCTAAGCCTGTATTGCCTCCAGCGGGTATTTTTACAGGTGTTTTCACCTTGTGCTGGAGGCGCAGCTATCTCTTGCACCAGCCGAGAAGGTTGCGCTCTCCCCTCTTCTCCTCCCAAAGGCTTTTTTTTTCCCCCATGCCAAAACAACAACCCGCAGCACTGCCCTGCTGAAACTGCTGCTGAGGACGGCACTGTGCCAGGCATCCCCAGGCGTCCCCGGCCACCCGAGTGACTGGCTGGCCTTCTCCCCTCCTTCTTGAGCCAAACTCCGCTGGGGAAGCTACGAGATTTGATTTGTGCAGAGTGCAATGGCAAAAATAGGCAAATAAATGACAGCTCCAAAAACGTGCCTCAGGAGCTGGTTTTTTAACAAATGCTTCGCCATCTTCCCCTGTCAAACTTGTGTGCAAAAGACTTAATCTTTTTGCATCAATGACAAAAACCACAACAAAACACCGTTTAACAAAAAGGAACATTTGTTTAGTTACCACACGGATCAAACAGGTATTTTTATCCAACCCTCATCACTACCTTTTGTGATCAAAAAAATATTCCCACTCACTTTTAAAATAACACTTGTACCTCAAATAAAGAGAGATATCATTCACCATCATGCGTTTCATGGAGATCAGAAATTGTAGCAGAGGTGAAATGCCTTTTTGCATACAGGAAACATGATATGGAGGCTTTGAGACCTCCACCAACAGCAGGACCCGAATCCTTCTGATCTACACATGAATGGCTAGATTTAGCCTCCAAACTTGGCATGGTATCTTTTCACAGGAACAATTATTTTCTTTTTTTTTTTTTTTTTAAGCCTAATATTCCTTAACTAGTGTCTTTATTCCAAGGCAGTAGTGCTCAAGCCCAAATATGCTGACTCAGCTCCTCGGCACAGCGAGACATTAGGATAATTGCAAGTCCCTCAAGCTGCCAGACCTCAGAACAAAGACACTTGGCTCCTCCAGCCTCTCTGCTTAAGTCGTCCCACATGCCGGCCGTCGGGCCAGGGTAGCCGAGGGGCTCTGGGATTACCAGGCCAATGTCCCCTAGGAAGGCAAGGCAATGGGTACAGAAGAGCCCGCCAAGCACCGGTACTTCATCACAGAGGTAGCCAGCCCCACACAAGCGCAGGAGACCCTCCCCTGCACCAGGCTGGCATCCCAGGGGACCCAATGGCAAAGGGCCTCAGGCACCATGCCAGAAGCGTGGCTGAGGTGAAGTGGGAAGAGCCAGCAGGGAGACGGGAAGGCCAAGGAGGCATCCAGAAATTAACAGTTAAGTTGGTCGCATATTAACCTAAGTGGCCTCAGCTGCCTTCTTAATACTTAGAAACCATAAGACCCGCGTTTGTGGTTTTTGCATTCACCTACAACTGGCCGGGACGGTTTCAAACATGCCAGCCGTGCCAACCCCTTTTCCCATAGCTGTTGTGTGGCTGGGGTTTTTTTTAAATGAAAGGAACTACCCATTAAAGTATTTTATTATTTTTCTCCATTGGTAAGAACAGAGCCTGAAAAAGTTCACACCTGAGCAAGACCCAGGACTTGCATCCCATCGTGGGTCAGTGGCAGCTTAAGGACTGGTGTCTCATAAACCACCAGAGCCAGAACCAAATCCCATCTGTCTTTGGAGAGTTAGGGGACACTAAGCATTTATACCATGCAATAGTTTAACAGACTGAATTGAGGGTAGGTCCATGGTCTTTAGTTCAAAATATAAGAAATACCAAGCTCAAACAAAAGTACTAAAATGGCGCAAGAGCAAGGGATGGCTACAATCTCGTCCCCTCCACCCTCCCCGCTTTGCAACACTCAGCAAAGGTTACGGGAGGGCCTCCACATCTATTGAACATCTGGCATTTTTGGTGTGGGTCCAGGATGTTTGATGGGTATGGCCAGACACCATACGCTCACGGAGTATCCCACCCAGCCCCCTAGTGTTCAAAGGTCTAGGATCCCCTAATTTATACAATGTACTACGTTGCCTGTGAAGACACAGTGATAAATATATTCTGTTTAAAAGCAGATACTTCTCAAATCATAACTTGCAGATGCTCAAAGTCTTTCATGTGGGTAAGACAAATGAGAGCCATAGAGACTGATTTTGTAGCCAGGGAGTACAGGAAGCAACAGCAGGAGAATGCTATTGAAAGCCTGGATACACTTATGGCTTTAATGAATTGGTCATCAAATATAACAACACACATATGCAGTTTTTACCTTGCTTTGTAGTTTGCTCCCTGCCCCCCCCCAGCTATTCCCCATATATCTGGCAAAGTGGAAGTTATTTTGAGTTTAGTTTATTAAATGGACACACATGGTACTCACATCTGCTAGAAGAAGCTTGAGGGAAACGCTGACAAATATCATTTGCATATTTAGTCAGAGACCTTTTCCTCCAAGACATTTCCTCTGACATACCAACCATCCCAAGTACATCGACCCATCAGAGCTAACGACAATTTTTTTCTATAAAGTGTCCAGTGCACGCCTGGGTGATTTAGGGATAAATCCTGACTACATAGGAGGCGAGAAGAGACAAGATCAATACTCTCTGTAGGTCAGAGATTCCCACACCAACTCACCCATCACTGGTGGCATGCGAACCACCAAAGCTGTACACCAGAGCTGGGCACTGGCAGCAGCCTCCACCCCTGCCCAGCTAAGGAGCTGCTAAGGCTCTAGCCACTCTCCGCAGAGGAGGAGCTGCCAGCTGCCACCGCCGCTTCTTGCCATCCATGCTGCAAGCTCCTACCCCACCCCAAGCCTGGAGGCAAACCTGTGCTTCTGGCTTCGGAGCATCGTCCAGGGCTGCAGCAGAAAACATATGATTTGGTCCCATTTTACACAGGAAGAGCGTACAAGATGACAATAAGGAGAACAACAGTGTCCTGCTGAGAGAAGCATGGCTGTACAGTAAGAGGAGATGCTTTGGCGTCAGCATCCTGGTTCACATAGATAGAGGGTATGTAAGCATGGTACGGGAGGCGGAGAGCCGAGCCAGGGAGATGCCCACATCAAGGCAAAGGTCATCAGCCAATTTCCGAATCCCTGGTATGTAAGCTTTGGAAACATGTCCCATATGCTCTGCATTTGGATTACCATGGCTGTACGCATGTTGACCCGCCGGTGTTCAAGGCCAATATAACTGGAACTGGTTTTCAACCTACGTTCGGCATTCTTCCTCGGCACTGTCATGACTACCACGTGCCTCCTCCCAGTTCCTCACTCCAGCAAAGACTCTCTAGTTATTTATTTACCAGACAAAATACAGACTAACTATGATTAGAGTTCTGTAAAGAATAAACAATTGCTCGCAAGAACTGCACATTCCACACAGTTTTATTCAACATGTATGACCCCAAACTACAATATATAAATAATTGTCTCCACATGGCAAATCCACATTGTGGTTCTTAAAAAATAATAGTAATTTTAGAACACATGCCACCAAAAAACGCAGTATGTTTTAGCCATATCTAATGAAAGCCTTTGTACAGCAATTTCCATTCTGTTGCGTTCTCTAGCATATGGTGCTGTGAAACCATTTGTAATAACGCTTAAGGATTTTATAGTGGTTTTAGCTGAAGGCTGCATTATAAACATTAGCTCAAATCCTGTTGTGAATTTCACATTTAGAGGGATCACACTAGGTATGAATCAGGCCAAAATGTGCCCCATTAATTAGTCTAACTTCCCTATATTAAGTAGTATCCCTTCAGAAAGGGATACACTGAGACACAGGGAAGATATTTGCCCAAACTTGTTCAATGCAATGGTGGGAGGGGAGGCACTGGGAGAAGCAACAGTCTCTTGGAAACTTAATTTCTTCACCTGTAAGAGTCCAACATCATTGAAGGAATATCACCTGATGTCCACTCAAAGCTCAGAAAGAACATGCTGTTCTTTAATTTGGTAAAAGATTTGACAAGCTGACATATTCAGATGACCCCTCACTGGCTAGTCATTAATTCAGACTTTCATACCACTGAACCATACCCCCCTGAACAAATCTACTTCTCCAACAAGAATTCTCAGAGCAGAAAACAAGTATTTTGTACTAGTGCCTTTCCCCTAATGAACTGCATGCTGTAATCAGTTATTTCTGTCTGCAGCCCTTGATGTTCAGGTCGTCTTTGGCATTTCAGTTATACAAGTGTTTATGTGAAGACTGTAGTAATTTTATACAACCAGGTACAACTCCTATTGTAATAAGCCCACAATATTAACTGTGAATTACATTAGATTAAATCCAGTGGTTTTTTCCTTTTCCTTTTTTCAACGAGAGTCTCAGAACACATCTAATAATTAAGGGTGGAACAAATAACAAATTCACAGCAAAACTATTTTCAAGCCCATATACTTTTTCCAACTTCTATTCATTCCAGATCTAGAATTTCCATGCACACTTTGGTACAATTTTTACAGAGGATGACCTGAGCTTCACTAACACGTGTTCAGCACCGTGAAAACGTTGTCCAGATTTAGGCACATTATGAGTCCCTAAAAGAACTCAGTTTGCACACCTTAAATAAATAAATAAGGTTTTGGCAATACATTTTGCAAGAATTCCTCTTCCACTGAGGAACCTCTGGCCCCACATAACTATTGCATGGCAGGAGAGGTGTATGCAGCACCCACCACAGGCTGCACAGATTCTGCTGGCACCTACCAGCTTGGACGCAGTAAGCAAGGCAGCGCTCTCTGAGCAGGTCACAGTGCTGGCACACGGAACAAAGCGAGAGGCAGCAGCGCAAGTGGAGTACAAAGGGGCCGGGAATGGAGACCAAAGCTGAACGTCACACAGGGACAAAAGCCCAGGGTAAGAGAGAGCCCAGGAGGCAGGAGAGACTGAGCCACGCAGGAGGATGCTGTCATCCATAGGACCCTGATGTTACGTACTCTAGGTGTCTGGAAAAATCAGCTATTAGGTTGTGCACTCAAAACTAGCTGATACTTCTGATGGTTTTGGCTTTAATCGGCAAGTTTTTCTTCCTCATGCATAAAATGGGGTAGTGAATAATAGTAACAATGGCTTGTATCAAGTGTATTATCATAGCTGTGGAAGCCACATTCACAAATCAGGATCCTGCTGTGCAAAGTACTGCACAAGCACTTCACGTCACAGCAGTGTTGTGTAGATACTTCCACTGGTGTCTGCAATGAAGGAAGGTATCTTAATAAGAACAACGAAAGAACCCAAAAAAATATAAACAGTTTGTGTCAGATTTGGATATTATCCTGCAGAAGATGCACACTGACTGATCAAGATAAAAATCAATATGAAGTAGCGTCCCAGGTGGTAACTGAAGCAGAAGTTCTCAGGAAAGAAATGGAAATATATATGCAAGTGTCATTAAAGACAAGAGAATTCACATGCATAAGAGGGAAGAGAGGAATACCGACATTTTCTACAATATCAGCAAAGCAGACGAGAGAATTGGGACAAACATCCCACCTGGCTTTCACTGTCCTCAGTGACCCATGAGCACACTTTTATCTTGTTATTTGGAACCCTTAAAAACCACACCGCAAACAAACAAATGGTTGTGTGGCCAACAAGGCCTTAATTACTGACATGACAGAGCTGTCATTGCTGGTATTCATGGTTTGGTTTTGTCATGATACAGAGAAATACAATCAGCAAAGCAAAGGTCCTCCTTTCATGTAATCTTTTGCTGTTTCAGAGTTTCAAAGCCCTGTGCGACTCTCAAAAAGCACCACGAAGCAGAGCTGCTTCAAAGCGAAGATTTCCACTGGAGTTGCAACTAAAAATATTTCTGTTGCTCTGAAGTTCAGGGGTTTTTACAAGATTTTAATTCCGAAACCAATTTCATTTGGCAGCATCCTTCTACCTGCACTTCTATGCAAAAGAGATAAACAACATGCACCCCCACACATAACATGCCTACATAAATATGCACCACACGCCTGTTTTACACGTTGGGCTGCAGCTTGTCATCAATTCCCAAAATAATTAACTTTCTGGAGGAACGGCTGGAGGAGAATAGTGCTTCCTCCACCTGCTGGTGAGGAAGGAGAAAAGAAGTCCTGGCTCTCAGGCGGAGAGAGGGAGGTGAAGGCGGAGGGGAAGCCCCTGCAGCTACTCCCCATCGCCTCCCAAGTGCAGCCTAAGGAAAGGGCGAAAAGCTCCTGGCTTTTGCAAAGGGCAAAATCTGTCCCGAGGGCAGATGGTAACCAAAAGGAAGCGCAGATAATATAGGGTGCTTCATGAGAGGTTATAACAACCAACCAGCAACGTTCGCAAGCTCCAGGTCCAGCAGTGGCAGGGAGAGCAAATGACTCCCAGCAGAGCATCTCACAGGAGAGCATCCACAGGGAGCTGTGAAGCGGCCAGGGTATCGAACCCCTGGGTTAAACTCTGCTGGGAGTGCTCCAGGCAGCCTAACAGGGTTTACCTGATGCCTTCCATGTTTTAAAGAGCTACATGCTCCTTTACTAACATTAATCAGATTAATATTAATGCATTTTTGTACTCAGGCATTGCTTTCTCTATAATGTCAGGAAAAGACAGATAACAAGACTGAAAATGCCTATCTGTATTTTAAAAGTTGCATTATAAGGAGCATTTACTCCAGCGGAATCATTTACTCCAAGAAGAACCCAGCAGCATCTGCTGTCTTCATGCACCACGCATGGGATTGGCCAGAAGTGGTCAATACACAGCTTATCTAAGGCTGACATAAGTGTAACTGTGGATTTCTTGGCTAACAAACATTGAATACATAACATGAACAAAAGCTCAGGTCTTTGGTTTAACATCTGCAAGATGACAAGTGGAGAAAACACCCACAGAAATGTCAACGTGAGTGTTACTTCACAGGCTTGCGATATCATCTCTTCATCCTTACACTTACTAACAGGTGCCTTAATTTAAAATATCATAAGTTACACAGTGTATACTGAGCCAGTACTAATGAAGGAAATATTGCTGGCAAAATTAGGCACCTCATACATCACGTAGTGGGCAATATTTTAACTGCTTCGTGCAACACGCAATACTGTCTGTAGTCACTGTGGTAACTAATACACAAATTCATGTAAGTTGTTCCCAATAACAAACTAAACGTATCATACAATCTACCCCGGAGCTTTATGGCAGGAAGCTTTACAATCACGTTCCACCGAGTCAAGAGGAAAGACAAAGAAACTATAACAATTTGAATAAACCTGCAACCTGTTAATAAGTGCCAAATATTACTTTCATTCAAGTCAACAGAAATCCTGCTATTGATTTCCAGTGGCACAGGACTAAAGCACATCTGTACCTTGGATCGAACTGTCTTCTCACCTTGGTTTTACTTCATTAACTCAGATCTGCCAGTTTCTATTTCACTCCCGAGCTCTCTATTTATACAGATGACGACAAATCTAAAATTCATGCTTCCTATTAAAAGCCTGACTAATCATGCAAATATCTTTATGAAGTGCCATACAGCTAAAGAGATTGTTAACGGACAAGAGAAGAGGAAAAGCCAAATAGGAGAATCACTTGGACAAGGCTGATGACTGGGAACACAATGCTGCTGCCAAGGTCCAACTTCGCAATCTGTTACCATACAGCTCCAAATACCTGCTTACTGGTGAGTAAAGAAAAAGATGATTAGCTAAACCAGTAGCAAAACAGGAAGCAAACAGACTGGACTAGAGCGACCTTGGGACTCTCGCTACCTAGCTGCCGTTTGCTAGACGATTTGCATTGGACGTGATGCAAGAGACTGACGGCTGCATCGCTCGCACTGTGCGTCCGCTGCTGGGCACACGGCAGCATCCAGTCCATCCTGCTCATGAATGCTGCAAACGCTGCCTGCTAGTAAGAACTGAGGAGAGGAAAGGGAAGGGGGGCGGGGAACTGAAGGAAAACTGTGTCCCTCTCTGATCAGTCATCCTGTTGGTGCTCTCATCTCACCCACGGAAAGCAATCGGTGTTCACTGCAGCAGCCAGACAAGGGAACTGTCAGAAAACAAGAAGCATTTTCCATTCACTTAGGTCTGGCTGGATTGCTGACAACTAGCTTTTATTCTGTAAGCAGACAAAACGTGGATATTTTACATACACTCACAGATGTTAAAGTTCAAACAGACACATTACACCAGAACTCGCCTGCAGACTAGTTAATAATTATTAAGTGCCACACGCCAAGGCTTGTATTACTACAGTATAAAACTCACACCCCAGTAAGGATTTGTTTAGTTTCTACATACCAGCTGATAGAGCGAGTGTAACACTTATTGCATTTAAGTTTGTGCAGGTATTCTGATTTTCACCCTCTCCATTTCAAGATGGCGTTAGCCGTATATATTCAGTTCAGACCGTATCATCTAAGTATCCTTAGCTGCATAGCTGAACTGCTTGACAGTTAGCAAAACACAGAAAGACCAGGTGTGTTGTTAACTTAGAGGAGACACACATCTATGTTACATCCTTTTCTCTGAGAGGGCCCTTCCCAAAACCAAATCTCATTTACAATACAGTCACCATTTTTTTAATTTATCAAGTCTTTTAAAAAAGGTGTTTTTGATATATTTGCTTATTTACTATGTTTTGTAATGCAAGTCAAGAATAACATACTTACAAAATAATAGTATATAACATAGCCCTGGAGCTTTTGTTAGCCTGAAATTGTAAAACAGCCAAGACAGCAAACTTTAAAAATCATGGACTGGGAGTGAGCATGTGCAGAGATGTCCATCTCTGGTTTCTCTTTAGCCTGCCTCCAAATGAGCTAATAAACTGCAAGCATACATGATATGACTCTACAACTTGGCTGAAACTCTCATTTTCACTGTCGACACAAAGATATTTAGTTGCAAAGTAAGTGTCCCTTATTAAAGCCCATGGTATCCGCAATTTCATTGTCTGTTTTACAGTTGCTTCTGCCTCTGGCTGCGAGTTGAGCTTCCAGGCAACCGAAAGGGAAAGATAAATGACACAAAACCTGTAACGTCGCTAGGGAAATGTCTTGCTTTTAGATGAAGTCTAGTGAAAACTCAATTAGTCTACTTCACATGAAAAGCAGCGTTAAGACCTCTTTAGAAAAGCATCTATTTCTCTGGGCAGTCTTTAACACAACGCCTGCCTCTCATTCGCTTGCCCTCTGAGAATAGTTACATATTTTGGGGAAGGAAAAATGACAATAACTCTGACTAATGTGTACATTTCTTCAGTTGCATTTCTGCGTCCTGCTGGAGTGCTGTACCAATGAGGAAATGCTGAAGCTGAGTTATTGCTGGACAACCTCCGGGCTGCTTGAAGTCTCGAGCCAGCCGGCACTGCGGAGTGGTGAAATGGATCATAAAAAACAATGGGGCTGGGTTGCAGTCCCTCCAATTTTTTTAGGTGTCAGAAAAGTTCAGGTCACAAAAGTATAACTGAATCACAGCATTTTTAACCAGAGAACCAGCGTTTGCCCTTCTGACAGTACTTTGTGAGCAGCTTTGGTGAGCCAAATGTGACAGGGGGATGTGACAGGTTTTGCTAAACTGTTAATTTCCAGTGGGGAAAGAATAACTGTTCACAGTGGACCCGCATGTAAAAACAAAACAAAAACAGTACGCCACCCTATTTTTCCAGTAATAACACATCCTTTTAAAATGTACCGATGTGTTACTACAATACCGCCATCACTCCCCCCCCCCCTAAAAAAAAAAAAACAAAAAAAAGTTTCCCTATGGGATTTGCACTCCAAACAAAGCCCGGGAGCCAAGCGACTGCAGGCACGGGCGGGATGCTGACCCGCTCCGGGTGCCGGGGCGGACCCGGGCCGCCGCGGGCTGCCGGCCACGCCAGGCCCCTCCCTCACCGAGAGAAGCCAGCCCCGCACACGGACGGGTCTCGCAGCCGGACCCTGAGGGGATGAACCCAGCCGGCTCCACTCTTAAGTAGGTGTTGGAAAGAAAAATTATATACACACGCATCTATAATAAAACGGCGAAGAGAAGCCCCTCCGCCTGCCTTACCACTCTGCCAGAAAACCTCTCGATGGCCCGCTTGACTTTGCCATAGGTGCCTTTGCCCAACGTCTCCTGCAGCTCGTAGCGATGCTTCAGGTTGTGCTTGTGGTGATGCCGCTTCACCCCCTGCTGCTTCCTCGCTGCCGCCGTTACCTCCGGGGACGGAGCCTCCCCGAGCGGCTCCTCCATGGCCGCTGCTGCCGCTGCCTCGCCACCGCCGCCGGTCGACCCGGAGCCGCAGGAGGAGCAGCGGGGCTGCACGGGGCTACTGCTGCTGCTGCCGCGGGCGGCCGCCTCGGCACCCTCCATGCCCGGCGGCAGCGGGCGCGGGGTGTGAGCACCCCGCCGGCCTCGCAGCCTCTGCCTCGGCCCCGCGCCGGCACCATGGGGCGCGGCGGGGCGGGGCGGGGCGGGGGGCGGTGGGGCCCGCGCTCTCCTCCCCTTCCCCGCCGCCCGCCCCGGCGGCCGCACAGGCGAGGGGCGGCCCCTCCGCTCCGCCCCGCCCCGGGCGGACCGCCCCCAGCGCCGAGGCCGGGCGGGGGCGGCCTCGCCGCGGACGGCGCTGTCGGCGGGCTCCGCTGCCCCGCGGGCGAACGGGTCGGGCCCGGCTTTGTAGGCGGAGGAGACGGCACTCCACGGCCGCTCTCCTGGCCCGCTGGAAGGCGGCTCAGCGGGGCTGATCCCCGGCGCGGCGGGGAGGGCGGCCTGTCCCCAGCCCCCGCTGCACGGCCGAGCCCCCCGGCCGAGCCCCCCGGCGTCTGCGGGACCGGGCTGAGGCGAGGCCGGGGGCAGGCCCCGGGGCCACGCCTCTGGCGTGTGCACCTGCAGAGTCTGGGCATAAGCATGGGCGTGTGGACGGCGGGCGGGGGCCCAAGTGACCCTGCACCAAGTTTAGGTCTGGAAAGTTTTTCCAGAAAGCGCTTAATTTTCCCCATTCACCAACTGGGCAAGGGTTTCCTGCAGGGTTTCCATGTAGCTGGAACTGGCAGAAAAACACGGGCACACCCAGCCCCTGCCTGTCCTTGAAATGGGGAGGGACTGTTGGCCAGGTCCAGGAGGTTTTCGCCTGGAAGAAACCTTCCTGGGCCCAAGTCCTGCTGCGGCGGATGTTCGTGCAAATCAGTGCCAAGATCTAGAGCTGACAGAGCCCTCATCTCTGCTTTCGGGAACTTCGAAATACAAATGAATGCATCAGTTTTACTCTTCTTTCTAAAGTAAGGTGTTTATTTCTTTAACAAAGACATCTTGAAAACTTACACCAATGCAGACATAAAAGTTGTTGCCAGAGTTAAGATGAATCAGATGTTTCTTTCAGAAAAGAAGCCATCCCCAAGCCCATGGCCAGAGAAGGTGGATGGTCTGTGTTGCAGCAGAAATGGGAAATGTGTGTGGGGTGAAATCACTTCGGCATGGTCCGGTATGGCCAATTTGCTGAGCCAACACAAAGGCCTTCATGTGAGAGCCCTGGCTTGGTTGTCTCCTCCCCACTGACTGTCCTTAAGGTGTGGGTTACAGCTGGGATTATCTGCTATGCAAGGATAATGCACCGACTTTGAAATCCAGGGTTCAGCTTCGCAGTCACAGCAATGTCAAGGCACAGAATTTAGGGAGTCAGTAACCCCATCCCTCCATCTTGCTGGGGGCCTGTTAATGCAGAGGTTGGCCTGTGTTCTCAGCTGATTTGAACAACTGGTTCCTGTGAAAGCTCAGGTTTGTCAGAGGCAACTAACTCAGGAGTGTCAAGGTGATGGGGTGATATCCAGGCACTGGCTTTGGTGAGGACTCTTGTTCGGTTCTTCCAGCTCGCCAGGATGGCGTGTAAGGTTGGACTTCCTCGAGGTGGCTTCCTGAGATAGCGAACACGTTGCTTTGAGGTTGCAGCTTTAGCCCCTCTGACTTGATAAACTTGGGGAAAAAAAAAAGTTTCTCTGTAATTACCATCTCTGTACCTTCATTTTAGAATCAGCAGAAGTGCCCAACTGGCTCAAGGCAAGTCTGCCTAATGCAGTAACCCTGCTCCTGGCAGGAGCCAGCACTACGCCGCACGTGTAAGAAGACAGAAAGAATCCCGCAGTGGCCAGAGAGAGGTAACACCTCCCACGTTAGGTGCTTGATCTTTGGGAGCCAGATACTGGCTTAAGCCCCGGAGCATAAAATTTAACATCTCTTTTGCAGAGTGCACCAGAAACTGGCTATTCCAAAGCAGAAAGGATAAGGGAAGCCCCACTCTGTTACTATACAAAAAAAGAGCGCTGTGTCCTCCTGTACACCCTTCCTTTATTTTAATTGTTGAAAGGATGAAAATGCTGTGGCCTTCTCTTTGTAAGAAATAAGACTACATCTGAAGCTTTCATGGGTTTTTTGTTTTATTTTAATGCTCTGAAGTGCTATTGCATTCCCGCCAGCTGGCACAGAATAAAGTGGTGCCTAGGCTACTTGAACATGCAGGACAGGGAGATCTGCTACTGTATTGGCTGCCCTTCTGTGCTCCCAGTTTGAAATCCACTTATGTAGCTCTTCTCAAACTTGGGGGATACCCCAAGGAACATCCACGTGGAGCGGAGTCCTGCTGCAAGTAGGGATTGGCGTGGAAATGGGATGGGGATGCAGCAGCACCGAGAGGCAGGAGGGAGCTAGGAGAGGGGCTGGCAACACAGAGAACGGGAGAGGTGCCATTGACTGCCAGGAGAAGTGAAAAAATGTCCTGGCATGTGTTCACCTCAGTGCAACTTCACTTAAATAGATTGAATCAGTCTCGATCTTGCTGAGTGCCAAGGGTGCGGCAGCCTGTCAGGATGACAGTAGCAACTGCCTTGTTGTTTTGCATGTCCAGTGCAAGCTCTAGTCCCACCAAAGATGAGAGCAGCCTGGGTCCTGCTGTGATCTTGTGCCAGCTGACTGCTCACTGGACTGCATGAGCAGCTCAGAAATGCCTCGGTCCCCCCAGAGGCAGCAGGGAAGTGTCCACCTATGGTTGTCTGTTTGGAAGCTCCCTTCAGGCTGGAACTCAGTGTAGCCTATATCCAGGTCCATTATACCTCTTGAATAGCTGAAAAGCATGAATGCCGGTGATGAAAATAGGTTTCATTGTGTTATACTCATAACCATTGTTAATATTCCCAAGAGTATTCTCTTCTAGCTGCTTGGAAGCATACATCACCAGTTCCATAAGGAAGTATGTCATGAATCATTGTTATATATTGTGATTGGAGAGATATAAGGCATAATAAAATACCAGAAGCTCCAAAATGAAAAATGCCAATTTTGTGATGGAATAAGCACAGGTACTATGTAGCATTAGAAATACCACTTTTCCTTTTAAATTTCCACAGTCTTAAATGTGGAGCCAGAGGGCATTAAGCAAATTAAATACATAAATTAAAACTGGACACAAGAAACTTTCTGTGCTCATATGTAATAGCAATGAGAATTGAAAATAATGGTAAATATAGAAGTACACATATGATTGAATGTGTCACTGACATACAGAGATATTTCCTTTTAATTTTTAGCATATTGCCAGCTTTACAATCAGTATTATACTTGTCACTACAGGAATAAAAGTCACTAGAGCAAATAATAAACCAGTGTTCTTCACAACAGGTATAAGAATACCAAGAAGTAAAAATCACAGAGGGAAGGCGAGGCAACGTCAGAATGGACATAGAAAATTTTAAATAATGATTTTTGTAGGCAATTTGCATCGTTCTAGCTGTTCATGTCAGTGTTAAACATGCAGTGTTTCATTGTTTCTGAAATAAACATTTGGTGAGAATTTCAGCTCTCTGAGTTTATAGACACCACTAGGGAATTCTTCATTTCTGACAGTATTATTTTATGTAAATGCTTTTCCTTATTCACAAGAAGGAATTATCCTCCCAATGAAACCAGCAGAGTTCTGCTAGCCAGCTTCAAAGGAAATAGGATTAGGCTCTAATTTGCAAAACAGTATTGGAGGATATGTTGTACCAAATCTAAACTATAAAGATAATCACAATAACAACAATAAAGCCACTGGTTTCAGTAGGCTTACCTTCCTTAAGTCAGTGTGAGTTGGAAAACAATCTTAAAAGATTGCAACATGTTAGCAATATAAATTTATCACAAAACTCAGTACATTTTTAAGATTAATTTTTGCCATGAACTTTCAAAATGGCACAACTTATTTGTTATCTGGCATAGAGACACTCAGGATAAAAAAACACTGGCTTAATAGCTCTCAGTCAAATGTTTAGGTCTCCTCAGAAAGTCTAGAACACCTGTAATGAAACATAAGATTAGTAGAGCTGATGTTAATTCATCCCATGTACTTGGCTAAATAAAAAAAACAAACACTGGATTTCAAATATACTTGCTACAAATACTTATTTTGCAAACTGAGGCCAGGTACTTTCTGTGCAACGATTATGCATATTGCAGCTTAACTTGGTGAAATGGTGTCATTTGTACACAAACAGACTTTTGCTCATAAGCACTCTTCAGTGTTTGTAAAGTGTTCAACGGTGTTGTTAACCACCCTTACAAAGGTTGGCTTCCAGGGGGCTGTTGGAGAACTCGAATACCTTCTTTGACTGTTCCCTACAGTGTAAGATAGAGGAAAGAATAGAAATGCTTATTAAAGGGATCCCTGGATAAAACGGACATATATTCTCTAAAACTAATGTGCTGCTGTCTTAGGTTTCAGTCCTCTCTGCTGAGCTCGTCTGTATGCGGAGAAACACATAACCATAGTCTTAAAGTCAATTGAGTTGCTTTCACTGCTCATGCTTGATGATCAAGCTAAGTGTAGGCATACGCATTTGCTGGACCAAGCTGAAGTGCTCAGCACTGTCCAGTCTGCAGATCTAAGTACGACCTAACTGCAGGTATTCGGAAGATGCTGGCAGGCAAAACCGGGGGACATTCTCTCAACTGAACTTTCTCCTCTGTATAAGTACATACTGAGAGAGAGCTTTTCGGCTGGATGAAGTGAAAGCATGTTAATGTGTTCCGCTCAATGATAGGGATTATCCTTTAGAAAGAGGCGGCTGGCAGGGACGGCTGGCATCCATCTGTTTCCTGCAGGAGGTATCTGCATATTTTCTACCCTGGCAGATCACATCCGATCCTCGAAATCGCATGCTTTATGAAAATTACAGGAGTCATGCAAGTTCAGGTTTAAGACTAACACTGATTTTCTCTGTAGTGAGCCATATAAAAAACTTTACCTTGACAAGTATTGATCTGTTGAGATGTGTCTTGTTTGCATCCCACAGATATCAGTTCACTATTAAAACAATACTTCAATCAAGTAATGAACAATCTGGCCCAAACACACACCCTGGACCAGGATCCAAGGCCCAGATTCAGAAGGTATAATTTCAGTCTAAATTCATGTATTTTCTCTTGTTATTTGATTGCCCCTAGGCCTCTTGAGATGTCCATGCAATAGGAAATATAGAGACTTAGGTGGAGTTAAGCCCTCTGAATCTGGATCCTGGACTCATTACAGAGCTTTATGGGCAGTGAAGAAACTGAGGAGTACTTGTAATGTCTGTTAGGAGAGGACTCTGGAATTTAGGCTGGGGTTCTTTATAAGAGTATAAGACTTTCAATAGGAGAGAAGCTGTATGTCCATAAAACATCTTTTAAAATTCCATTTCCAAGCCTCAAGCCTTTGCTTCAGTGGCTTTCACTGAGAATTTAGACAACGAATGTGTTATCATTTTTTCCTGTAATACTGGTTATTTCTTCTACCGCTTGGTATGTTTTATTGGAATATCCATAGCACAGAGGATACCAATCACCTGCTGAATTTACATCTCCAGATCTGAAAATTCATTTACATATACATGTGTGTGCCTGTATGCTTATGACACATGATTTATCCATGTAAAATCTGCTTTTCTACACTCAACAATTTTGCGTGATACCTAAACTCCTCACTGCTATTGCTAAACTGGGGCACTCAACACCACTGAGAAGTGAGGAGAAACAACCCAAACTGCACAGAAGAGAAAACTGAAATGTAGGGGCTGAGGCTCAGGGTCTCTTCCGTTGCAGGGTTTCCAGAAGGTTTAAGCACAGACAGTTCCTTCTGTTGCATTCCTATTTCTCATTCAGCTTAAATATTCTTTCAGTAAAACTGTGATGGTGTGTTTATTTTGTTATTTATATATTATCTTTATTAAATAAATGAGCCATACAATCCAAACTAGCAGCCCTCCTCCCTCCCCGTGCACATTAAACCTTTTGAGATTAAAGTCCACATATATCAGCAGACTGTAATAAGGAGAACCAACATTGCAGCTTTCATCGTCATGAGCAGGGAGTTGTGGCGGGCTACGGTCACCGGATTGTGCATCTCACCAATGCAAACGGTAAAAAGGAAGTAAAAAAAGTAATTAAGTCACTCAACGATGCGTTCCCCTTCTCTTATCACTTGCCTTCGGTTGCCTCCCTTCCGCCGCCTCTATTTTTTGCCCTTATTTTGAGAGGCTGACTGTCTGCATCACTTTCAGCCATAAGCACATAAGGCCATGTGTAGGCAGCTGGATCTCCACCTGGTCCATTTTGCCCACTGTGGGCTCCCACAAGTGGAACAACCACTCTCGGTGCAGCTTATACGCACATGGCTTCTCCAAAGCATCACCACGAGTAGTCATCCCCGGGCCACCATTTCACAAAGCCTCTGGCCCCGGCTCCCCCAGCACAGCAGTGCATGTGGTGGGGCAAGCAAGCTTGGTTTTCAGTGCCGCAAGCCCAAACCCTACACCGGTAAACATGGGCAGACTTCGGCAGTGCCTGTGGGTTGTGGCGGAAAAGGGTGGAGCTGTGTGGCCGCCGGTTGGGTTGGGGCTGGGAGGCAGCCGGAGCAGAGAAGGGGGTGCAGCCGGAGCAGCTGAGGTGCTGACGGGCTGGGGGGCATCCTGCCGGGGGCTGCCGGCCTGCGCCGGGGAGCTGCGCGCTGCAGGGGCCTTCACTCGGAGATGTTTGTATGGGAACATAATGGGGAAGCGTGAACTTTTGCCATTTTGACCCCTTCATCCTGGATGACTCACGGATGAGATGGGGCAGATACATCCCTCCAGGACCCTGGGATTTCCTGCCCAATCCGATCGCATGGAGATATCACAGCCACTGGGTAGATCCTACAAGGAGTGGCGTTTTAGCCTTGGTTGTGGCTTTTGTGTGGCATTTCTTGCGCTGATGCCTGTGACAAAGAAAACCAAAAGTATGTTCTGCACAAGATGTTTGCTTTGATGTTGAGGTCTCTGGATCTGTGTCTAGAATGTATCACTCTCTTCACACAGCTACTGGATGCATAACCAGTTTGCTTGGAAATACAAGAGTAAGGCTACTCCAATAATACAGGGAGTAAAAAAGACATTTTTTTTTTCTTAGATATATATATTTTTTAGAGTGAAGAAGGTTAAGCACAAGATGTTATGCTAAAACTCATGCTGCATGTGGCATCAATGATTTACTGGACATTCACGCCTTTGGATGCAGTCATCTAAACAAGCGTTTCCCCAAGACTATCACTGACCAGCAGGTATCTGGGATAATAACAGCAAATCCTGCCTGGTTACTGAAAGTGGACGCCACAACACTTAGAACATAACATCTACCATGTTATGATAGATACACAATGTACCTCTTCAGAAAGAACAGCATTCATTATATTCGACTGATAACACGCATCACTTCCCTGGGTACGACCCTGGCTTGGCAGTGTGGGTACGCAGTTCAAGTGTAGAGGAGAAAAGGGCACTGTGTGCCACCTTACGCCTGTTAGGAGACAGATCTGTGGGGAATAGATGGCAAAGTGGCTCTCTATTCCCTCTTTCCCACGTGTGGTGCAGGCTGGCTGTCAACCTCCTTCCCTCCATAGACAAAGGGGAGCAAGGGCTGAATCGTGCCTTGCCGAAATGCAGACTTTTCCCCTCCTGGGGGTGTTTTGGGGAATGGTGGACAGCTCCACCCCTTGCCCCGGGCTCCATGCGAGGGACACAACCTGGCCCTGAGAAATCGTCTCCCGCTCCCCATCTCCCTCTAAATTCCCCCTGAAATACTGGAATTCAGCATAGTGTGCATCATGGCTTCATAGCTGTAAGACTGGCTGTATTTTTCCTTCACTGATCATTAGTTTGTCAAAGACAAAACAATACTAAATTAGAAAATAGATTCAGCGCAAAGGCTGCCAGCTTCCTTTAGCTTTATTTTGTTTACTTTTCATTTGTCTGCAGCCACTTCCTGGCTTTAGAAAATAGTGTTGTCTGTGACTTGTAAATAAAAATAGGTCAAATAATAAAAACTGTTAATGGCAATGTAATCATTTTATGGCAAGTGATTAGAAAGATGTAAACAGAATATTATGACTTTAGAATATGTACCAACGATACAGCACGGCTTCCACAGGAAAAGGACATAACCCAGGAATCTGAGGCAGCAAACTACAAAGAGCAGTTAAATGGAAAATGAATCTGCTTGCATACAGATGCCCAAGAACCAAATATAATTTTCCATTAGATCTTTTTAAAATCCCATTCTTTATGCTTGTTTGCTAGCAGACAGAACTCTTTAAATCAATAGCAAATTGGCTAAGCGACAAACTTGATCAAAGCCTCATTATGCATGAAAATTTCATTTCAGTGGCTAGGGAATTGCGAGGGGGAAGGTTTCGTGGCTCTCTGTGTTTCCTTTGTGCTTCTCCTGCAGTATAAAGAGAATTGCAAATTTCTGAAACCCCCACAGTGGGCGTAGGGGAGCAGAGGATGCCACCCCCTTGTGCGCTGGCATCCAGGAGGACAGCGACAGCCCCTCTGACTCCAACGCTGTCCTCATTGCCGGGCCCACAGCAGGGTGAGTGTCAGGGCTGGGGTGGGCAGTTTTAGGGGTGGGGAAGAGATGTTCTTGCTATGCTAAGATGACAGGTCATTTTCTTTAGAGCTGATGCTAGCTGATCCACACGACAGCCACCCCTAGGTTTCTCCAGCCTGCACTGAGGCCACAGACAGTCAAGGTTCAACAGCCCAAAAAGATAACACAGTTCTTAAGAGAAGATGCAGCTACAATCCTACAGGGAGAAGCAAGGCAATACCTTGATGCCACTAGCTTCCCCGTATCAACGCAAAGCGCACAACGCTTTGGAGAATGCTAACTGTAGGGAAGAGCTACCTTCCCCAGCATGTCCACAGAGGCTTGAAGAGATGCCTCCCTCTCCTCCATGAGCTATGGCAAATCAGAAAATCTGGCTCAGGGCCTAAAAACACTTCTAAACTTGTGTCTCCTTATCTCTCCTCCAGAACTAGAATACTCTTTCCTGCCTCCCAAGAATCATACCAAAATAAATCTTCTCGGATCTGCAGAATGCTTACTGACACTAATTGTGTCATAAGAAAGGAATAGATTTATTTTTAATGGAACAGGACACTCATTTCTAAAGAACATGTCTGAAGGTCTGTTACCAAGATGAAAAAAGTATTCAAATTTAATAAGACGAGCAACGTGACCTCTGCATACTTCCCATTGCTTTAGCAAGGCCAAATCCTTCTCACTTTACCTCTGCTTCTGCTAATCTCTGTGAGGGCTCCATGCACAGGAGCCTTTGCCGGCATTGACGCCTACAAAGACAACACCAGTTACGCTGCTTACAGTCAACCAGATGCTGCTGCAAAATGGCTGGAAATTACTAATCTTTTCCCTCTCCATTCATCCCCCCTCGCCATGATGCTGTCTGAAGTCTTCTGGCTCATCCCTCCCCACTTCTATTCCCTTCCCTCAGTCCCCAACCCACTCTCACTTGCTGGGGCAGATGCGGAGGCTTGTGGGCATTTCCCCCTTAAGACCTAGACATGAAGCTCAAGAACTTTGCTCCATCAGGGCTTTCATCACCTTTCTGCCCTGGCTTGATAAAAAGGAGGGTTTTCACCTTTCATCCCTGTGTGCCAGCTGACCCCTGCAGAGCGTACCTGGGGTTTTCCAAGGAGCCAAATGGGTGTCGGTGCCTGGATCTCACTGGCTTTGCACCGAGTCACCCACATCCTCTGCTCTGTGTCTCTGTGCACTGTCTGTGCAATGTGAACTCTTGAATGTGCAATCTGAACGTTTGCTGTCTGTGAGTGGTAATGCCAGAGAAAACCAAAAATTAGTGCTGGATCATTGGGGAAAGCAAGCATAAGGTGGTGTGGGCACATTCATTCTTAAATGGGTGAGTTTTCCCGGGACACCCCCTCTCCTGCAATTTGCAGCTCCATTGGAAATGTGTAGATCAAATATCCGATAGAGGGAAATGAATTAGCTGAGGTTGTAACTTTACACACACATTCGGTGGGGAAATATGATAGCTAGACTTCTAAGATTTCAACCTGACCATTGCAAAGGCAATACTTATATGAGAAAAGCAAGAGAAAGAAAGGTGCTTCTTGCCACAGCTTTATCTAATGTGATCTCTGAATACTGTTCATGAAAGAGAAGAAAACTGCTTTGCTCTAGAAAGCGAAGCAGACCCTTTCTGTAGCACCACCAAGTGGTTGAGCATCTGTAGAAAAAAATCTGTCTGCAAAACAGGCATGCAGCAGTACTGCACAGCAACGTTTTTCAACTACTTTACAGTATTTTAAATGGTAAATACGATTTTCAGCATGCAAACCTGGATGTAAATTGGGATTAACATCACTGAAGCTGGCCAGAGTGTGGGTGAAGACAGTATTAGACGTGTTGCGCTCAAAGCTGTCAGAAGACGACTGACAAAACCTTAACACTTACCTGTTGTTGTGGGTGAGCAGATGTCTTGAGCTGTGAACCAGGACCTGGCTGCATTAGGAGTGCTACAGACACAGAGTGATAGATAGGTCTTTGTTTAACAAATTTTTCACTGGGAAGTGGTATCGGGAATCAGGGGTAGGCAAGATCTTTTAATGGTTTTTGAGCAGAATTTACTTTTCTTCTGAAAAAAAACCTGTGTGAATTTATAAATCAGATTTCGACAGCTATGAAAGGGTATGTGATTAGAAATGAAGACAGGGTCTGCTTCCTGGTTCCATGGAAGGCTCCTGGTGTAAAACTGCCCTGTGACAGTGATAAATGATCAGTGAAACTTTTTCGTGTGACGTGTTATAAGCTGTTGCTGCCCTACCTTCAGGGTTGCTACTCAAGGAGGATTCCTTTGCCTTGAGTCTTCTTATGATTGAGAGGGACCTGTAACAGCTTGGCTGTCCGAGCTTACCCCGGCCACAAAAAGACTTGCAGAGAAAGGGACTGCTTGTGAAACCCAGCTCCCAACATGGTCCTCAGGAGCACACAAGCATCTGGGGTAAGAGGACATCCACATTGCCCAGGCCCCTGGTATTGTCCTGGTCATGGCTTACTTGAACCCACAAATCTGACTCATGGGAACACTAAAAGTATTGCTCCTCGGACCAGACCATCAGGCTACATCTATGTAAAACTGATTTAAGCGGGTTTCACTGCAGGAGCAAAGCCCTTGCATCTGTGGTAATTAGCCCTTAGAAAGGCACACTGTGTAATATGCCTCTCAGCTATCATGTCCCCCTTTAATTGCTGCATTCATCAATTGTAGGTATCATTAGGTCTCAGCCAATGACCCCTACTTGCTTCCTGGCCAAAAAGGAGGACACTGAGGCTTGTGTTCGTTACTCACTTTTTGCAGTGCCACAGCAACATCAGCTCCCTTCTGCCTGCAGGAACAGCGGGGACCAAAGGTGTCTCTGCCCTTCACAGGGGCTGCTCAGGTGAAAAGAGCCCCAGGAGGAGTAAAAGGCCACCTTCTTCTCTAGCAGCTAACACTCCTGTAACTAATACAGCAGGTGCTCGCTGGCCATTCTGTTTGCCTGCCTGCAAACTTGCAACACCGCCAGAGATGCCTGAGGTGCCGCTGTTTGGAAAAGCATCAGAAGACCCAGCATTCCTAATGACAGAGATACACTTTCAAAAATACATTTCTTAGCATGGCAGGCAAAGCTCAAAGGGGCCTGAGGTGAAGTCTGAGGTGAAGCTTTGCACAGTCCCATTTCAAGAACACCAGCTGCCAGCGGTATGGTTGTCGGATTCATCCTCTGGGAAGATACTGCAGATATATAATGGGAACATTTTGATTTGAAAATAAGAGAAGCACCAGAAGACCAGGACCCATCATAAGCAAGCTTGTGAGAGCTAAATATGATTTTCAGAGGAGGTGGTTATGGATGGCTGCCACAGTGTTCAATGGAAGCAGTGACTATTCAGCACTCCTGAAGAGAAGGCTGGATTGACCCTGAGGGGAAGTAGATAAATTGAGTCAAAACACATGGCAGTGTCTGATTTCCAAGGGATTATTATAATCAATAATAACTATGTGCATATATGTGTGTGTGTGTCTGTGGTATATCAATCAGCATATGTATATACATATATATATTACATTATATCTACATACATGTATGTGTCTACACATGCAAGCTTGTATTGCTTAAATAGCTATAGTAGGGAACCTGTCAATATCAGCCATCAATATTAAACATCCTTTTGTGTTTATGTTGATGCTTGAGGATCTGAAGGCCCAAGCTGACAAGGAGTTGAAATATTCTTCACTGATAGCTCTAAAAATATAATCACAGTGGAGCATGTCATTACGTTCAAGCTGAAGTCAAGCTGCCTGTTTTAATACAAAGCTGGGCACCCCATTGTAGCTCTGGCCATCTGCGTGCACGCTATATTTAAAATGGAAAAAGGCCTCCAGGGAAAATGAACGAAATTCACCATGGGTACAAGCAGGCATGGGTCCTTTGAGGTCTGTGGAATGTATTTGCTTACCCCAGTGATGGATTTAATCCAGATACCATTGTTCTTTATGAGATCTCATTTTCCTTTGTGTGTATGCCAGTGTGACTCGACTTACTTTGGTAGGAATAATACTAATTTATACCAGTGTAAGTCATGGAAATTTTTATTTTTGCTCTTCAGCGCAGATGCTAGATAACAAATTTCATAGCCTGTTTCCTTTCCTACTTTACTCTAATTTTTCCTGCAGGTGCATTTTCTCTGATTTTTCTACATTTACTTCTGATTTCCTTAGTCTCAGTGAGAAGGCAGCCAGGCCTTCAGTGCCCATGTACAGTACCCGCTCCGTAGAGTGGATTTTTTTCCTAGTGCATATCCCATTCCTGGTGCTGAGGATTGCCCTGTTGTCTTCACCAGCATTTCCCTCCTGCCACCATCGCAGCCATCACCATTCTAGCTGGGAAGGGCTGTGCCCTCCAGTAGGTCATTAATGCTACTTGTTAATTGTCCAAAGACTAGAGACAGAGGGGTCCTGCTCCATGTGCATGAGGCATCCCTTCTCTTCCTTGCGGGTTGACTGCACAACCTAATATTCCCTGGAGAAATAGCTTGCAGTTAATAACACAAGCGATGTCAATAAAACTAGGTAGAAAATAATAGCATGCAAGTAGCAGGCAGTATTGTAGAGCATCAGAGCCAATCAAAAGGGCTTAATATTTAGCGGTCGGGAGAGTAGACCAGAATGAAGATAATCTTAACTCTCCATATGATACAGTTAACAAAAAGCACACATCTATCTCTGCCTCTTTTACTGTCAGACTTTGTCCCACTGGACTTAACCTTGTGCTGAATGCCACCAAGAGCAATTCCCTATTTCCTTAAGTTTTGCATTCTTGAAAATCAGTAGCAGAATAAGTGAACGGATTTGGGCTATTTACTTTGTACAGGCTACTAAAAAGAGGCCAAGGCAGAAAAGGCTACCTAAGCATCACACTGAGGGTGTGGTAGGAGAGGTTGAAGTACAAGCTGCCTTTCTTAAATGCTTGTCCTCTCCCTGACTGATGTAATTTCCCCCAATAGCTTGAGCATTAGCCCTCTCGTCGGTTGAAAAATGAGTCCCCGAGGAGCCTAAATTAAAGACGCCCGTACAAAAGTGCAGGGTCTGACCTCTCGCAGCTGTGCCGGGGCTGATACTGATTCATTGTGCTGCTCTGTCCAAGGGCAGAACAAGGGGGCAGGGGAGGGATATGGAGGCATTTCGGGCTCCTCGTTAGCTCATTCATAGACACCTGGTGTCCCGCCTCCTCTTCACGCTTCGGTGCTTACCACCCCTATTGTATAGAAAATCCACTTCTTTAGAGATCTGAGCTGCTTGGGCTGGACAAAGACCAAAATTAAATCCGCAGCTGCCCAGGAAGAGGCTTTCTCCATTGGGGGTTATTATCAGGGATCTCCGATGAGTGAGCAGTGCGGGGAACTCCCTTCACCTCTGTCACTTCCAGTTACAGGTTTGGACGGATGCGTCTGCACATATTTTTCTTCCTTCACATAAATATCTCAGGCCACTCTTTAGCTGATGTGGACTGTCATGCCTCCGCTGACCCAGTTTAGCTCCAGAGCTTCATGAGAGGTATGTGACCCGCTGCACTCACCATGTTTGACTGGACAACACTCAAACTGCTTGCAGCTTGCAGGAAACATTTAGTGACATGAGGCGGTGATACCAAAATACCCTCATGGCAGCTTGTTCACCCGCAGTGAAATTGCATCAAGGGTAAATTTGAACTGACAAGGGCCAGCTCCTATTCTCAGTTACCCCAGAGAGAGCCTGGAATTGCATCATGAGTGTCCCAGGAGACATTTTGGATCTACATGGGCACAAACGCAAGCAGAATCTGGCACCGAGTTTAAAGGAGCAAAACAAAGAGAGGTTTACGTCAAAAAGGAACAGCGGCAGGTGGCACATATAGGCTATATAGTCCCAAGTTTTGAAAGGAAAAGAAACATAAAGTTAATAGAAAACCTTTGTGGCTACTAAATGTGTTTTATTCTTGAATCCCCTGTGGAACCAGTCAGTCCCTTGGCTTATAAAAATAAATGCAGCAGGTGTTACTTCGAAGACTTTCGTGCCTCGTGTTAAGGGCACTAATGAGAAGTTTATGGTCAGTGAAACCTGGAGGAGAAAGCAGGATTACAGTGGAAAAAATTCTGCCCCATTACATTAAAGAACATCTGGAGCAATGCCATTGACAGGGGGAATTTAAATCTACGTCTCAAAAGCTTTGCATATCGGGTCACCATTCCTACTATCGCTGTCTAAATAGCCTCATGCTGGTAACCTGACCTATTTAGTTGGTAGCTGCTCCTTCTGTTCTCTACATCTAACTCATTTCTTTCAAGGCAATGCTGAGGATGAGTGTTGTCATCTGATTTTCTCTTGATTTCCTTCTTTACTCAGAAGTGTTTCCTGTGTTTTCTTTGGGCATATCAACTAAGTTGCAACTCTTTAAGACAGCCAAAGACAAGTTGCCTCCTAGGGACTAATGCTAGTCAAGCTACAGCATGGGGGTGTGAACATTACGCAAATAGCAAGATATGGAGCTGAGAGTGGGATTTTCACAGCGCCTAGGGGAACTGGATGATTGAATCCCATTAGGGTTGCAGTAAGGTTTGGCAACCTTGCTCTTCCTGGCTGCCTTTGAAGAAGTCTCAGCACAAAGCTGAAGTCTAAATCTTGTATGAAGCAAGACGCGCTGTTACTCCCACAGGACTGAGTACTGCTCATTGTTATTGCAGTAGCTGAGCTGGAGGCTGTGGAAGAATCCCCAGGCACAACTCCCATTATCCTATATAAGGATATAAGGAAATATAAGGAGAATATCAGCCACTGTCAGAAGATATTATCAGAGTGTTGGAGATCTGTCTAAATCTGTACAGGCAAATCAGCTAGAAAGATAACTGCAATATATCCTTGTATTTGGGAAGACTTGTAATGTTTATAATTATACACTATTTATAAAAAATTATCAATGTTCTTCTTCAGAGGTCCACATGTATTTTAGCAAATGGTGTGTGAATTTCTCATGTGATCTCTTCAATCGCCGCAGAAAGCCTGGTCAGCAACAGCCAGCCTCCCTACGTGTTGCTAGGGCAGCAAATGGGAAATTCTGCCCCAGTTTGAGAATAGTATGGGATTTGGGACAGCAAGAGACAGTTAATCAACATGTTTAGCCCAAAGATGGGCACTACCAGACCTGTTCTACACAACATCTTAAGTAATGCAAGTTCTTGACTGATTATGGAATTGTTTTAACTTTAAAGTACATTTACAGTGCCAGAACGATGAGAAGGGGCTCTCATGTCTCAACAAACCACGCTGCAGAGTTAGGGGCTTCAGCATTACCTCTCATCCTAAGGGTGCTGCAGTCTTCCTTTGCCCTCTGCACAAGGGTGACCAGGCATGGATGAAGCTCTGCACCCTGCTGAATCTGGGTGCTCTGGGAAGGTCTCCCACGCAGCTGCTTACTCACATTTACACATTTAACATCCTTAGAGCATCATAACAAAGTGCCTTTTTCCTCTTGTAAGTATGCAAGAGTTTCTTTGGTAAGTAAAAAGCCTACATTAAAATGATTTAATTTTGACCTTGAAAAGAGTAAGTTGAGTTGAACTGCCTTGAAATACAGTGTTTGACTGTAACAAATACTCCTAATGAAAGAAGCGGGAGAAGGCAGGGAAAGAACAGACAGACCCCACAGTTCCCTACCAAGGGTTAATACAAGGTAGAGCAATATTGTGGTAGAAGCACAGGAAGCTGTAAGATTTTCCACAAGATCAGGACTCGTATTAAAGAAAAGAGTTGATTTGAATAAACTTACTGATAGAATCTGCATTAGAGATCTGCCAAAACACCCAACCTTTATCCTTGATAACTGCGAAGGAGACTCAAAAATACAGCCAGCCAGAGGTTTCATTGTCAGAAATGTGCATATAATGTCTAAGATCAAAATGTACAAAAAGAATTTCAGCCACACTTAAATGTTGCCATTATTTCTGAAAACAGGTTGATTGGTGGTCTTGAGTCTTTCACTGCACTTAAGATCTTTCCCCAGAGGGAATTTTCCTTAACTGCAAGGACTCACTCTACCTTACTGTACTGGAAACAATGTGGAAAAAGGATTTCTCCTGCGGTAAAAGCATTTCAGCAAGCGCATGGATGAGGAATGCCTGGGACTTAAATACAGGGAAACCCATAGCTGACAGCCTGGAACAGAGGGAGATGTAACAAGGCAACTTTAAAAAAACACAAAACTTAATTACAAACATGTGTAAAGCATCAGGCAAGAAAAAGAAAACAGGGAAAGATGGCAAGGATCCTGTGGCAAAGTGACCGGTGGTGAGCTGTCATGCCCAAAGCCACAGGATGAGGCCCGCAGCATTTATTGCTCACTGGAAGTAATTTTTCAAGTCAAGGAGCAATACTTCTCCAACATAAATGAAAATTTCCAGTCAGCAGAGGGTAACTGAAGCCCTCTTAAAACAAAAGTATCATTGAAGAGGGACTAATAAATCACCTGGTGACTAGATTTTTTCATTTGGAGTGGAGAACTCCTCTTTCAAACCAGGTCCCTCTGTCAAACCCATCCCTGTGGTACTAACAAAGCACTTCAGGATGTGTTTATCTTTACTCAGTACAAACTTCAGAGGGACGTAAGCACTTTGAATTGGGGCTGGAGGTTTTGACTGTGCTGGTGGGAGAGTGGGCTCTCAGCCTGAGCCCCCAAGCCCCCTTTGTCTATATAAACCCATAGTAAATCACCGCTTCTGCTTTCTGGATACAGACTGGAAGGGAGGGGAGGAAGGGAGCACAGGCTTTTGGCCAAATGGTTTAGGCATGAAAGAAGTCTTGACTTGAACATGGGCTTGGGTTCACACTCAAGGTATGTTATAGCTGCACCCTCTGAAACTCCCTTCCCTTTCGCATGCAACGGTGTTGAGGTTGGCTGGATTCACTGAAGAATGTGGCAACGTGCATTTACTTATTGCATTCTTGTTTCATTTTTGCAGGAACCAAGTGTAGATCGCTAGTCTCAGCCATCATCCTGAGACAAACTTATCTCCAAATTTCATCCAGGAAACATTGAAATCAGGGCTGTATTAACCACCTGGCTGCTTCTAATAGTTCAGACAAAACCGCAAATACTGAACTTCACTTGCTACAGTGCATCTTTTCTCAGTTCACTTCTCTTTTGCCAACACAAGAAAGCACATCTAGTCTTGAACTTGGATTGTGCAGTGAAGATTGTAAGCACTTAGATTTATTTCATTGCTCTTCAGGAGGAGAATAACATTTTGTTATGGTGACATGAGAGAAATTGAAAAGAACAATAAAAACATCACTCCAAAAACTCTTTTTAATAGATGTGCTTCTTTTTATAGTTCAAATACTTTCACAAACAGGGATTTAGCTCTGTGCAACCATTTGAAACAGCAGCTCTGTTACTGAATTAAATTTATAGGTAAAGTAGTAAATTATACCAGTTCTAATGAATACAAAATAGCAAACTTAAGGAAACTGAAAAGCTCTGTGAAGACAAGTGAAGGCAAATCAAGTTCTGAACAAAGGACAATGTAGTAGGACCCTTGGATAGATGACGCCTTTTATCCAGCAGTTTGAGGTTTGGGGGCAGACCTTCACATGCACAAGAGCTGCATCACAGAACCATGTTAATTAGAGAGTCAGCATGCATCCTGCAAGGGGCATGACCCTAAGACATTAATATGAGACACATACTTCTCTGCCAAAAGTATGTGCAGAGCTTCTACTACGACAGCAAGATTACATGTGAGTAGTGATCCCCAAAACCAGATGAACAAATGAGTGAAATCCAAATACAACCCCTCACCTAACCCTTGGTGAGTCCTGTGGACTTCGCTGAAAATACACTAATTCTAGAAAGTTCAAACACGTGATCTCTGTCTTGCATTACAGAGCTGCCAACACTTCTGGAGCACTTAGTTGCAATGCTTAAAGTCCTTGATCTTCTTCAGTGACCTGAACCAGAAACTATTTTTGAGGGTTGTATTTAATAAATAAGACCACCATTTATTGTCATCTGCATTGTAAGTATTCCCTGTCCATACTGAAAGAATGGACAGAAGAAATAGAACATTCTTTGCCCTGGAAAAAGTTATAAACTAATAAAGCTTCCCAAACCCTGGAAAATATGTAAGGGGGGTGGAGGCTGGAAAGCAGTAGGTGTCTTATTTTATTTGGTCCTTGCAAGTTCTGCTCTGTAACTGAATTCTTCACCTTCCCCTATCCCCTTCCCACTCACAACTCATCCAATGACTATGGTAATCAACACAGAAGGATCTGCCGATGTCTATGGGCCTCAGATCATATCCCATGAAAGATGTGATCCCACAGAAGACGGGAAATGGAAAGTGCAGAAACACCTAAAAGTTAACATTATAAAAATCTTACAGGCACAGTGGTTGCACCAGCCACCTGGACTGGCTGATCTCTCTGATGTGTGCCACATATTGCTCTAGCACACCTCATCTTTGTCACTCTGCTGTCTTTGGTTGAACAGCTCCTTTGGGCAGGTAGTGTTTTATGTGACTATACAGTGGAGGGAGGGAACAGTGACACAAAGGACGAATGTAGCCTGCACCCTCACTTCCTACAGATCCACAGCTGCATTTTTTCCCCATGTGGTTACAGAAAAAAACAAAAGTGCATGTGTGATATACACTCTGAAGGCTCTACGATGTCCTGGCCTGACTTAATCAAAGGAGGTTCTCCTGAACCTAAAGGAGGCCATGAGGAGTCATCCTGCTGTCTCTACAGCTGCTGCGGCTTTAAAACCCCAATGACTTAGGAGGAGGTACGGGGCTTTTTCCAGTCGTGCCACCAACCTGCAGTCACTGGAAGGCTGTGACATTCTTCTGGGATGCTGTAATGCAGTTTGATCACTGAACACATTCAAGTACAGAGGTATTTTTCATGGGTCTAAGAGGTTATTATCACCTCAGTTAATTATCTGTAAGGATTCAGACTCCAGCAAACATTAATTATCCTTCCATCAATCTCATGTTCATGAAGTTGAGTGGGGCTATTTTTAGCAATACAAATATCTCCTTCCTGAATGGAAAATCTGATCTTTTTCTTGCATATCTTATTTTTAAATGTTAAACACGTTAGACAGAACTGAGGGTTTTTTCCCTCTCTTATAAACCATCCTAAGAATGCGTAATACTTAATGAAAGTGCTAAGAACCATACCATCTTCAGATGTTAGAAATCTGGTATGGGGATGAGGCAAAAATGATCAGAATCGAGTGCTTGAAGTCCACATTTAATCCTACAAAATATGCCATTGGGAGAGCAGTTTGGTGCCCAGAGCATCCCAGCAGACAGGTGCCTAAATAAGTCTTCTCATCCAGTGCCTGTTAGGATAGGGTTTGAACCTCTGGGTGACAGCATTCCTACACATGACGTAGGAATAACAACAGCTTCATTCACTCAGGGCGCTACATTCAGATCAATGTCCCTTTTGTTTCTAGCTCTGAGGGTTGTGATGGGATCCCTGAAGGTATCAGCTGAACGTGTACCAGCGTAGCCGCTCTGCCTGAAACTCCAGGCAGCTGGAAACAATAGCATCGAGAAGGCTGTCCCTCAGTTAGGTGTTTACTCTGGAGCTTAATGACGAGCATTGGGCTGTCTATACTGTTAACGTTTGCAATCTTTTGAACAGAAATAGCTAGTAAACATGCCCTGAGGCCCTGCTTCCCCAACACGATAAACCATATTTGTTTAAAACATAAACCATACAAGCCTGTACCACCTCCTTTGATAATGTTCTTATACTGCTGTGTCCAGACCCTGAGAAGGGGACTTCAAAAAGGAAAGGTTTGCTCAGTATGGGAAGATCTGTTAGCTATTAGGTGTTCTGGTAAACAGCTCTGATGCACTCGAAGGAAAGGAGAGGATTTTTTGAGCCTTAGGTACTGGAAATCATTGCTGGGTTTATTATGCGTTTTCAGTGTGGCTTTGGGCGAAGTGCTTTGGCCTTGATTTTGTACTAGGAAAGGAAATGAGAGTGTAGCTACTGACTTTGGTGGGATCTGGATCAGGACCCTTGTCTCTCCATAACTTCTAAGTTTCCCATCTGATTGGAAATTTTCTTTAAGACCTCACTGTTTTAAATTTACAGACTTTGAGCAGTCCGCACACGTCATCTGAGCAAGGCTTCCCAGGCTGCGCAGCTCGGAGGTAGCCTGTTGCCCTTCCCGGGTCTCTGGCTCCCAGGTAGACCACCTTGCAGGTTGGATCTCGCTCCCTTGTGCGGAGCGTTTTGAGTTTCCGGGGCAGGAAAGTACTTGGTGGAAAGTTTTTTTTGCCTGAGTGACACTAAAGGGTGAAATATCCAAACACACTCTGGGAACTGCAATGTTTCATTTTTACCTGCCACTAACACGGATGTCAGCTCATTTGTTTAGATCGTGTCTCTTGCAGTGCTCTCTCTAAACAGGTGGCTCTGCAGTGGCTATCATCTCAAGGCCTGTTTTTGCTTGTGGCTTCAAATTATTACTGTAAAGCAGATATTTAAACATCATATTCTGCATCCCTGACATGTATAAATTGATGGGAAGTTTGGTAAAAAGGGAGAAAGGGGGGGAAAAGAAAGCATTGTCAGAACTTTGTTTGAAAGTCAGAGCACAACAAAAAGTTGAAGGTTTCAAGATAACCCTGATTCTTTCTCTGCTTGTTATGTTTTCCGTCCTTACTCATAACTGTAGGACTCCATCCCAACCCCAACCTAAGCAGTATTGACAGGAAAGGATTATCCACAGGAATTTGACATATTTACATCTAAAGAGTGCCAAAGGAAAATCTTTCTGAGTGGAACAAAGCCGGCCTTATTTGAACTAGCTTCTTCCTCTAGAATTGTGGATGGACACCAGGGTGGGGCGCAGGAGTTAACTGCATAATAACTATTTCATCTAAACTATTTTTTTCTAAACAGGGTATGTAGCAAAATGAGAAATTGCTTCTTTGGCTTTTATTTTCCTCACAGTGAAAACGGAATCATTCATTGAGAAAAGGTTTGTCCCCCAATGCTGAACTGAACATCTAGATGCCATCATCTTGGAAAAGACTTTGAGATGTATTGTTTGTATATCCGTATCAGCCAAAGAAACACCTGCTACATAAGCTCCAATATTAAAAAAAAAAGCAGAGTTCAAGGATCTCTTTGTCTGAGGTCTAGCAGGCTACAAATGTGGTGCTGCATTAATTCTGAATAGCTCCAGGGTTTAGTATTTGCATTATAAATGCAGGAATCATCAAACTCTGCTCTTATAAACAGATTTCTGAGTTCCCTTTCTCCATGCATGAGCAAGCATTGACTCCTGAGAAGATATGTTATATTGGGAGCTTGCAAGGTATTTTACCCTAGAGATTCTGGAGAGGCTTTGCTACATGAGCAAGCAGAAAATACACTTTTTGCTTTGGTGTCCAAGGCAGAATTGTTCTTTGAGCATCCTTGGTCAGCATTAGACCAAAGGGATTCTTGGGAGAAGGAATCACTTTGTATGCTGTTCAACCATCTCATGCCAGGATTTACAAATAAGTGTTGATAAAGTCCTGTGTGTAAATATTCTGACTCTGCCTCTCGGACATCGGTGAATATCTGCTCATAGGTGGCAGAGGCTGATGATGACTAAAATGCACGCGGGAAGCACAGGGTAGCAGCAGTGTGGGAGCACTCAGAGGACGAACAGGGATTAGCATCTCGCAGTGCTAAGTATCATACATAGCTGATATTAAAATCAAAACAACCACAGCTTCCCCCTCCTAAACATCTATACACTGAGCAGCTGATGACACAACAAATGCGCCAGGGACCAGTTATGAGGAAAACGGGTAAACGGGGCAGGATAAGTAGCAGTTGCTTCTAGAATCAGCCCAGCACTGGACGCAGGTTTTTTCAGGGGGATGATATCACATAAGGAGAGTACGTGAGCGGATGCCGCTGTGGGACCCGGAGGAGGGCGAGGGGGGAGCTGGCGCCCGGCCTGTGCAAGCAGGAGGCGCCAGGCTGGGCACCTTCCCGGCCCGCGCCCAGGGAAGGACTTCCAGTGGGTCGGACGGACGGACGGACGGAAGGACAGGCGCACAGCCCTCCCCGAGCCGCCGGCTGCCGCGCCGCGCCGCCGCCACCGGAGGGCGCCCGCCGCCGCCGGCCGCCCTGCCCCGCTGCCGGCGCCGCTCCCGCCCCGGCGCGGCGGCGGGGAGCGGCGGCGGCCGAGCCGTGCGGCAGCCTGGCTGCCATCCCCTATCCCTGGCTGTCTCCTCAGCGGGATTCCCCGCCCGCCCTGCCGCAGCGGCGGAGGCGGCGGGCCGTTTCGGCGCCAGCAGTGCTTTCGCCTTTCTTACCCGCTCGGCCTCTCCGCTGCCATGACGCCACCTTTGCCATTCACCTGCGGCATTTCCGCCTGCAGCACCTCACCCTCCCCGCAATAAGCAAACGGGCTCGTTCTTTTTACAGAACAGCCGTTTAGGGAGTTGGAGATTGTTTATTCTTTCTTTCCTCTTTTCCCTTCAATCCTCCCTCCACTTTTTTCTTCTTAAAGTCTGAACAGGCCCAATTGTTCAATCTGGTTCTTTCTGGTTTTTTACCTCTGATCATCATCAGTTTCTTCTTCGAGTCTCTCCAGCTCAGCCACAGCCGCCTTGAAGTGCCCCAAACCGTACAGAGACTGTCCTTCGCAGTGCTGAGTAGAACGGAGGGCCCACGCTGGGTGTTTTTAGCCTGTTCTGGTGTTTGTACATCTCAGTAAGCCTTTTACTGAGTAAGTCATTTAACTTCTCTGCAGCTTTGTTTACACTACCAGCTGAATTATGTCAAGTTAGATGGCAAAAAGACTAAATCACTAATCCATGCTTTAATAAAACCTCTAACACATGCATTTAGGCCACCAGAAGCTCTTGCCGTTATAGGTTATCTCTCTTAAGGCAGTGGTCAAAGCCCTCCTGGGTGAAGTCCCTGCAGCAGCACAAGATTTATCTCCGTCACACTTGCCAGCGTAGCTATTTGGGCAAGTCCTTTCAAGTGTGATCAAGTCCACAGTGCCTCCGCCTAATGGCTTCTCCATTTATGAGAGCTGAAAATGAAGACAACTGTTAATGAACTGGCTCGATCAATACCTCATCAATCAGGTGGACAGTTTCAGTTGAATTTGTTACTGTAACGGCGTGTTATTGATGAACTACTAATAATGTAAAAAGAACATTGGCAACATAGACCACGTCTTGGTTGAGACCTTCTCCACTGCTTTATTGCAAAGTGTAAGAACAATGGTAAAGAGCAGCACGTGGACTGGATGTGCTCCATGAGCATTTATGAGGGAATTGGGAAGTGTTTGTGTTCGATGAAACTGTTGAACCAAATAGAAAAGCTGAACCTCCAGCCTGTCAAGGGATCCCTGCCGCTGTGCCTGCCTCCAGCCACATTATTATTTATGGAGAATTATTATTCTTATTTAGCGAAATAAATAATTTCAATGGCTTGCCATAAAAATTAAGTTACTAGAAGTGTAACTAGTAATTCTTCATTTAATCTTTGAGACCAAATATGGCCCAGCTGCACTGCCGGCTTTACAGCCTCTTTAAGTTCCTTCGTCACGTAGCTACCACCCTTTAAAGCCACTGCACGCTCATGGCCAGCTTGCTGTCAACAGGTTATATCGAATCCCTTTTAGATGGAAGGGCTTGTGTGCTCACCTGTTCTGTTGAACATAGGTAGTCTAGTAACAGGGATTACCTACTTCTGTGAATTTGGCCTCCAGAATTGCCAGGGCATCATGATGCCCATACTGCTGAAATCAGCCCTTCCCAAACTTTTGAAAGTGAGGCATCCATCATGAAGACGGTATCAGTTTATGGGCCTTGCAATCCAGCATTCAAAGCTATGCAAAAGGAGCAGCCACTTTGGAAAGATCATATAGGTCCTTTCTGTACATTATTTCTGTTCTACATGCTTTGGACATTGAGAAAGTCTTACTAAGGCGTTGCTGGTGGTGTCTGACATAGCATTCATTCATTGCATAAATCACCTGTTTCAAACTCGCAACTGTCATCTTGGGCTTCTGAGCCCAGGGGTCAACACCGCTGCATTGATCTGACTCAGATCCTGTTTTCAAGAGTTGGTCTGAAACCACAACAGATAGGACTGCCTCCACGTTCCCCTATGAAAGCTGAGAACAAGTATAGGGCTGCGTCACGTCTGGTGCTCCCCCCAAGCCCTTTGCTGTACCCCACTGTAAGCATCCTGGGAAACGCAACGTTAAGTAAAAAGCAATCAAAAAAAGTGCAAAGAATATTCCAAATGTTTATTATGTATTAAAAATACCGCAAATAAGCCATACAGTTCATTTCACAGTAACCTAAACAACATTGTTCAAGAACTTGATAAGTCAACAAAGAACAGTGCAGTTCCAACAGTGACAACAGTTACCTTAACGCCATGGGTCCCTCTTTCTTTGCCAGCAATTCTTTCCTATTTACACTGGGAACAACATTAGATATGGATCAGTATCTTATTTACCGAGGAGAACTCCTTTTCCCACAAGCACACCACTACTGGGAGGTGCTGTTTCTAGGAGTTCTCCTAACGTAGCCAAGGATCTGGCTAGTGCAGGCTGAGGTGGGCATGATGTGCACGACCTACTTCCAAGGTATCTGTGTGCAGATCCCTTTACCAAATTTTTGGATAAAGTTCAAAAGTAAACTTGAAAAGGAGGGATATTAGAAATTGTTTCCAAAAAGACAGAAAACTGAGTAAGTTTCATGAGGAAGTGTTTTTTTAAATGAACATCTAAAGAACTAAGACACTTTTTCCTCACTCTCAACCAGTTCATAGAAGGATCCTTTGCTACCAATGCCCCAGGCAGGCACCCAGTGACAACAATGACACAAATCAGGCACCAAGACCTGAATATGTAACAAGAGTTCAGGTCACTGTCAGCTGTGTGAAAACTTGGAAATGTATACACCTCAGAAGCAATTCTGCTGATTTCATGGTGATTTCCCCCCTTGTGTGTTTTGGAGTGTACTATTATCGTTAGCATGCTTGGTATACATGGAACACAAAAGGTGCAATTTTAGTCCATCTCTTTCTTCATTCAAATTCATGATCGTTTTTACAGAAAATACTGTATCACAGACAAATAAGGCCTTTCCAGGAAAGACACAGCTTCATCATGTAAACAGCCCAAAAATAGGACAAAAATATTACTGTACCCTCTTGAAACTCATCCCTTCCTTCAGATGTCCCTTCTAAGCACTGATCTTCGGCATCAGCAGCTGAAGATGCTGGGAAAGAAGCCTGTGATCACAAAGAAGGAATCTCTCCAGCCATGTGACAGAACACCTCTCTTAGGTCTTAGCCCCAAGCAATGCCACTTACTTCAAACCTTCCCTTTGGGGGGTTCAGCTAACCCCTTGTTAGCTCCTTGGTACAGATTAAGGACTCACAGAAATATACTACTGCTCAACTGACACCTGGTAAACTGACCACATAGCTGAGTCCCAAACTGCAGAAACAGATGAGTTGCTTCAAACCTGGTCCACACTTAAGTTTACCGGTCTACATGGTTTAAGATAGGGGTGCAGTTTTGTTCATTGTTTCTTAAACCAAAACATACCAGTAAAATTCTCTGTGTGTACAGCAGTATGCTTTTTGTACCAGAAGAGCTGTAGCCCTTCTGCGTGGGCTATCTAGTGTCATAGTGTGAAACACCTTCATGCCATTAAATATGTGCCCATGCTAACGGGGCTGTAGTGCCTTAGTTACACCACTATCGTTACAGCCGTACATATAGAGAAGATGAGCCCTTAGAAACTCAACCCCCAAATAAACTCATGTTTTCTTAAAACAAAATTAAAAAAAAAAAAACACCAAAAAACCAAAAACACTACACAAAAGAGAAATAAAGGAAATAAGCAGAACTGTCTCTATTATAAAAGTATTCTTATTCTCTTTGGAGGTATCAAATTGCTTTTAAAAAGAGTAAAAAAACTGGGCATACAAAAGCTATTCTCCTTAATCCATTATTTGCACAAGGAGCACCACTGCCTAAACTTTTTCATGTATTTTTTCTACTTTCACAAACAACCTTTCCAGATCATTCCTCAAGTCATCTATTGAGCTCTTCACAGACTCCAAGTTGTTCTCATTATTTTCAATTTTCACCGAGTAGGAGACTAAACTATCCACTGCAGTTCTTATCATTTTCAAATCGGAATCCACCTGGCTGACAGAAGATCTCAGTTCATCTACAGAGCCTTCCACAGAAGAAAATTTTTCAAGATAGCCTTGAGAAGGTGCTTGACCTGTCTGAAGATTTCCTTGATCCAACAAAGTACTAATTTGCTTCTGGACATCCTGAAGAGCACTGGAGGATGGCAGGTCACTGATGCTTCTCCTCAAGTTTTCCACGTCATTGTACAGTGAGGTCTGTGATTCACCAAGATTTTTCAGAATGTCTGTGACTGAAGTTACATCCATATCTGAGATCCCCTGAAGAGCAGTAATGCTTTGTTCTAGGATACTGAGCTTATTCTCATATTCTGCCTCCTTAGAAAGGAAAGATTGCAACTTTTCACTGTTTTGAGCAGCAACAGAAGTTAGAGACTCCAGGCTGTCTTCTATGTGCCTCAATCGAGACTCCAGTCCTTCACTGTTCTTCCCAAAAGTTTCTAATGCTTTTCTGAAGAGTTCATTTTCTTCCCATTTGTTGAGGTTGGCTTTAACTTGCAGTAAATCTTCATTGAGCCTTTTAATGTCACTAGGAAGCTGCATAATAGAATCCTCAGCTCTCAGAACTTTCTCTTGTAAAGCTTTTAACGAAAGGTGTTCAGTGTCCGCAGCCTCTTTGAATTTCTCATGTTCTTGTTTGAGGTTGACCAGCTCTTTCACTTCAGTATACACATCAGATTCCATGGAGTCTATTGTACTCTTCAAGGTCTCTATGTCCTTTTCTTTGGTTTTCATGGACACTTGCATCTCATCAAAAGCATCTTTTAGCACCTTAATTTCATGTTTATACACGTCTGCCTCTTCTAGTGAGTCAACCTTTGCTTTCATATTGTTGATTTCCTGTTGGCTCCTTTGCTGAACTTCAGTGAATACAGCAATGTTATCATTTATAGACTTGGTTAGCTCTGTTAGTCTCTCTTCCACTGTGTTTTCCAGAGATGTAAAGTCTCGTTCCCTTGCATCCTTCACCATGTGGATGCCATCAGACAAGTCTTTCAAAATTTCATTTTGCAGCTTCTGAAGCACTTCACTGATCCGGTTTATTTCACTCTCCCCTTGTTTCACAGCCTTCTCAGTAACCTCCTGCTTCTGCTGAGCAATTTTCATCATGGATTCAAATTCTCCAAATGTGGCTTGAAGGGAACGCACCTGAAACAGAAACCCACATGGTCAATACTTACAATTTCATCCTTACCTACATCCTTACCCTTTGTGTCTAAGATCTTTATGGCCCTTGTTACCATATGAAATGATCACCTTGCAATCCTTCATGCTCCCTACCTGAGGTGACCCTATGGTATACAGATGCGGGAGGCACATCTAGAGCCTTACAGCTCTATAGATACAGACAACTTCTGCTGAGGATCCTTGGCCCCACTGACCTGTCACAGATGGTCCAGGAAATCCATGGCAGTGAAAATCAAACTCAAGCCTCCAGAGTTTGCATCTGGACCCCTGAGCCATCCCTCCCCTATATGATTCCTGGTTCTATGGGCCACAGGTCCATAAGGGAGGAAAGAGAGGGGGGGAAAAAAACCTGAAGAACATCTGCCATCAGCTTCTGAATACAGAAAAGCTGGGATTAGACTTTGGCAGGCAATCAGACCGTAGGCCAATTCCTGAACATGAAAGAAGTCTCAAAGTAGACAAGAAAGAGTAACAGGAAAAATTAGGGGGAAAACGGAGCTGGGAATGGCTGGGGAATGGGAGCAGTAATCACGACATTTTGCTGCTCCTAGACACCAATGGAGACACAGATTTTTCTTGTTAACTTTTTTTAAAATAAAAAGCACAGAAAGGCTTTTATGTTCTAAATACTTAGTACCTCATTATTCACACACATGCATACACCCACATGCTCTTAGTGAACAGGGGCACACGTATGTACACAGGCAGAGAACAAAGCCATAGCAGCTGCCAAGGGGACTGGCTTGCATCTATCTCAGGTTAATACTCACAGAAAGTTGTTACCACTGGATCAGGTATGCTATTAAGCTTCCCAATTACAATTACAAAAACTATGGTTGATTTTAGTAGCAGCAACAGGGAAAAGGTCAAGGGCTGAGTGGCAGCCACATGCATTTACTCTCACCTTTAAACGTAAGATCCAGGCACACCAACGGGGAAGCACATGTTACTTAATTTTGAGGCCAAGCAGAATATCAGTCTCAAGACTGCGGAGAAATCTTTTTGTGCGTGTGTGGGTTGTATTTTTTTAAACTTTGTAAAGCAATGCAAGAACTCCCACTGGCTGCAACAGGAATCCATCACGTAGAAAATACCTCAAGGCTCTGGCAGGACAGCAAGTGCTGAGTAATGCCTTGCCTCATGCTACTCCCTATGTCTGAGGGGTATATTAATCAGTCATGCCACATGGGCTGCCATGTTTACTGATTAGATGCACAGCTGGAGGGGTGGTTTTATTTTATAAATAGAAGGAAGTATATTTTATATGTTCTTAGAAATATACAGAGCTTCCTTTTTTTTTTCCTTTTTCACTGAAGGAGGCTCCAGCAGTTCCCCATCAGAACCTAGAAATTAATCTCAAAAGACCTAACAGAATTACTAATTAGAAATTAAGTTATTCACATGTCTTCTTGCAAGACTAAATCCCAGGCCAAATCCTCCTTGGTTTTCATGGAAGTCTACACTGTGTAAAGATTGTAGAGTTTGGCCACAACGCCTGCCCTTGCTCAAATAGATCCCCGCAGTTTGAAGAATACCCATAAAGATTACTTTCTTTTCCCCCCTCTTATGTAAAAGGGTTTGTCATGACTTTCCAATCCCTATATTTGTATTCTCTAGTGCTCACATACGAAACTAGAAATGAGCTGGGGAGAGGGGGAGCAGGTAGTACTACCATATGCATTGCAGCAGGACACCAGCCATTACCAACCTGATTTTCATTATGTCTTAGCTGTCATTCATTCCAATTTTTTCCACATAGAGAGTTTTTTCTGTATCACTATACATGGACTTCAGAAATCTAGAAGGAGGGCACAGGGAAGTTCTCCTTTCCCTCTTACAACAGAATTTATTTTTCTTTGACACATTCCAACCAAATCACCAAATTCATATTTGCAATTAACCATCTTCAAACGTCAGTCTAAGAAAAGGCACCAGAAATGCCCAGGAGAACTCTCCAGAGGGCCAGGAGGCCTCCACTGCTGTAGGTTTGACAGAGAGGGATCCCCCGCCCTGCGGTGGAAGTACTTTATACCTGCTTCTCCACGGCATTTGGGCAATGCTCATGGTGTAACTTGAAGCTATTCTCCTATACTTCCAGCTGGACCAGCCACTTGAAGATCAGAGAGCTGTGATATAATAAAATGGACCGAGGTCTTCAGATTAGACCAGCTTCTAATCTGATCTGTTCTAACCAAGAGCCACCAGGGCCCAAAGCAAACCTTTGCACGAGGGGGGTAAAACTCACAACTTCAAAGTAAGAGTTCATATTCACTACACAGTTGGTTTGTGTGTGCACGTACATGTGAGTTTGCCTGTTTGGTGTTCGTGGCTGCTAAGGTTTGAAAACGTGAAACCACAGAAAGGTTTAACACAATAAATAGCACATAAAAGTATGTCTATAGCTAACAACTAAGTCTTCTCTAACCGGTCATACTATCTTGTGTTCAAACACCAAACAACCTCGGCCTCTCTCGAGAACTGTGCTATATTAAAGACTAAACTTCCACATCATTTCCTTTCTCCTCCTACTGCTGATGTGTAAAGCAGATGAGTTTATATAACGCTTACTCCTGACAGGAGCTCTCTGCAGTAAAAGACTGAAGGGCAAAGCCAGTTCCACACAGCAGCATGCGCTGACAGCACTCTGAAAGTCTAACACAGGACCCTACACTTTTGTAAAGCAGTGAAATACAGCCTGGTCTCCTCTCCCTCAAGTACATTCTTCTGTAAAGGCAACACCAAACCACAGCAAGCAAAGCTTTCAAGGGTTACATCGAAACTGTCTCTTCCCCCGCCTTTTATTCTTGCACTACTGTATTTATGTCTAACATCAGCCATCTGCTATATACAGGCAAATAGTTTCGGTTACCTTTGAAACAAACTATTTATAAAATTCTGGTATATACCTCTCTCCTAGAATATGTAACATATATCTAGGATTTTCTGCAACAACATGGAGATGGAGGCAGCAAAATGTACCCATTCCTATGCTTAGAAGGGCTTATATATTGCACATACAGCTGGGTTCTATACTCAGGTATTGTAATCTTACATCCCGTATGTCCTGCCATTGCAATCTCTTCCTTCATACAAAGAGTCTGTAAAAATGCCTTAAAAACTAGGAAAAAACAACCCTTGCTAGTTCAAATCACAGTCCAGTCATTAGTGAGTAAAAACCCCAGGACTTAAAATTAGCTTCAGAAATGACACTATAGCTCTGCATTTTGCAACCCTTTTCCCTGCTCATATGAGTCTTCCTTTTTCTCCTTCTTGTAAGGGAGAGGAAACACCAAGACTGACCCTACAAACTCCACATGTGCAGGCTGCTGCGCTCCTGGGAGCTCCACGGAACGGACGGAGGATCTCTGCCAGCGCCTGTCCCACTGCCCTGTCCCCCCACCAGTGGCCCCGGCCCAAGCTCACAGGGAACACGGGGAATCTGTACAGCTCGCTGTGCAGAAAGCAGTCAAGCCGAGACAAGAATTTCCTTTTCTTTGATCTGACTCAGTCAAAACTTTACATACTGCTTTCCAACCAATTTACCTACTCGCCAGAGAGGAGTCTGATTATATGTTGATGATATGCCTTCACACATGCCATTTTTTAAAGGTTTTAGGCACCCTAAGACATATCCAGATTGACAGTGCCACTTGTTAAACTCTAGCTTGGGGGCTAATAAGGCCCGAGTTAAAAAAATGAGGGAAATGAGCATTCCCTTCGCTTTGCTTGAGCCACACCCTTTGCTAACTACTTCACAGCTCTTCCTCAGTCCTGGGCTGCCATGGACACCGCGAGTCTCGCTCCCTCGACCAGAGGCAGCAGCAGGAACGTGGAAGCCCGGGTAGGACTTCGTCTCTGACACGCGGTGAACCTGGCACAGGTTTTGTTTTCTAGAGCGCGCAGGGATTTCGAGGTAGGATCCTGCCACGTCCAACCGCGCTGCCGCACCATCTCCCTTGGCGCGCCCACCTGCCCAGTTGACGCAGCAACCAAGAGCAGCCCATCTGCCACACTCGGTTTTAAATTATTTGCGAGAGTTGAAGATACAAAATTACTGCCAGCAGGCTCTGGAAACTGCAGGTCTGCACTGCTGCCAACACGTAAGCGTGCTGACTGCGTTGCATAAAATGGCTTCACGCCCAAGCGCTGGAAGAGCAAGCTGGGCAAAGAGCCGGCTGCGGCCGCTGCTGCGGGCTGTCCCGGGGGCCGCCCGCCGCGGGGTCCCTCCCTGCCCCGCGGTCCCTCCCTGCCCCGCGGTCCCTCCCCTCCCCTCCCCGGCCCGGCTCTGCGCTGCGCTGCGCTGCCTGCCGGGGATTTATCGCTTTAGGGCGGCCACGTTTGCAGGCGCTGGGAAAAACCGCGGCGCAGACTCGATTTGTCCCTCCAATACCATGAAAGCATCTTTACGGAGGGGGAAAGGCGAAGGGGGGGAATCGGTCACGTTTGCTTTCCCGCAAGCCGGGCTACCCGAGCGCTGCGCGGCTGCTTATTTAAGGCGTGAACCCTCCCGCCCCCCGCCCCGCTGAGCAATGCCGAGTGCCCCGACGGTCCCCGCGCCCCGACGGTCCCCGCGCCCCAGCCCGCCCTCTCCCGGCGTCGCCACCGCGGAGCGGTCCCGCGGTGCACCCCTCCCGCCCCCCGACGGTGCCCGGCGCCGCGCTACCTTCTGCACCACGGCGTCCAGGGTGGCGGCCAGCTCCTGCCGCTGCCGGCCGGAAGCCTCCCTCTCCCGGGCGCTCCGCCCGACCTCCTCCCGCAGCTGCCGCACGTACCAGCCGGCGGGCAGCGCGGCGCCCAGCACCACCGCGGCGCCCAGCAGCAGCGCCCAGCTGCGGCGGGGGCCAGCGCCGGAGCGGCCCCCCCCGCTCCCCGCGGCGGCCCTGCCGCCCCGGCCGTGCGCCGCCGCCGTCGGCTTCTTCGCCGCCGCCTCCTCGGCGCCGCCGGGCTGCGCGCCCCGCTCGTTGGCGGCGGCGGGCGGGCTGCCCCCCTTAGGGCCCCGGTGCTTGGCGGCCGACATGGCGGGACGCCGCCGCCGTCGTGCGCGGAGCGGGAGCAGCGGGACCGGGCGAGAGAGGGAGGGATGGAGAGAGGGAGGGCGGGGGCGCCGGCCCGGGCAGCGCCGCGCTCCCCGCCCCGCCCCGGCCCCCGCCCCGGGGAGCCGCCACGCACACGGGGACGGGCCTTGTCCCTCCCGGCGGGAGCCGCCACGCACACGGGCTCGGCCCCCGCCCAGCCCCAGGGCGACAGACCTTCCCTCGACGGGGCCGTGTCGGCCGCTCCTGCCCGTGGGACCCGGCCCGGGGGTCTCCGAGCGGGGTGCGCCGGGGCTTCCCCCCTCGCAGCCCCCGGCCCCCAGGTGCCCCCAAGGCCAGCTCCGTCCTGCTGCCGGTTTTTAGTCTTGCATGTAGTTTTGGTGGCAGAGCGCAGCGGGCTCCTGCCGCAAGCAACTTCTATTTTGCTTGATTGTGATTTCGGCAGATAGGATTGCAGTAAGCTCCGAGAGCAAGGTGTGGAGAAAAAGTTGTTTTCTCCATACGCAACCCAGCCCCCCGTTTCTAGTGCCTCTAGAGCAGAGACTTGGCATCCGGCTGGTCCCTGGGGCACACAACAGCTGCCTAGACTGGCCGGAGGGAGTGCTTCTGGCCCGACAAACACTCCCATCGGTTTCACGCACTGCTTTGTCTGAGCACACTCCGTACAGCCCGGGAGCTCAGCACCGAAATTCCCGGCGGAGCCTTTGCACTCCGAGCATGCTCTTTTGTCTCACCACGTCGGCGTGAGCCCGCGCCACTCATCTTCCCAACAGAGCATGTCCCGGCACAGGACAAGGAAAGGCTGAGCAGGCCTTCCCCTGCACCGCGGGCTCCAGCTAGGGCCTGCCAGGGCACGGAGCATAGAGCCACCATTTGATCTTCTTCATGCTCTCAGTTTTTGATCCTGCTTGTATGGAGACAGATTGGAGGGACGTAGGAGCTGACTGATTTGGATATGCTGGCACGAAAAGGAAAGTGGGGAAGAGGAGAGCGAGGCAGAGCAAATGGATAAGGTGCTGGTGGAGGAATCAGTCTGCTGTGCATTGAATTAATTAGTGGTCATATCAGGGGAAAAAAAACGCATCTGATGGTGTAATAGAGGATCCTTATGCAAGGGAACTGGGTGGGCTTGACGCTGCAATTTTAGGGCCATGGTAAGAGAGGGCTGGGGAGCGGGTGCTCTTCTACGTGGTGAAAAGGGGAGGAGAATGTGCTCTACACCTGTGTTTGGGTGCAAGGGAGATACCATATGGGAATAACTTTTAAACTTCTTTTGAAAATCTCTCAAATTTTCCAGCATCACAAAGAGCTGCTTAAACCCTTTTCAGAAACTGAGTAGTTTTATCTCGTTATCATATACTTGCTTGATTGTGGAAACTTGAAAAAATACAGCGTAAGTACCTTTCTGTCTGCCTACTGCTTTGGGCAGACTATAGGACAGATAATAGTGCAGAAAAACTTAACTGTGTCAAAAATACACCTTGAATTCATCAGTACTGTACTTCTTTTTTTGTCCTTTAGCACCAACTGAACAGGTTAACGTAATGACTATTGTATGATAGATATCTAACTGCTCTGCCAGGTCACTAAAGAATTTTATGATGTTTTGGGTCTAGATGCTTAATCACTGATGGCTTACAGGGAAGATTTTTGTAATATTTTATGTAAAGTTGTTCACATATGCACAGTGCAAGGCGAAGGTGTGTCACTGCATCTGATTTTTGTAACTATGGGGTACAATTCTGGAAGTGAGTCCTAATTCTTACAAGAAAGGACTGGGGCATACTTTCTTTTAACCTCAATAGGTACGTTGCAGGCAACAGCAATACAGACTTTTTCATATACTAGCTGATGGAGTACATTGCACTTGTATTTGCTTGGCCTTCTTCAGTTCTTGAGCCCCCTGTGCCTTCTTCAGTTCTCGTCTCCCCTGTCCTGATGTCCTGTTCACTGCTGCCTTTGAAATTGGAAGCAAGATGTCTTCTCCTGTCCAGAAACTCTGTTTCATGAGTTGCCTGAAGATTCAAAGCAAGATGCATACTGGAAGTTGCTCTTTCAAGAGTTAGTAGAAGAGAGCTTGCAATCAGGTGGTGTCTGTTGCTGGCAGCTTGCCTGAGGCATTTGGACCCAGGATTCTGGATCTAGGATAGCGTTGTAACAAAATGTCCAATGTGACAGAGTTTGTACTGGAGAATCCTAAAAATAAAAACATGCTAAAAAATCTTCTCCACTGCTTCCTTCCCGCACTTAACCTATGTTTCAGACAGAAGTAGAATAGAACAGAACCGAACCGAACAGAATAGTTCCAGTTGGAAGGGAATTACAACAATCATCTAGTCCAACCGCCTGACCAATGAAGCTACTCAGTTTCTAACACCACCTTCCTCCTATCCGATAGACATGCTGAGTAGCTAGGGTATCAGGATGGACTCTCAAGTACTTTTGAAAACTGCTTTTCATTTCATCACAAGATGATCAATGACCAAAGTAAGCTGATCCTGCATTGCCCCTTTCTTTCACAATTATTAAGACCAGAGAGGCTTACATGGTAGACTTCCATTACTGCCTCTGTCTCACATTCTCTCAGGGCGTTCATAACTAGAATCATGCAAAGCAATAATGGATTTAGACCTGGGCTAAAAGCAAACAACTGCTGGACAACCAGTAGTAATAGTGGTAGTTTCAAAAGGATTTGTTGTTTGTTTTTTTTAAGAACAATGCAATGAAAAGTTCTTGGCAGTTGGTTTCTCCCTCAGACGTGTTACTCTTCTGTATTTTAATGTGTCTAAAGCTAACTTTTAGAAAGTTTGTGTTCATGTCTGTATCTGTTAATATTTGCTCGTATTAAAGATCTGTGTGGGATGAAAGAAAACTCTGTTCAAGACGTAGAGTCAATGAATGAAAATAATGCTTTAAAGCTCTACTGGGGCTTCTGGGCAAAAATCTTACACATGTAGCTTCAGTGTCTCTAAGACACAAAAAAAAATGTTAGTAGCAACAAGCTCTTTCAGGTTGTACACCTGGGCTGCTGAACTGCTAGTACAAATGTGATTTATTTCCTTCTCATGCTTTTATGTTATACTAAAATGCATTTGCTTGCCAACAAGCATGAGTGGAAGCTCATTGCATTAATGTGCAAACCGTAAGTCCTTGCAAGATAAAAGCTTGAGGTGCTAATTTATCTGTTTCTCTATTTGATTACAGCAAGAAATCCAATCAAGTTTTGTCTTGGAAGACATTTTCTTTTCTTGGTCTTTCCTTTGATTCCTCTTTTTTTAAAAAAATAAATTTTAGGTTGAGTATTCTTCAGAGACTGTGAATCTTAAACCTAGGTAGGATCACAGCACCTGATCTCAGCCCGGCAAATCCACTTCCATTCAATACTTCTGCCAAGGTTTAGGATGAACCGAACTGTTTGGTCTGTACTGGTGTTCTAGTCAGTAACTACTAGCATGGGTGATAGAAGGAGAATTTCTAGTTGATTGTTTCAGGCGTTTTGTCAGCACAATTCTGTCAAATGCACAGACCTGAGGCCAAAAGTCACTAGCTGGAGAGGAACCTGGAGTGACTGCAGGTTATGAACACCACAACAGAACTGGGTTAGCTGATTGCCCTGACCCTAACAAGTAGCAGAGAGCTTGCACGGGGTCAGGAGGTTGTCTTAAATACATCCCAGAGGTGGCTGGAACTGATACAGGGGGGCTTGCACTGAAATGGATGAGGAACCCTCAGAACACTCTGTCCTCCTCAATACCATAGGAGTAGAAATCTTCAGCAGTAAATAAAGCACCCTGGGAAGGCTAGCATAGCAGAGTTTCCACAGTGAACATCTAGCCACAGCCTTAGCTGTCTCACACTTCATGATAAGGGGGATCTCAGATTTCTATTTAGGAAGGGCCTAGAAAGGCCAGGATCTGTAGCAGTACCCTAAGGTACCCAGGATTTTAGCTCTGAAGCTGTTTATTTCAGAGAGTTTACCATAAGAACTGACCCATATGGACATCACCAGAGACAATAATCAAGAGGATCATCAATGTTAAGCATCAAGGGATGTAAATCTGTTTCAGGTGGTAAGGCAGTGTAGGTAACTGTCATGCCATTTCTCCATCTCCAGCTTGGCAGTGACAAGGAAAATGTTAGCAATGTACTAGCTAAGGCTCTTTCTCACCAAGGAACCATTACAAACTATTTATGACCAGGAGTACCACTCTACAAACAGCTTCTTATTGTAGTTGACACAGTGGGTCAAACCGTTTTTTTCCTCTTACAGAGAGACAGACCACTAGTGCTCAGGGGAGTGTGCATTAGGAATTTGCTGAGGTGGTAAAGTAGCTAGACACTGCAGACTGGTGCGGCTGGGGAGTTTACTGATGTACCATTTTCTCTCAGAAATTTCAATATTCTGTTTTGCCTCTGTGTGAATTTGAAGCCAAATACTTCAGTGGGGAGAAGTAGCAATCTTGTTTGCCTCTCACAAGACTTATTTCTCCTTGGCATACAGGAAACCACAGAAGTGCAAGCTGAGAAAGCATCCTTACACCTGCCTTGTAGACCTTCTGTCTTACCCTTGAGCCTATTATAAAATCTGGGCCTGATGGTCTCAGTCAGCCCAGAGTCTTAACATCCATCTGTTAGCGCTAAAGCCAGTCTGCCTGGCTCAGTTATTAGGATTAGGGCAAAATATCTTGTGACTTCAAGTTATGTTCTCAACTTAGTTGTCATGGGCCCTGGTGTAAACAATAACATGCCTTGCCCTTTCCCTCTCCTCCCACTCTAACCGTCAGTTCGCCACATATTGGGACATTTCTGACCTATGGGGCCAAACACAGCTGCACGTCTTACCCATTCAGTAGCTGCGTTGCTGTTTGCTGTATAAAGCAGTGCATTAATTGTAGGCTTTATTGGCTTTGCCAGTTTTACTGGTAACAGTAAGGAAAGGTTATGAACTAACTTGCTGCAAAGGCTGAGCGCAAACTAGTCCTTCATTTCAATTACCAGCGCTTCTGTAGTGAAAGGCCAAGAATTAAGGCCAACTTGAGACACTAGTCAAAATTCCCAATTTGTACTTTGTCGTCGTTTAACCCCAGCCAGCAGCTAAGCACCACACAGCCGCTCACTCACTCCCCCCAGCAGGATGGGGAGAGAGAATCAGAAGGGTAAAAGTGAGAAAACTTGTGGGTTGAGATAAAAAGTTCAATAATTGAAATAATAATAAATTGTAATGAAAAGGAAAATAACAAAGAGAGAGAGAGAAAACCCAAGAAAGACAAGTGATGCAAATGAAAACAATTGCTCACCACCAGCTGACCGATGCCCAGCCAGTCCCCGAGCCATGCCTCCCCACCAACCTCCCCCCTAGTTTTATTGCTAAGCATGACATCATATGGTATGGAATATCCCTTTGGTCAGTTGGGGTCAGTTGTCCTGGCTGTGTCCCCTCCTAACTTCTTGTGCACCCCCAGCCTACTTGCTGGTCGGGTGGTGTGAGAAGCAGAAAATGCCTTGAAGTGTAAGGACTGCTCAGCAATAATGAAAACATCCCCTGTATTATCAACACTGTTTTCAGAACAAATCTAAAACACAGCCCCATACTAGCTACTATGAAGAAAATTAACGCTATCCCAGCCAAACCCAGCACATACCTGCATGTCCTATATAAGACATGAGGTCATTGATTTTCTTAATTGAGCAGTACAAATTTAAAGGCTGTACAATGACTTTTCTGGCTGACATTGTGGAAGACACAGACAGCAAGAAATGAGTGACGTTTCACCGTGGAGAGAACCTCCACAGTAGGTAATCTACTTCAAGATCCATATAATGGCCTATAGCTTCAGTGCCTCTGGATCAGGAAGGAACTGAAACCAAAAAGGAGGTTATATGCTGAGTACTGCAGTGTCTTAACTTATTCTTGGCCTTTGGACTGGGATCTTGAAGCATGTCTTTGGTGCCTCAGTTATATATACAGATGCACATCTCTGATTGATAGATAGATAGATAGATAGATAGATGATAGATAGATAGATAGATAGATAGATAGAGCAAGCTAGGTACTTAAGAATGGGCTCCAAAACAGCTGGTGTGCTGTGGGAGAAGGGCACTGCTACAGCTGAAAAAACGGTTGTTTAAAAGCCATCCCTTTCTGGAATTCAGTCTCTTACTCCGTGATGTAGGGTAATACCCCTGAGATACTTTTTCCTGTAAAGTTGATCTTTCATATATCTAGAAGCTAGTTTACCTGGTGAGGCTAGGGCATCCCTTTCCCTCCCTGTGCAAGCTAGGCCACTGAGCACCATGGGTTTCCACAATTGCCAGTCCACACAGACAGCACACAAAATGGACCCTGAGTCACTGGCCCTGGTGTTTGCTGCAAGTACTCTTTGCGCAGTTTTAGGTGATATAGCTGGTTAATTAATAAAAGGCGTTAGCAGCCATCACAGCAAAGACCAGAACTCAGGTTTCCTCCATCTTTCAGATGGCATTTAAGCCAAAATGGATGTAAAAAATAATAATAAATAACGCCCTTGGAAGTGAAAACAGTCCTGTACAAGGCAGTCCATCTGTACACCATCACAGACAGTCTTCTCCAAAGCTCTTTTGAGCTTCTCTTAGATTGTCATTGCCATGTGACATGCACAAACTGGGGCAAAGTAGTGTAAACACGGTTATTTAAAACATTGTCTTCTTTATGGAAGCTATCGGATTACGCTGTTGGACTTAATCCCATTTAATGTCTCTGAAGGCTGCGCTCAGAGCGGCAGGGCTGACAGGTGCTCTGCATCGCTGGGAGCAAGTGCTCCCGCTGGAGCAGGGCACTTGGCACTTCCGTAGCCAAACTCCATTCCCTGCTTCCGGCCCTTGGTTTTATAGCAGACGTTAATAGGACCTACAATGGGCTTTGGTCTATGCGAATACAACACCTCTCCCACATAGTTCATCATGCATGCAAGATTATTTGCAGGAAGGGAAGCTCAGTGTCTTCATGGCAAGCAAGGCTTGATTCAGTTAGCTCCTGCCTCAGAGATGACTGCCAGTGTTTTGCCCTGCATGCTTCCTGGTAGGTGAGGCAATGGTGGCACGTAGCTCCTGTGACAGGAAGAGATGATGACCCTGACAGGTACTGCTGGCCTGGTGGGTGTGTGAAACTGCCCGGTGGATGAGGTCAATATGTTAATAAATAAAGCATTTATGATAATAGTGCTGTACTGCTTCATGCTGCGTTCCTCAGTAGGCGCTCAGCAGGCCTCCAAACACCACAGCCATGAGCAAGGTGGGTGACTAAACTCGGCACAGTCCTGAGTGGCTTCCCTGAAGCGAAGATGGTGGGGGGTGGCAGAGGGGTCCAAGATGGCAGGGGGAAGGGGGCGCCTCACCCTCACGTCAGCGACTAAGGAAACCAGGGCAGGAAAGCTTCTGGGGGCATATGTAAACCCTCCTTGGCAGCGCAGCGAACAGAGACAGGCAGACACCCCCTGACATGCTACCTCTTCCCCTGACGAGAAGGGGCGGTTTGCCCACTCCCCTCTGTGGGGCCGCCGTGCCGCCCCATCCCCGGCGGCGGCTCCGGGGCGGCGCTAACGCGGAGGCCCCGCCCCGCGCTGGGGAAGGGGCGGGGTCAGTCCGGATCGACGCGGCTCTTCCGTAAACACCACCCAGCCCTTCCCCCGGCCTTCCCCCCCCTCGGGCAGGGTCCATTCATCGCGGGGGAGTCCGCGGAAGCGTCTTCCCCTGTCAGCTCATATTTCTCCCCGTTTAGTGCCAGGCCCGGGCAGAATGAGGAGACACGAACTGCTTCTGCTGGAATTGGCGCGGGTTGACACAAGTACCTCGGGCTAACTCGCCGCTGGCAAGCAGGAAAAGGTTACGCGCCCCCCCTGTCATGGCCAGAGATGGACGCGCCCAAGGAAGACACTAATAGTCCGGGCTGTGTGTATAAATCCGGGGGGGCCCGTTTAAAGCCCTGGCGAGCGCCGCGCAGGAGGGTGAGGTGCTGCCGCCGCCGGGCCGTGGTGAGTGACCGGGGCGAGCAGGTGCGGGGCTGCTGCCGAGCCGCGCCGTCCGACGGCGGTACCGTAGTGCAGGGCACACACCTGGGTGTCCAGGCACGTACAGGTGATGGGCTGCGGGTGAGTCCGGGTCAGAGCTGGCCCGGGGGCGGCTGCCCTCCCGCGCGGTGGGGGTGGCTGGGAGGTGGCGGGCTGGCGCTCCGCTCTGCTGCCCCGGTGGGGCTCCCGCTGCAGCAGGTGGGTTTCGCAGCCCCTGCTCCGGGTCTGCAGCGCACCCCTTGCCCCGTGCCTCCTGGGCCGTCTCTCTCCCTTAACGCCTGCTCTCCGACGGGACGATCCGTCCCGACGGGCGCAGCCGCAGGGTTTCACCCCGCAGCCCCGCTCCAGCAGCGCAGAGCAAGGGCACTCCGGGGCGCTTGGAGGCGGGCAGCCGGGCTCGCCTTCCCCGGGGCTGGCAGAGAGCGGGTTCCCCCTGCTCTTCTGCTCCTCCCTTCCTCCCCCCGGCCCTGTCCTTGGAAACGCTGTTTGTTTTGGTCGGCAAGTGCCAAACTCCTGCCTCCGGTAACTGTTAAAAACATGGGGCCGGGGGAGGAGACAGAGAGCGAAGCAGATGGAGGAAGAGGAGGAGCCGCCGCCGGCGGTGCCGCTCCCCCCGCGCCCCGCTGAGGGGGGCCGGTGGGGAGGGGGGCGGGAAGGGCGTCCCCGGCCTCCCCTCGGGGGGTTGTGTTGTGGCCCCTCGTCACGGCCCTGGAGGGGGCGCGTTGCCTGAATGTCTGAGGTGAGGTGACTCCCGCGGCTGTCCCGTGCGCAGACCTTGGGGGACGCGTACTCGTCTGGGTCTGAGGTGTTTTTAAGCCTTCAGCAAGAGAAGCCTATATATAAAGGGAAGAGCTGCGGAACTAGGAAGCTAAAGGAGAGAAGTGTCGGCTATAAGCTGTCAAAAACGAGGCATGAGGAAATTCTGTAACTCTTAACAAAGGCTCTTTTCTGCTCCTGTGCCGTGGGTGCTGACAAAGGTGGAGTCAGTGAAAGGGAAACTCGAGCCCAAATGAGATTCAGTCGGTGCTGGTTTGAAGATAGTAAGGATGTAAGCCCAGTAGAATAAACAAAGTTAAGGCATTTATACGGACAGAGCACTTAAAAAGCGTGCATGGATGGAGGGACTTGAACAAAGGAGGGCTGTGGAAAAACTTTTCTTGACGATGGTATCTGAAGGAATAAAACCCTTCCAAACTGACTTTTTCCCCCAGGTGCTTCATAAAACAGCTTCTAAAGGAAACCTTCAGGAATAAAAGGCATGTTTGTGTTCTCTAAAACTAATCTGATCTTGCAATCTTGATCAGTTCTAAGTAAATGATCGGGTTAGGTGACGTGGTGACCGTGTAAGAGCAAGATGCCTTTAGGCATCTACAGTGTTGTGTTCATTGCATCTTTACTGAAAAGAATAATCCAAAACTGTCTAAATAGCAGCAGAAACTGTGATAATTTAGTTCTTCCTTGTTAAATTTATTGGGTTTTGTACATTTAGTAGATATTTTTAGCTTTGTCTCCCATTTAGAGTTTATCCTTAAAAAACCCTGCAAAATAGTACTGATTGAAAGAAACCAAACGGTGTAATGAAGCCCACTGTGAAAGTAACCAACCTAATATAAAAGTAAACATCAGTTGCTTTTAATGCAGGAAGAGTAAAGCAGGTTGTAACCACAGGCTGACCCTTTAATAGAACAGGTAGGATACTAAGCTGTGTGTTAAAACAACAGCCTTATGTGAAATACTAATGAACAATGCAAAAAATAAGAAGATGGTATTGTCCACTCAAGATGCTGAGTTAAGAGATCTGGGAAGGCTAAAGGGCTTTCTGAAATACTTTTACCCGGGAATTACATTCATCTAAACTTAAAATTACATGCGAACATGGACCTTAGTAATTTATGAGAAGCTCTATGCTGTCTACAAAAGCATAAGGAAAAGCAGCTCTTCCAGTGTGTGCTATAAAGGACTAAGTAACTCAGTTGTCTATTGTTGTAACTAATTAGAAAAGCCTTTCTTTGGTTTGTATTTCCCTTTGGTATGCGCAATAAATGTACTTTTCTCTAAGCTTTTTAGCTGTTGGGCAGCATGTTTAAAAACTGTAGATGGCATATCTGGATTCTGCTTGTGTATTCACGGATGTTTACTTTGATGTGCTTGCTGCCTTGTTTATCTTTTAAAGTTAGAATTTGGCAATAATGTTCTGAATCTGCAGAATATACCCGTTCTTCCTTACTATTCCATTTGAAGCATCCTACTAGGGAATATATTTACTGTGGAAAAGATTGAAGTGTTTTTTCAGTGTGTCATCTTCTGTTGCGTTGTTGAAACTTCTTATTTAAATTAAGTCTTCTGAAGCACTCTGCTGGTAACTCTGCTGTTCGTATGTGTGCATGTATTGTAGGAACAGGTATGATCTTGGTACCTCAAAATATGTCATGGGTCTCTTTCGGCAACAAATACTTGTATTTCAAAGATCCTTTGCTGGGACTAGTATGTAAAGACTTAAAGTAGAAATTAAAATTATATATGTATATAAATGATTTGGTCGTCTTGGGAATCAAAATAAGGGTAGAAAATGGCAATGCTGACTTGCCTCCATGGCTGGTTTAGCACTTGCTGTCAGGAGCACCTTGCAAATCTGAATATTTCAATATTTACGAATTTGAATATTTATTAGAATTATCATACTGACAGTTAAGAGGAAGTTCTTTAAATGATGATGTTGAAATTGTGTGAGAATTTTTTTAATGGTCATTTAATTTCTTTTATGTTCTTAACACCTAGACTGAAGCAGTAGACACATCTCGAAGTGCTTACATTAGGCGAGTGATTTACTAGACCTTTTGGGCCAGTACACTGCTAACAAGGCTAATCAAATCTTTCGATGGACCACATGCAACATTAACCTTTTGGAGGTTAGTTACTGATACATAAATAAAGGGGGTTTATATGTGATTAAAGCCTGGAAATAGTGTTCTGATGCTGATCCAGAAACAATAGTGGGAGAGCAATATAAGCTTTGCAGGCTCTGTAGGGTTACTGTATTTAAATGAGTGATTCCACATCAAGAACCTGGAGTGCGTTGCACAGGTAGGTTACTTGCCATAACTAGTTTTCTAGTGAGTGCTAACTTTGAGACCTGTAACACAGATCTTAATTGAAGAAATAGTTTTAGACTCTTGTGTAACATTAACTAGTGACTCATTTCTAATTGTAACTTGGACAAATACAATTTTCAAGTCAAAAATAGTATAATTTTGTTTTCTAGTTTTTCTTGCAACTTTCAGTCTTGTTTAGTCAATACTATTTTAAATATCTGCTTGTTTTTAGTTGCTTGTTCGAAATTATAGAATTGCTGTTCTAATAAGAGTTATGATGTTAAGGATCACAACTAATGCTGTAAGTGTTGAAGCCATGACCCATATCCTGATCAAAAGTCTCTCCTACGGGCTTCTCCAGTAAGGTAGCAAACTGTCAGCTGTGCTCTTGCTGATGTGATTAATTCTTTTCACAAAAAACAGCATAAAACTTTACATAAATAAGGCACTCAGATGCATCCTCTTTCCTCTTAGAAGAGGAGGAGAAGTAAACATATGCTTAACAAATGTTAATCATCTCAATTAGCAGGGGAGTACTCATCAGTTAATACCTCATCAAGTTATAAAGGCCTATTCAGGATGAACTGGTACCCAAAAAATCAAATGCTCTAAGCTGTAACTACGTGCCAGCATAAAGAAATCTTCATTCTTACTCCCTTTTGTCTATCTCTTGACCCAACAATATCTTGAGTCACATAAATACACACAAAGATCACCCTTTTGCTGCCTAAAGTGGCTTTTTCCAACTTCAGCAACTGCAAAGTGCAGTATTCTTTCCCTGCTGAAGTTGATGCAATTTAATCATAAATGAAGTCATCTTACTTAAATTTGTTGATGGAAAGCATTGTTGGCTATGTGTCTTCATAAAGTCTACTACAGAATGTTTCATGGCAGTAATCAAAGGTGGACAGCTACTTTTGGTATCTGGGCCAAATTCTTTTGGTAGTAATTATGGCTGACTTCCAGTTTCCTATTTTAATATGATTATGGACATATTTTTCACTTCCTGTCATACAACTATTAATCATCTCTATAGCACTATGCAGCTGTCCAAATTCTCTGCAGTTGCAGATGATCTGTCTTAGGAGGCAGTTTCTTCATGTAGACAGAAGCACTATGAAGCATGACACTTCTCAGTGTTTGTCATGTATGCTGAATGTAATGTTAGAGGTTCAGAATTACCATTTGACTTAAAACAGGAAACCCATCCACCCTCACCCCTACGAGGAGTATTTTTTGGGTCTATGCCATTGTTGATCTGATTCTGAGCAAAGACCCACCTAAAGCAGCAGGCCAGACTTCTAGCTACATCCTGTCAGAAATATAGTATTCTGAATTATTTGCCTGTTCTCCCCCAGCGACTTCTATGTTTGCTTCAGAGTTGTTACACTCGGTGCAGTCCATTTGTGGAAGGAAGATAATTGCTAAACAGCACTTATTGGTGAAGTCAGGTGGGGGATGGTAACATCATGAGATGCCTTCATGGACACTGAGAACTTCCAAAATTCTGACAACAAACAACTTCAGGGGTTACTGTGGGTAGTCTTTTTTTAATATACCCAATTTACAGACTGTCTCTAACATAACCGTTAAGGTATGAAACAGCAGAAGGTACAAAACTTTCTTGCAGAACAGGTGTAGTTTGTTAATAACTGTATGATTCTGCATGTCAAGCCAGATCCTTTCTGTAACACCTTTTTAAGAAAGGCAACTACTTGTTCTTCATTCACAATATAATGATCATTATACTGACTTCTGAGAAACAAACAAACAAAAAAATAGTAAGTGCTGGTTTTATGGGAAGTGTATTTGTCTTTCCAGGTCTTGTTTACTGTAGCAGCTAAAGTGATTCAGAATGCCTCTCAATGATGACCAGAACAGTGATTCAGATTCTTCACGCCTCTCTGAAAGCACAGCTTCTTCTAGTGATTCTGAATATTCAAGACAGAGCTTTAACAGTGATTCTTCAAGCAAACCCAGTTCCCCAGCGTGTAAGCCTATTTCAACCTTACCTGTATTGTGCATAGACAGATAAGGCTAACTTATCTCATTTCTCTTTGCTGTCATGGGTAGAACCTGGGATTCTGAATCTCTGTTTAAGAGTATTAAGAGAAAGGCATGGCTTTCTCTCTGCTATGGAGCAGTGCATCTCCTTGTGTGTGGAACACCACCAGCAGCTGTATCCGTGGGGGTCTCCCTGTGCACTCCTTCCCTCCAGAAAGCGTAAGAAAATTGTGCCACCATGGACATCATAATCTTGAGCTAAGCTTGACATTGGTAGCAGTCTTCCACTCAGCCACATACGCTTTGTGCAAAGGGTGGGCTTCTTCTGTTTGCTCCATACACCTAAAAATTAAATCTGTAACTTACAGATTAATTTGATGTAACTTGATGTAATATTATAAATCTCAAATTCGGATTTTTTTTCTTACATAAATATTAGGATCAAACAGAAAAAACACATTTGCACAAGGAAGGTATTTTGAGTAACGATAAATAAAACCTTGGTTAAGATGTGCTTCATGTTCATGTCTGTAAACATTCTCAGACCATGCATACTTTTTAGTGTCTATGTAAGTGAAGTCTTGCATTAAAACAAGCTTGTTAGTGGAGCTGCAATTGGCAGCTGGCTTTTTGTCTTTATTACCAGTCTTCAAAGGCTTAATTCCAAATACTAAATTAAATGACAGAATTTGGGTGTTTAGAAACTTTGGGAATTTACTTTGCTTTCCAATGTAGAGTTTCTGTTATGATGTTAATACTTTTTTGTAAAAAGGGAGTGTAACTTATGATGCATCTGCTGTGGAACATAAGTGGGGGGTTCTCAAGTCAGTAACTTCAGAACCTTCTCTACAGGCAGTAAACCCACAATATTGCCATTATGCGCTCAGAATTATAATGGCCATCTGGTATCTGTTATTGCCCCGGCTTTTGGTCTGGTGGATTTTACAGAACAGTCAGTAGGAAATCTGTGAAATGCAAGATCCTGTTTTAAAGGAAAAAAGATACCTTAGTTAAGATGCAGAAATACAAAACTGCTTTTCAAAATGTTATGAGGCTTGTGTGGTATTACCCCCACACACACCCCCGATAAGCTGGGAGTTTCCTGAGTTAGTGTTTTAAGAAGATATAAAGACCTGGTAACCCTAGATTGTTTCTTCTAGAGTGCTAGAGTCCAATTAGCAAGCAGAAAAATTTCTAAATTTTAATATTTTCAATTGCACTTAACTATAGATATTTGGCTTGAATTGATCTTGTTTGTTCCAGCAGCAAGCCCTCCCAAGATTATTACATTTGATGAACTGATGGCAGCTGCAAGAAATTTGACGGACTTGACTCTAGCTCATGAAATTGCTGTAAATGCAAATTTTTGCATAAAACATGAAGACTTCCCACGGAACAGGTAAGAGCCTGAATTTTGCAAAAAGCGGCACTGGGGTTGGGAAGAGAGGAGAAATGAATGGAGCAGAAAATTTAAAAAAACACCCAAACAAAACCCCAAACCAAAACATCTTGGAAGGCTACAGATTTTTACCCTGCACCTCCAGGAGTCACTGTCAAAGCCATCTTGCTTGGAACAAGTGTTGCAGTCCAGCTGAGTTGATACACTGTCTTGGAGCATATTGCTTAGTCTGGAATGTCACATGGAAGATAAAAGGCTAATTCAATATGAATGCCCATAGTGAAGATGAGTATTGGTCTGTTCTGTGCGGTTCAAAGCCCTGTGGAAAAGACAAAATGGTGGTCTTCTATGCAGTTGTATGTAGTAGCTCATTGGTGCCATAGTGATAAGAAGACAGAGCTCATCATGAACACAGCTCTAATACTAGCTCCAGAAGAGATGCAAACATAGCGGGAGATCCAGAGGAAGTGAGGAGTAACTTCCCTAATGTAGGTAGCGAAAATGTTCTTGCTTACAGACATGTCTAACTTAAAATGACTCTGGTCTTACTTGGAGAAAACTTCTGTAAAAAAAACAAACAGGTTTTAAATTGCACAAGTCCCTTAACTGATAATTGGTTGTATGACAGAGAATAGTTTTTGAGAAAGCTTAGTGCATTACATTAGGACAATGAATACAAATTCAGTAAGGAAAAAGGAAAGGTAGTATCTCTTTACCTACATCTGAATTGCCAGCACCACTTCATAAAATACATGTGTTTTCGGAAAGACTTAACAGTCTAGACCATGTTTTGGGAGCTGATGATGCACAGCCCAAGAAAGATATGGTAGCAGGGCACAATAGCTAGTGAAGTGTTGTGTGTTTCCCAATAAGTGATCAGGGTGATCTAAAACACCTGCAAGGATGAAAGCTAGTTGGGAAACTTTTCTGTATCTAATTGATTTATTCTACAGCTTTGCAGGCACAGTGAAACAAATTGTACACAAGGCGTTTTGGGATCATTTGGAATCGGAACTGAATGAAGATCCTCCAGAATATGAACATGCTATCAAGCTCTTTGAGGAAATTAAGGAGGTAATGTTCCTCCTCCCCTGTGCCCCAGTATTGTTTTGTCAATTTAGGTCTGAGAGCCTCTTACTTCACTGAAGGGTCTGCTAACTCAGTCAAGCAAACACCTTCAAATTCTTTCTTTTGAGATGAAACCATGATTTTTCAGAACTGCAAATAGGTGTCTATTTATAGTATATTTATATTAATCAGAATATAGTCACAAATGTGCAGTGGCCTGTCCACTCAGCTTTCATTGCATGATGGTTAGCAAGTCAGCTCTTTCTCAGAGCTTCACATCTCTGCTAGGCTCTTCCCAGCAACATACTGTGAGCTTAGGGCATGAACAGGAGTATAAACATGACTGCACCTGCCCAAATAGACTTCATTGTTTATCATAATCACACAAGGAGCATACAAACCTTCAATCCTGGCACAATACTAAGTCTTTCAAAATTTTAAGTTAGTAAATGTTTGTTTTAGAGGGCAGCCTCCCAGTTTTTGAAAGAGTCTCATTGTTGACATGCTTTCTTGTTTACTGGCTTTGAGCATTTTTGCAGAACTGTACTGTGATCCTTTTAACAGTCCTTTTTTCCTGCTACCTTAGATAATGTTCAGTCTTAATGTGTGTTGTTACAGTTGGTCAGCTAAATACACTTGACACGTTAATATTAAAATCTTACTTCCATGTGTTCACTAAGTGATTTGGTTTTTATTAATAAGCTTTTCCTTTTTTTTCCATCCCCTGCTTTAGATTCTTCTTTCCTTCCTGACTCCTGGAGCAAACAGGATTCAAAATCAAATTTGTGAAGTTCTAGATACAGATCTTATAAGACAGCAGGCAGAACATAACGCTGTTGATATTCATGGGCTAGCTAACTATATCATCAACACTATGGGGAAGTTATGTGCTCCAATAAGAGACAACGATATAAAACAGTTAAAAGCAACTGACAATATTGTAGAATTACTAAGGTTGGTATTTGGGTGGCTTTTTTAGAAGAAAAACCTCTGAAAGAGTACTGGGCAATGGAAGAGGGGGGGTAAAGTATCGAAGTCTTAAATTGTGTCAGTTTACATAACGCCTGTTTTCAAACAATAGGAAAACTTATTTTTATACAGAAGCATTAAAGGGGAGGAGCTATGACACACTGTGACCAGAACATTATGTGTATCTTACTTTTTAATGAAAGGCATAGAATGCTTAGATCATAACACTACCAGCTCTGAATATCTAAGCCACTGAACAACAAAAAAGCACTCTTGCAATAATCTGTGTTTGGGAGACTGCTTTTTCAGTCTTGTTCATCCTTACAAAATTTAAGCAGCACGTTTGTACTGTTCCTTCTTGAGCTGTGTATTGCTTCCTTTAGGAGGCCAAACTTTGGATTTAAAATCTCCTTTAGTAAGGATCTTATTACTTGAACTTGAGTAAAACACTTGCATAAAAGGGCAGAAACCAGTTTACTGCTCCTTAGGTACACTGAAATATTAAGAGTAAATGGTAGTTGTTCTACTCTTTTATTGCAACTTGGATCCTGTACAGGGACTAAAGCAACTGGGTCAGAAGGATTGTTTCTCTTGGTGCAATTAGAGTGACTAAAAACTTAAAATCTGTTTATTTAGGCTGAAATGTACCAATTGATAGAGTTCTTGAAAACCCTTCTCTTTCTGTTACAGGGTTGTAGCATTTAGTGTTGCTACATACTTGTCCTGTTCGCTAACTTATACCAAGCCTTATACACAATACTCCTTCAAGTATCCTGGAAGATAGGTAACATCTGTTATGCTGAAATACCACTGAAGGAGTTTACTTCTCCCAGAATTGAAATTAAAGTGCTAATGTAGATGTACCTCACATGTGCTGGTTAAAATCAACAGACTATTGTAATTGTCAAATATTTAAACTCTTACTTTCAGACAAATATTCCATGTTTTGGACCTGATGAAAGTGGACATGGCTAATTACACAATTCAAAACCTTAGGCCATACCTTCAACGAAATTTGGTGGACTATGAAAGAACAAAATTCCAAGAAATTCTTGAAGAAACACCGAGTAGGTATCATGCTATATTTAATTTAAACCTTTCTTTAAAGAGAGGGCTATATAAAGACATGCTGTAAAAATCTATCAGTTGCAGTTGATTTGGAGGAAAACTTCAGTTTCTTGTCTGGATCTAACCAATGCAAAAGTTCTTTGACAAACAAGCTACCAATGGGCAATTGCTTAACTGGCTATAAAGTATGTTTAGCTGTAATCTGGGGTGCTTTCAGACAAATTTGTATGTGCTAAATTGGTTGGTATCTGAAAAACAAACAAACAATGGTTCTTACTGTCTGGAGGCAGAAGCCCTACATACTGAAAGATGAGACTTTATCTCTTTTGTGTGCAGCAAGTCTGTTACTACTCTGAAGTAAACATATAAAACCAGTTAGTGTGCCTGAAGGCTGGAAAGGACAGGATCGATTTTTTTAATAAACAAAAGGCAGGCTCTGAGGAAAACTTCTTAGGTGATGCAAAGTAACTTGATCCACTATTACAGGTTTTGTGTAATAGGGCTAAACAGTGTTGAGGAAAATATATTTTTCAAGAAGAAAAAGTAAACTTACTAACAACCAGAGGAGGGGCTTCTAAAATGGGAATGCTGAGCCACTGATACAGCCTATAGCCTGAGAAAACTCTTTAAAAACATTTCATTTGCAGTTCATACAGTTTATCTCCCTTCACCTCTACTTTCCAGTCCTGTGCCCCAGCTATTAAGTGACCTTCCTGAAAAAGGGGGCAAAAATGCTTTGGGAACTTGGGCTTTGAGGCTTTTTTAACCCAAAAATCTTGGCTGAAATCTAACAATTTGTTGTCAGGTTTGTACAAGCTAACTAGAATATTATGGTGACCAATGGAAGATGATCAGTGGAAAAAAGGGAGAGAATTTATGTGTGTGAAGACTCAGCTATACACTATGTTTGTTTAGTCTTCAGAAGTTCAATACTCTTTATGTGTACAACTCTTTTCCTTAACCTAGTGCTTATTTTGATGAAAGCATGCAGTAAATCTGTGCTGATTTGCAACGCTTAGGTGCCCTGGATCTCACAACGGAATGGATAAAGGAATCAATAGAAGATGAATTGTCATCTATTTCTGATGAATCTTCATCATCCCCTGGTGCTGACAGTAAACCAGTTATTAGTCCTACACTGGTGCTAAACAACGGCTACTTGAAACTGTTACAATGGGATTATCGCAAAACAATTCCAGAGGTAAGAAATGTATTTCAGTGTCTTCAGATCTCTAGCTATATGAAAAAATTGGTGTAGTGTAATAATCCTGCTATTGATGACAATAGGTGAAGTAGTCTCTTGCACTTCATAAATTTCTGAATAGTAAATTTGGAATTTGGAGAGTATATATGAGATGGGCAAGTCAACAACTAGACAAGAACAAGGTAAAGGTTGTTTTCCCTCTATCCAATCATAGCTCACTGGCTCCACCCTAAGAGCAGTCTTGGCCATGGTCAAAGGCTGGGCCTTGTACTGACAGCACTTGGCTTTCTGTATCTTTGAGAGTACTGACTATAGCATCCTGTTTTCCTAACAGCAGCAGGAATTGGTGGGATCACTCTTGCTTTAGAACAGAATTGGTAAAAACTTGAAGCTCTCTCAAGTCGATATTCTCCCTTTCTCAGTGCATATAAACTATTGCTTCAAGAATCAGTGTTCAGTTTTTCCCTCTATCTCCTGATTACTGACCTCTGCGACTTCCCGTAAACCCAATTTGGAATTGGCCATCAGTCAGGACTAAAATTAGCATCTGCAGTGAGCGCCTTAGCTATACTTACAGTGGCCTGGCAGAGGATTTGCTAAATACATGGGGATGCTCTTTGTGCTGTCCGTCAGTGGATGGAAGGGAAACCACCTTATTCTTACCTTCCTTTGAACAGTTTTGAATAAGAGCTACACACAGGTATCTGCTGGTGGATCTAGTTTGTCATACTATGAAATTACTACCAAACAGTTGAATGTTAATGCCCCTGTGCTTCTCAGTGGAGGGATTTGGTTAGGATGAACTCTTTCTAACCTAGAACAAGTCACTCCAGTCACATCTTGATGTGGGAATTACTTACATTCTTGGTATGATCAGCTGGCTTTTTGCCTGTAGCAGGTTATGTATCACTTGCAGAACCTGCTCTGGTGGTTGAACTGGTGGTTGTCATGCACAGTTTTTCATCACTGTCCATCAGTTACAGATTATGGCATTTTTCAAAAGACAGCTGAATCCAGAAGACTACTCTGTCTGTAACCTTGATCTCTACAATGTCCTCTGGATCCCCTGAGCGTTCCACATGGGCTGAATTGCTGGTTGTGGATTTCTGTCAGCAGTGATGAGGAATAAGATACAGTGTCCTAAGTTTTCTCTGCACTGAAGGCATTACCTTTCTTCCCACCACAGGCTTACTTCTGGTACTCATGCATAATGCCACTTTGTGCAATTCTGTATATTCAGGGTATTTCAGCTGCTGTCTCTTCTGACTTTGCGTATTTGTGATTAAAAATATTAATGCTTCGTGACTGCATCGTATATCTGTCCTTTTCCCTACCCCTCTCTCTCTGTATTCCTAAATTAGTATTACTGTTTCAATTCTAGACTCTAATAACAGATGAAGTTCGTCTTCAGGAGTTGAGAGAAAAGCTCAATCAGTTAAAAATCATAGCTTGTGTTTGTCTCATAACAAACAATATGGTGGGTGCAGCAATTGTAGATGTGCCTGATTTTGCTGACCAACTGAAAAGGATCTCTGTTCCTCTTCTTGAAGGCATGAACAAGAAGTAAGGCCTTGTTTTTATTACTCTTTGTATTTTTTTCTCAACAGGAAATACCAGGTGGATCTGAAAACCCTTGGAAACAAGTCAAATGTCATAGCCAGTGCTTGTTAATAATAGGAAGATAACAAATTTTAATAATCTGTATCTGTATTCCCTTTACAATATAAGTCCACTGTATGTTAACACATGTTTTCAAAGTTATATTTTAATGAAATCTTAATCTTGATGCTAGTCTATAGAATTTGGACCCTAGTACTAATGTTCATTCATATGCTCCTAATACTGGAGAGACTGTGGTAGTACATTCACTAAATTGTCTTGTCAGTTGCCTCAAACTTGTACGTAGTTTAAGCTATTTGGCTGCCTATTTCTGCTGCCACTTGCACTACAAGCAAGTCTGATGCGATCTGAAAGAGTGTCTCAGAATAGTTTTTCTCACGAAATGGTATGCCTGTGGCCCAGAAAAACACCTAAGCATAAGGGCAAAAGGAACTGGTGTTACTGCTGCACACTTGAAATGATTTTTCCTGATTGAATCACAATTAGATCCTTATTTTATCTTCCATATGGAGATTTGTCCTCTATCTGTAGATGTACATAAAACTGCAGAAGCAAAAGATAACTTCTCTAAATTCTTTCATTGTAGAGAGCAGGTTGAAAATAGAAAGGAGACAAGTGAGGTCACCTTATGCTACAGAAACTGTAAAGTTAATGCTTTTCTATTTCTTTCTTCCAGAACTTTTGATTTGAAGGAAGCTCTGAATGCGATTGGTGTCCAGATTTGCAGTAAAGTGAACAGGTCTCTAACTGAAAGAGGTCTTCCCACTCTTAATGCAGAAATGCAGAGTAATTTAATGGGTCAAATTGCTCATATTGTTGAGGAGAATAATCCTGTCAGTTCCTTGATTGGTTAGTAAGATAATACATAATTGTGTTATTGTATGTGTCTGTATATAAACTTACTTCCAGCAAGCTTAATCAGTTAATTATTTTTTTAAAAGCACTTTCTTACTGTAGTAAAATACTGGGTCAACTAAGAGTAAGGAAATGTTGTTTATTTATAGATGTTCTTGGTATGCTGCAGAGCATTGTTAGTCGCAGCTAGAAATAATTGAAAAAGTGTTTGTACAAACAACCTAGAGATGCTAGTATTTTGGAGAAGAATTTAGAAAAAGGAGTGCTATTCAGTCTCCCTTCTGTCAGTTTTGGCTTTAAACCTAGCAGTTTTTTCTTTTGATTCTCCATTACCTAATATGAAGTACCTTGTTGCAGCAGGTTTATGCTGTGTCTGCCTTGCAGGACCCAACTTTTAAGAATCTTTCAGTATTGTTTCCCACTGCAGCACAGGCTTGGGAAGAGTCGTTACCTACACGGTGTATTTTTTACTGTGCTGATGTGCAAGGTGCTTACAAAGTGAATATGGCTTCATTTTGGGTTTATGTTTGTTCTGAGCATGCTTTATATTCCATTTCAGACAAACGAATCCAGTTCTTCATGAGAAGCTTGCTTGCTCTTCCGAGTTTTCAGAAGTGTATGCCTAGTATGCCAGGAGGCCTTTCTGTGATTCAGACGGAGATGGAGTTTGTTGGATCTCAGTATGCGAGCATTGTAAACTTTAATAAACAAGTGTATGGACCATTCTATGCAAACATACTTAGAAAACTACTTTTTCCTGAGGCACCAATGGGGAAAGCAGAAACACCTACCAATTAAATAGGTCATATTTCTGTACCCATTTTTTTACCTTCCAAGACAGTGATCTGACTTTCCCACCAAGAACAGCCCACTCCAGTGACTATTAATGAGCGAGATCTTGTAAAATGTAGGCAGATAGTTTCTGAAATTCACTGGAAAGAAATTAATTTCAAGGCCATATATATTTTAATAGACTCAATTTGTTTAATGGATTGTATCACTTGTAATAGCCAGTGAATTATTAGTTTAAGGCAAGCATTTGTTATGATTTGCAGTGGGAAAGAGCTGGCAAAGTATTTACTGTTTTTGCCACCATTAAAGCATAATGTTATTTTTCAACTTAAATATATTTACATATAGCAATGCAATTATGAAATGACAAAACAATTGTAGATAAAATGTACTATGCTTACATTTTATTTTTGTAGAGCAACATCTAATAAAACAGCTATGTTTCTGAAAAGACTTCGAAGCAAAAAAGCATAGCATAACTGCTTTTGTAACCAAAATCAGCTTTGTACTAGGCCAAGTTCTGGTACTCCTGCAATAACTGGAACCGGAACTTAGCCTCTGTTACATTAAGGAATGCCAGTATTATAACTGTTTGGAGAATAGCAGTTACAGAAGAAGCATTCACCACTTAAAGTAGGAATCCTTCAGAACTTCTCAACTGTAATTGAGATTAATGATAAGCACCTAAGAAACATGATGTTGGTGGTGTGTTGTGGAGTAAATTTCTGTATATAATGTTTATAAACATTTTGTTTATCCAGTGGAGGTCATAAAGATCTTAAATCTAATCTCTAATATATGTATGTACTGATCTTTGATCTTAATGGGTATTAAGTATTTTTAAGCTAGGTCTTTTTGACCTTTATTCCCGAAAGCACTTGAGAATGACCTTACAGAGTACCACAGAGCAACTTCCCCTTTTATATTCTGTTGGATGAGGGCATAAGCTTTTCAAAATACGCTCTTGGGTCTGAAAGCAAGAACCCAAATGATTAGTCATTCTTGAAAATTTGATGAGATTAACTTTCACCGAGTCTGTGAGAAATGCTGCAGTTTTCTTCAAATTCCTTTGGAATAGGCCCCAATACTTAGTTCCCATTTAAAGCATCAGGAATCTTGCATACAGAAAATCAATAGGCTTGAAGTTGAGAAACGTGGAAGTAAACTTCTGTAAATTTATACAGGCTTTATTTTGCGTATTTCAGATTACTGGGAATAGATACTGCTGGAATATGTATTACAGACATGTTCTTGTCTATGAAATTGAGTCATAATTTACTTGAAAATGATCTTTTAATATATTACCATATAATAGTCCTTTTAAAATGTCATATATATATAAAAACTCCATGTGGTACAAGTTATATAACTTGTTTTTAATATTTTATATTACAATCTATTTTTATGAAGAGACAAAAAAATGCCCGTAAAAGCTTAATGTGTCACATAAATTGTGTATGTACATTACTATGTCTATCATAAAGGTATAAAAAACTGGGCATTATTAGCACTGTGGTTTTGTAGTTAATTTTTACAGAATTGTGTACTCTTTTTAGTAAGGGAAATGACTTCTAGTCAGTTGTTCCTCAGTGTCCAAGGCCTTTGGCCAAGTGTACATGATAAGAAAAACTTTCTTCAAAATGCCTTTTTAGAAAAGAAATTTCTCTAGTGCACTTCAGCTCTATCCCTTGTAAAAACATTGCACAAAATAAAGATGAATACATATTTTAAAGGGAATTGTTTCCTGAAGGCTGAAAAACCTGAGAGAAAGGAACTCATAGAATATAGTAATTGTGCCATGAGGTAAAACAGGCTTGTTCAGATGAATATGAAACTTTGATGTGGAATTCAAAATTGTCAGGAGAAGAATGTATTTCAAAAGCAATTACGTGGAATTAAATCTTAGTGATTTGCTACATCTTTAGAAATACCTAAACTATTTTGAGCTTCAGCCAAAAGAGGATTTTATGAACATTTGAAGATTATTTATAACATGATTATGAAAGTTTTATCATAATACCTTATATGCATTCTATTGTAAAAATAAATATCAAACTATAGCTCTTTAATGTATTGGGGAAACGGTCATACTAGTTTTTACCAGTAAATAGTCAAAAAATGAGGATTCATTGGGTTTTTTAATAATTAAGGTGACTTGCAAAGGGCATTTTAAGCATGGCCTATGTTTCAAGTGATTGTTTAATGTATCTTAATTTTTATTTAATGTTTCAAACATGGATGTTGCATTTGTTTAATGTCATGTGTTGCATGCTGTTCATGCTACTGTGGCTGAAACGCACTTGCCTCTACTCTGAAGCTGTCCTTGTGAAACAAGATGCCATTCTGTAGCAGCTTTCTTTGTTGAAATACAAATATTTGAGGTTTTGTATGCATTAAATTTTGTTTGTGATACTACTGCTGGTGAAAAGTCATTTATGCAAACTTAAATGTAATAGATTGTTAAATACCGAAGATAAATGACTGCACTAATAATACATTGTGACTCTCTTTTTCTGTAACTTCTCGGTTGCAGCTGGAGTGTAGTGAATTTAATCTAGCTGCACAAATAACATTCAAAACACTCACTTGCTTAAATCTGACTCCTTGGAAGAAGGTTGTATTGGGTTTGCATGGCAAGGTTTTGGTAGTGCGGGGGGGCTACAGCAATGGCTTCTGTGAGAAGCTGCTAGAAGTTTTCCCCCATGTCCAAACCAGATCTGCTGCTGGCCAAGGCCGAGCCAATCAGTGATGGTGGTAGCACCTCTGTCATAGCATATTTAAGAAGGGGAGGGGAAAAAAACCAACCTGAGCAACTGCAGCTGAAGCAAAGAGTGAGAATATGAAAGAAACAACTGCAGATACCAAGGTCAGTGAAGAAGGAGAGAGAGAAGGTGCTCCAGGCACCAGAGCAGGGGAGAGAAAATTGGGAATGAAGTTGAGCCCAGGAAGAAGGGAGAAGTAGGGGGAAGGTGTTTGAAGATTTGGTTTTATTTCTCATTCTCGTACTTTGATTTTGATTGGTAATAAATTAAACTAATTTCCCCAAGTCAAGTCTGTTTTGCCTGTGACGGTAAGTGGTGAGGGATCTCCCTGTCCTTACCTTGACCCATGAGCCTTTCATTATATTTTTTCTCCCCTGTCCAGCTGAGGAGGGGGAGTGATAGAGCTGCTTTGGTGGGCACCTGGCGTCCAGCCAGGGTCAACCCACTACAAAGGTAATTTGTATATTTGATCATAGCTCCACACTTGGAAAATATTAAATAGACAGGAGTCTCCAGACTGGAAGATGGGGGTGGGGGGGGCTATGCCAGATCTCCAGAGTGGTGAGTGGCAATAAAGACAGAAGAGTAAGTAGTTGTTTGCCATCTTTTTTGTGTGCAAGAACAAGGAGCATCAAAGAAAGGTGGTCACTTTAAAACAACTGAACTGTTTTATTCACAACAACATGTAGATAAGCTGTGGAACACCTTGCCCAGAATCTGGCACTATTAAAAGTTTTTTGGCTGCAGGAGAATTGGACAACACGTAGCTGATGGATATTATTTTTTCCTTCTATGAGTTTTAACTAAACGTGACTGATGGCTCCATATTGCTCCCCTTTTAGTAGCATTATGCAGAATAACTTTGCACGATTCAGCCAGTCTTGAAGTGCTAGCTGTACTGCATGTGCCGGGGTCAAATGTGCTGAGAGTATGCTGAAAACATGATGTTTCTTGAACTTCTAGTATTTCTAAAATGACTGCCACTCAGTCATGTCTGGATTTTGATTTTTTGTAATCTCTGATTTTTTTTTAATCTTCGTGTGAATAATTTACAATAGCCCCAAGGCAAAGTTACACTAAAGAATACCTGAAAAGCACATAGTGCTGAATTTTCAAATCTGTAAAATCTAATACTCTTTTTTTTCTTTTCTCTTTTTTTTGCCAGTTATGCAGTAGGAACAAATATTTTGGAGTAAATTTATGGCTGAAATCTTCTGCTGTCTGATAGAGCTTAGGTTTCCTGTAAGTGATGATAAAAAAAATGGGCAAAGAACTTAATCAACTCTAATAGGTGCTTGGTTTAGAAAGGTAAGAAGGAACTCTTAATCCTCTAACTCTGACTTTTAAGTTATTACAGTTTTCTATCATGGAAGTAATCATGATTTCCAATTACATACTAACCACTGCTACAGACCAAGTTGCAGGGTAATGGGTCATCTGTCTGAAATAGTTGCTTGGTGAGCATGTAGTTAGTCAGATGGAAGGCCGTGTAGAATGTTGTAGGATTGCCATGTATTAAACAAGCTCTCCAGGCTGACTGTCCACTTTATGCCGGAAACTGAATGGAAATGGTCTGAAATGCTATTACTCTCATGGTTAATCTGGGCCTTCATGTCCAGGATGCATGGAGCCCAGACCAAACTCAGTGAACTTTATTTGCGCAGAATCTGAGCCAGAGCAGACGTGTGCATGTAAGTACTGTTTTCACACTCTGTTTTTAAAATGTACTGAGTAATTACTATATGCAAACTGGCAAAAACTGGAATTTGCCACAGGAATTTGCAAAGATCACTAATGTTTTTTGTTTAATCTTAAACTGGGGAAGATGAGTAGTCCCCTATTTGACTAGGATTTTGGTGTCTCTATAGCACCAACATTTGTAAGGAGAAAAAAAAAGTCAGTTTGTAGGTGATCCAGCTGCAGCATGCAACACTAAGATTGGAAAAAGACAATAATAATGCTAAAAGCTTATGCTCCACGTTGCTTTGCATGCTAAAAATTGTAAAAAATCCCTTTGTACCCTAATTGCTCTGCGCCCTCCGCTGTCGTCTCTGCTTTCCCGCTCCTGGGCCCTCAGCTGCCGGCCTTGGACGGGCGGCGAGGAGGCCAGGGCATTGGGAGGGGGCGGTCTGGGGAGCCCGGCCGGGCAGTGGGAGGCCTGACCGCCCTTAGCAACGCCCGCAGCCTTCGCCCCCTTTTCGTGTGCGTGTCTGCACTCACGCCCCTCGGGGCTCCGTGGGCCCGGAACCTTCGGGCGCCGTGCCGGTGCGGCGGGAGGACGCGTTTGGCTGCTGCACCGCGGGTCCCTCGCCGTCAGCCTGCGCTGTGGCTTCACCGCCAGGCTGGTGATGGAGGCGCTGGCCACGGAGCTGGGGGCCCTGACTCCGGAGCAAGCGGCGGCTCCTGTGAATACGGTGGAGGTTAGCGGCGGCCTGGGGTGGGCGGCAGCGGGGACCGGCCGGCTGTTGGGAAAGGGACGACACGCGTCGGGCCCTCCCGGAGGCAGGGTGGGGTGAGGTGAGGTGAGGTGAGGTGGAAGGAGACCACCTCTTTCCGCGCAGGCGGGCGCTAGGCGGTCTGCGGCACCTAGCGGCGCGGGGGTCTCTGCCCCGCGCTGCCCGCGGGCTGTTCCTTATGAAGCTGAGCTCGGCCTGCTGCGGTGCGGTCTCTGTCCCCTGTCTTTGCCCGGCCTGTATCCTGCAAACACGAGTAAAGAGGTTTCTGCCCTCAGCGGCAGGTCCTTTAAAGTTTGCTAGTTGCCTTGCGTGGGGAGAGAGAGGAGGTGAAGGCCGTGTTTCAGGTCTCTTTGGCCGGACTGGGCCTTTTGCGCAGAACGAGCATGTCAGAAATGGAGCTCAAGAGCCTCGTGCTGTGTTTTGCCATGAATTCCTCTACATGCTCCTGCACCGTGAGGGACAACGTTACCCCCCAACTACAGCATTGCCATGTACTTCTAAGTGCTGAATGTCAAACTGAAATTATGAGGTGCTGATGCTCTGTGAATATTACAGTATTCTCCCTCCTGGAGCTAAGTGATGCAGCCTCATTCTCTGCTCTCTGGTCCTCCTCACCTTTGCCCTCCACCCGCATCTCTCATCCCAAATCTGGGGTGGGCTCCCCATGCCATGGGGGGAGAAGGTGAGGCTGATGGAAGCTGATGTTCGCTGTCTTTACTGAAGACTAGAAATGGGGAGAAGTTTGTAGGAACCTTGATATACTTGCACTTGTCAGTACTTTGGTTAGATAATTTTGCTAAATCTTTGTAGGAGTTAGGGGACTCATAGGTTTTACAGAGACTCATGTCTGCAAGTGCTGCCTCCAGGACTGAGATTCTTGCATGTATTTTGTAAAGTAAAAGTTGTAGCAAGTCTTCCCTTGCTAGGAATATAATTTACAGTGTTAAAAAAGTTAGTTGTTCCTAAATGAGGACATGGTAGTAAGGAATTTTCTAGGAAATATACATTCTCATATAAGTCTCTTTTAGAAAAGACAATGTCGTGCTGTGTCCTGAGTAAATATTGCATAGCACGTGTGGCTTACTAAGATGATCCAAGTCATCTTCCCATTTTGTTTTTACTCATCTAGGTTGGCTTTGGACAGTCTTTTTTTTTTCTAAAGGGATCTGATTTTGAATAATGTTACTGTTTAAAAATAATAATTTAAAAAACAAACAAAAAACCTCAAGCACCTTAGATGTTTGGTCACTCTTTGGAAAGATATTTCAAACTGGTTTTTGTTTTCAGGAAAAATGGAGACTTCTTCCAGCATTTCTAAAGGTTAGTGTTATACACTCATTTCATGGCATGAATACTTCGTCTCCTTTCTAACTTTACATTCCCCTCTTCTAGCTTTTGCTGTTTCACAGAATACCTGTCCTCACCTACTGTTTGGATTTTGCAATATTTTTTTTTTTTAGTTCCATGCAATTATGGATAAACTTGTTACATAGATTGGTTTCTTGATTCATTTACAGATTAATTTTTGGAGGCATCCTTTTAGAGGTTTGCATTTTTGTATGGCTGTTCCCAATGAACAATGTGTATGTGTAATGTTTTCAGATTATTTTATTGTTATACTGGCCCTCACAGACCCTATTCATAGTCTTTATAGAAGACTGCGATGTTAGGTTTGTAGTTGTGTTTGTCATAGAAAGCGTATAACCACAGATCTGGATACTGCAAAGGCTTGAATATATGTATGTCATCCCTCATGAAGTCAGAGCTTGACTGAACTCAAAGATTACTAGTGTCTTAATTTCAATGCTACTCATATAATCTGGTATTAGTTAAAAGCACAGTTATATATAAAATGCCATTGGATGTAATAACAGAACTAACAAACAGTTGGAAGGGATGAAGGAGAAAGGCAGTAATGAAAATTGTATCATAAAGATGGCAGGTAAAGTCTGTGATGTGTATAGTTACCTTCAGGGAACTGAGGCCACCTCTGCAGCCGTCATCAGTCTTTGGAAATGTTGCCCACTTCAGCAAGGTTCTTTTCAGCCTCACTTTGTTAATTCCTCTCCTTCCCATTTTCAATACCTGCACTTCTTTTTGTTGCACCCTTGAGTGTTGGATCCTGGCAGGAAGACAAAGTTCAAAAGTCAGTTATGGATTGTGTATGTTTTCACTTTGGTTCAGGGCTGTGAAGATGCTTCAGGGCCCTAATGAATCCTGTTTCTGTGTCTCTCCTAGCAACCACATGAACTTCCATCACGAGCTTGAGCTAGTCATATTGTCTGAATTCTTGAGGCTGTGCAAAAAAGGGAGGGCTGCTGATTGTGAGGTGCGATTTACTGTGTGCTTTATGCCAAGTGTATCCATCCCACATTATTTCCAGCCAGTGAGCCCTTTACTCTATGGCTGCTGATGGTGGTCTGGCCTTTTCGTTGCGTGTTGGTTTGTTTATGCCAGCAGTGATACAATTATACAAAGCTGATGTTGTGCATTACGGTTTCTATAGTGGCGTTTTCTTTCAATAAAGCTGTTGATATCGCCTCATAAAAAAATGGAAGAACTACTAGCCTGATTTCTAGACACTAATAAATCCATAATATATTCTTGCCTATATCATATGATGTGCAATGTTTTTGTAAATTAAGGAAACTATTATCTAAAGAATTTTGCTGTGGAGTCATTCCTTCTTTGTCTTAACCCATGGATGCTTCACTGAGCAGCTGGATTTGTCATTCTAAGCTTCCCATTTCTTTCTCATAATTTCAGAATTAACTGTTGCCCATCATGTGAACTATGTAAATGTGTCTGTTTTCTGTATGAAGTTGTAAGTCTTGTAGCATGTTAGTTGTTATGGGATGTTTTCAAAGCTTAAAGCCCTCTGTGAGACTGTAAGCATGTGTCTCTATCAGTTAGCACTCTTTCCTTTTCAAGGCTGGATTTTGCACTGTAGTTAGGATAGTTATACCTTTTATTTCTGCAAACGCCAGTCTATTAATAAAATGAATGCTTCTCGTACTATTCCATCAAGCCAAAATTTTTTTTTCTTTAATCCCACATCATTTTACTTAGTATAATCCCCCTCCTTTTGATTGCACTAAACACCTTAAACTTAAATCCTTGAAATGTACTGTATCAACTCATTACCTGGGGTAACAGGGTACTGTTTATTCTATGTGATGTTACCCCTGGGCATGTTCTCTCCCTTCCTGCCTACAAATCAAACTCAGATTTCTTATGAGTGTCTTGCCCTCCTTTGACTGTTTCCTTGCATATTGACTTCTGTCTTTCACACCCCACTCCTGTTCCGTCTCCCCTGTCTCAATGGCCCTCCCTCTCATTCTTCTTTATGCCAGTTGCTATTGTTAGGGTGCAGACAACTTCTTTCTCAAGCAGTACACATGGATAGTTATGCTATAAATGATTAAAATTATTTCAAAATAATGACAAACTGATAAAATATTTTGGCTTGCAATGGCTCTTGTTTGTTTATATGAATTTCAAAGTCTATTGAGTGTTTACTTTGCACAGTTACCAAATAACTTTTCAGACTCAAAGTACAATGACAGTTCTGGTGTAAACATGGAAATGTACAGTGTAGAACCAGACTGATCATCCAGGCACTTCTCAGAAGTTTGTCAAATGAAAGACTTTAGCACAGATCCAAACGCATTTACAAATGCTTATGTCTCAATTTCTGCCTTGTATGATTAATGTTATTGAAGTTAATTTTATTTGCTGCATGCATGTTTTTTCCAGGTGAAAGGACTTGTGAAGCAGCACATAGACTCATTCAACTATTTCATCAACGTAGAGGTATGCTTTCTTGGTGGGAAGAGAGTAGCTCTTAGTACTCAGAAAAGGCACACGATTCTATTTTATTTTATTTTTTTTTCCTCTCCAGATAAAGAAAATCATGAAGGCCAATGAAAAAGTTACAAGTGATGCTGACCCAATGTGGTACTTGAAGTAAGCATGAAATGATTTCCATATCAGTAATAGCATATGTACCATCTCATGGGTTTGTTATTGGCTATAAAAAATGTTTATAGGCACCTGTGGGGGTATAAATCAAGAGAGTATTTTCTATGACTTATCTCTTATTTGGAGCATTGAAAGATGCGAAGATTTGAAGAATAATCGTGTAAAGCAGGCTTAATAGCCAGCTGTTAACAATACCTTATGTCACCATTTTTCTGTAATTTAGTAATCTCAGATGACAGATGGGAGTTTCTTTTTGTCTATTTGCAAAGGTAATGTGGGGTTTATTGCATGTGCAGTGTAAGTTTTAACTAACTAGAACACAGCTCAAATACAATAGGTTACTTTGGGGAGAAGCATTGCTCATTATTAAGCAACCTACGTTCATCAAAGTAACTTCATTTTTCAGTATATGTAGAATTCTGCTTCCTTCAGGTTGCCTGAAAAATATTTGGCTTGTTGCTCATTTTGAAACTGTATTACAGGTACCTCAATATCTATGTGGGTACTCCAGATGTGGAAGAAAGCTTCAATGTGACACGACCTGTATCACCTCATGAGGTATTAATGTTTGCATTGTTTGTTTGTTTGATCTTGGGAATGTCTTGGATAGTAGCTGCATATAACTTTATTTTGAGTACGTGCCTGCTACATTAGGTCATATAATGCATGCCACCACCACTGTAGGAAGAAACTTCAGGGATTTAAACATCATGTAATAAATTTTTTTAATTATTTTTTTTCTGACATGTGCGAATAGCTGTATTCAGTGTTTCATGGTAGCTGTTGTATTTGAGTGGGTTTCCATGAAAGTAGTGAAAAGTACTTCTCTTGCTTGATCTTCTGGCTCTCCTTATGACAGAGCTGAAGTCCTTTACTACAGAGTGCAATCCACTACAATGTAGTGTTCTTTGATGTTTTTGTTATCTTCTTTTTAATATTAGCCTTGCTGCTGTTTACACCACAGGTCACTTCAGTCTCCCTTTCCCTCCCAGTCGTCTTTGGGAATGTGTCTCTGATTTTTTGCTCATAGAGCAAACCTGGAAACTTTGAGCAGAAACAGATGGAACTTGATAAAATTATAAGCAACTGCAGAAAAACGTTAGCCTTATGGGGAGTATATGTAACTTCTTTGCACTTCTGTAAGCATGTAGGTTAACAAATCGATTGTGTACTTCTGGAATAAAGGTGCATGTTGGAGAACAAGTGCTACTGTGATTGAAATCAGAGAGTCTGTTGCAGTATATAAGGTAGCTATAGGTAAGTATATAAGTCTTTTGGCAGTATATAAGGTAGCTTCTGTACATATAAGAAAACCATAAACTAAGGTAAGGTTTCGACCTTTTAGGATTGCTTCCAGGTATCTTAAGCCATTCAGTTCCCTTCAGAGATTGTTCAGGAACAAAGTATTCCTCTCCTGCTGCTGTGCTTTGAGATTTATACCACTACAACAGAGGTATTGACAACCTCTTTTTGGCCTCAGAAAGGCAACTGACCTTGGAACTTGCACTCGTTTACCTACGTACAGCCTGTTGTCAACCTCATAAATCCGTTCACATATCAGATGCTTTTTTCCTTGCTATATACACTTGATACTTGAAGTTGGATTGTTTTTTTTTTTTCCATGTAGTGTATGTGGCACACTTTAGACTGTCGTGAAATACATTCTGTGCTTTGGAGAAATTCTGTAAAAAAAAAAAAAAAAAAAAAAAAAAAGCCATCTAGTGGCTGCCTCTTGTGCATAGCCATGTTTCTGTCTCCAGTGACCTGACTTAACTCTCGTTTAGTTCGATGGAAAGACTTTAAGTCAAGCAAGTAACTCAGCCATCAACCGTGCAATTAGATGTAATACAGGACAACACATGCATTTCACAAATGTGTAGCTAATGTTAAATCAGTAGAAAAGATTAAATCAGTTAAATTTTAAAAAGATTAAATCAGTTAAATCAGTAGAAAAGTAGGGAAAGATTTTTATGTATGAATGAAATTGCATGCAAAAAATTGGTTGTGGCCAACAACTCATATCCAAGAATCCAGGTATTAAAATGCTTGTTTACTTTATAACTAAAGTGACTGTACATGCAGAAGAGGGCAAAATAAATGCTTCTTTGAGCATATTGACCTTGAATTCAGAATAACCTGCTTTTGCATCTCAGGTATATCCTCACTGATGCTTAATGCTAGTGCCTCATTTCCCTTTTTTTTCCAGTGTGTTATACACACGTGAAGGCCATATTTATTTTCTTAAATAGGATGCTGATCAGGTCAAACCAGGGGTGCAATTTAGGAAAAAAAACCCAATCAAACCAAAAAGATTGGATACTTATGAGTACGTTGTTACATTTCTCTGTTAGAGGCTTATGAAATTCCTTTCCAAAGACACATGAAACAATCAGATTTTCATAAGGATCTGAGTATTTTATCTATTTTCAACCAAATTTGGGAGTTTTTATGTCCTTGGTTTCCTTGAAGATCAAGTCATGCATGTCTTTTACCTCCAGGAGTCTAATGTAAGGAGAATTTACCCAAGGAAGGTGATACAAAAATACAAGTTCTGGAATATTACACCATGTAATTTGTATTTTATATCTGTGTCATGTGTGGACAAAGCACACACAAAGAATCCCAAAGCCTTTTTTTCCCCAAGTAATACTAATGAAGCTGTCTAACTCTCCTTCTCACGCAGTTCTTACGGGAATTTCATGAACTATTCATACCGATGAATTTAAAGTAATTAGAAAATGGAAATATTCTCAGTGACTTTTAAAGTTGATAAAGTTTCTGCGAGCACAATGGGACCTACTTTCCTAGAAGTCACAGCTTGAAAAGAGCTGGTGCATATTAGTATTTTACTACTAGAGAAGTGGTTTGCTTTTTAATGTGGAAAGAAGGAGCATCCAGTTTGCAATGATTCTTGAGGCATATTTTTCTGTACAGTTGCATCTTCAATGCACAGTACAATCTTAATTGCCTTTTATTAATGTATAATCAATGCACTGAAAGACTCTAGAACCATAAATGTGCAAGTCTGAATACTGATATCCTATAATCCTGGAGCTCAAAGATACAGAATGCTCAGTGAGGTCACAAATAACCTGCTGTGAGTTGCTCTGCTGTATTCAGCAAATGCAATAAATCTTGTCTTGCATGAAGATATGCAGTGCCTTAAGGGCTAGTAACAGAGTCATAGAGTGAGGCTGGGGAGAGCAGACCAGAAAGGTTGGATTAGAAATGACTGACCCTTGAGCTATATAATGTCCTAGATATATGTATCCTGCTTTTCTTGCTATCTGAGGAATTTGCAAACATTCTGGGAATCTACAGGAAGTGATAGGAAGTGATAACTGTAGTGAGCCTTCTGTAAGTCATCTTTATAAATGGTAGCATACAGTGAGATTTGCTCATTCTATTAATAAGGTAACACAGTGTCTCTCTTGCTCTTGTGTGCTTCCCCTTTATCAAACTTTATATGACAGCACAACTTTTCAGCTGTTGAGAGTCTTCATACAGAAATGTCCCCACGCTGAGCACTGCTTTCAGAGCCTGTGGCATAGTATGGTCTTTGTGTCAGCTCTGCTGATTAGGCTTGTTTGTTTAATTAAACAGTTTAGAAGTTATGCTCTGCAGTGCTGTCCTCTGAAGACACAGATCCACTGGCTGCTTTTGAAACATCACAAAGATTGTATTTGGGGTTTTATTGGTTTTGTTTTAAACAGGAGACTCTGCCAAACATAGTCCAGGTACCATGAAGAGCTTGGTCATGCTTCGCTTTGCTTTCTTTGTGAGGACTTACAGGAGACAGGGCAAACACGGGATGTTTTAAGAGAGACTCTACAGCTTGTAAGCCAACATCTAACCACATGACTGTTCTCCTTTTAGTGCCGCCTCAGAGACATGACTTATTCTGCGCCAATTACAGTGGACATCGAATATACGCGAGGTAGCCAGAGGATCATACGCAATGCATTACCCATTGGCAGGTAAGATACCGTATGTTGAGCTTCTAGTGTTAGTTTTCATTTGCTGCTGTGATGGGAAGAGTTTTTATTGCAAAATAAATGTAAACTTTGCTTAGTTGTTAACAGAAACAGCGAGCAGGCAAATACTGATGAACAGCTGTACAGGATGTGATTGTTAGGTTCTGTTATAAAATTTTGTTTTGCAAATGCTTCTGGAAATCTGTCTCCTTCCAAAGAAGGATGGATATAAGGATGGATGTTGTCTATGTTTGTATTGATATAAAACCAAAGAGGGAAATATATGAAAGAATACTGGTTCTGCAAGTTGCATTATTGCAAAATGAAAATAACCACGTTTGCTTTGCAGCCAAATTACTCAGTCTTTCATACATAATATGTAGAGATACATCTGTGGAAGGTGGATGGTAAAACCGGTAAAGCAAGCACTAGTTCTTCTGTACGAGGCTACCTTTAAAAATGGTTTGGTTTAGAGCCAAGGCTGAGCTTTGTGGAGAAATGTTGAGGTTTTTTTACTGGTTTTGTTTTTCTAAAGGCTGTCAAATGACTTGAGGTTATTAGTATTGTGAAGGACATCTAATTTCTTAAAGAAAATATAATGTGCCTTAGGGAGAAAAACAACCTCTTAACTATACCAAAAAGGCAAACTACCTGGCAGTTCTAGCATTTATTGAAAGCAAAATTCCGTTTTAAAGGCAATAAAGATGTCTGTCTTTTGTAGACAAGGTTTCTTGAAGACCCGCCCTGCTGGCTTTAAAGGTCAGTGCCTTACAGAGATTGTTTACTGTGTGACTGTGCATCTTACCGAAGGTGGAATACTGGCAGGAAAGAGAAGATAGATACTTACAAAGCTACACTTCTTGTAGTGAAATTTTAAGTTTTCATATTAAAAAAACAAACTTCAGCTCTTGTCGATAGAACATGATACACAGCGATGCATTTACAAAACCAAGCTTATGTAGCTGTAGTAACAGTTTATTGTTCTAAGTAATTTCTTAAGAAAAGAAAAGCTTTCAAAAGACTATCTAAATTTGAGACCTTTGAATTATTTCATGGTGTGTCCTATAGGCAAAGAAAAAAGTTCAAGTAAATGTACATTTTCATCAAAATATGTTATCAATTTGTGTACAAAAGACGGTACTTTAAAGGATAAGTTATAGCTAAAAGAAGCACAACAAAAACTAGTCTAGACATTTGTCTACATCTCTCTCTAAAAAAATAATAGTGGGGTGAAGAAGACTTGTAAAGCATCCATAATATACTGGAAAAGACTAAATTACTGCACAGCACTAGTATGTTGCGTCTTACATTAAGGCCTGTTCCTGTAAATTCTTCTCTTTCTCCTATAAAATGAGGGCACGGCAAAAAAAGTAAATATTCTCCATTAAAAAATAAAGTTATGTCATCCGACTGGTTTTAAGGGCATACATGCAAAAAGTCTTTTTGCTGTTAAAAACTGTTAATATCCAGTTATTATTTCAATGGGAAATAATTTTCCTCATCTATCCCTAGTATTATGCTGGTTTCCTTTTGCCAGGTGAGTATATACAATGCTGTTGTTTGACATGCGGTTCAGACTGGGACAGGAAAGCTCTATGTTCTTTTCTCTCTTATTTCCATTGTTTGGCAGAGTCGCTGATAACCTATGTGTATTAGAAACAAAAAAAACCCCAGGGCAATATCTTTGTGTCTTTAAAAAGGAAAATTTCCTTTGAATTGTTAATAGCATTCCAAATTAGTGTACCCATTTTCTGTGTCTTTATGCACAGAAATTCAATAACTTTATTTTCCCTTTCTTTTTTTTATTTTATTTTCTTCCCATTCTTCCTGTTAACTTCAGATATTTAAAAAATTAGATTCTGTCCTCAAAAGGAGAATGACTTACTATAGTGTCTTATGTTAGCTGCAAAATATTTTATTGTTTGCAAGTGAAATAAAGAACAGATACTTGGTGATATCTGTTTCACTGGAGTTTTCAGTAGTGGCATTTACATACTCCATTTTGAGTTTCCTTATGCCAGCTGGTTACTGTTTCTGATATAAATAGCCAATGCATTAGGCTTATTGTGTGTGTGATACAAGATTATGATTGTCATATGAAGCTTCTTATCTCTAGGAAACATTTTTCTCAGTGGAATGACTGAAGCAAGTAGGTTATCTATATAAAGCACTGTAGTGACAAGATAGCTTTTTATCCTCTTCAAAAATATAGAATTTTGAGTTCATCAGTTTTCTTTTAAGATATAAGAATATGAAAATGGCCAAGAAATAAAAATAATGAATAAGATTTGAAAAAAAGAAATATAACTTCGTTAGCAAGAGCTGCCTAATCTTAATTTTTGTTGGAGTAATTTTGAGTGAAATATCTCTGAGGTTGCAAATAGTTGCATAGTAGAACTCATGGATAAATTTTGTCAAAATGTGTCTTAGCGAACACCTGGAACATAGGTCTTACAAAGGCTGTCCACCAAGGAGTGAAATTCTGTAAGCTGGATCGAAAGTCCACTTTTTTGTAGAAGAGACTAAAGGGCATGGATGTCTTTTGGTAGATGTAGTGATAAGCTGTTTTTATCTTGTGCAAAACACAGTTTTTCTTTGGAAGTAAAATATGCTCTCTTTCAAAAGTTTTAATGAAAAATCTGAGAGTGGAAAGGTACATTATGAAGCTGACTATAAAAGCATTCTTTTTAATAATAACTGTAAAATCATTGCTGGTTAGTTGTTGAATAAGGCAAATTCCTAGTAGGACTGCAGTGTAAACACACAAAACCAAATGAACATAAACATTTCCTGACTTCATCATGGGGTGATTGAGTAATTCAGGTTGGAAGAGACCTCATGAGGTCTGTAGTACAACCTCCTCCTCAAAATGGGGTCAACTCTGTGATCAGACTGGGTTGCCCAGTGCTTTATCCTGTCAGGTCTTGAAGACCTCCATGGATGGAGACTGCCCAGCTTCTCCGTGCAGCTTGTTCCACTGCTTGACTGTCCTCATGGTGAAGAAGTTTTGCCTTATATCCAGTCCATGCATCTTTAGTTTCTCTTTTTTTTCCTTTCTAAGTATAGAATTTGTTTTTAATTTCTTGGAGTATTTTTCCACCACTTCATGTTGCTTCACATAATGCTTGCTGCAGGCTTCTGTGCTAAGACACCAGAGAAATCGGAGCTACTACTGGCAAACTTCATGCCTAGGTTGTGTATTAGTGGCTCTATATGTCTGCAGCCATAAGGTGTGATTGCTATGTGGAAAATCAGATCTGAACTAGCTTTTTCTAATTAAAACTGGTAGCAGGGGATCCACAGTGGCATGTTCTTCAGTGCAGACTGTACTGTTTTTGGGGACCAGGAGTCTTTGCACTAGTAATCATTGGCCTTGATGACTGTGCTTGTCATGGATACCTGTAGTAGTTGCATAAAAATTAAATAGGAAGTCTACAGTTTCTGCCAGTAGATGTCCAATTTCAGGTTTCTCTTTTTAAACTCCATGTTCAATGAAATAAGGTGGGATTAAAGGAAAAACCTGTTGTTCATAGCTTGCATGTCTTCTAATTACTTCTAATTACTTCTTTCTCCAGTTTGTTCAGCATGTTTTTTGTTCTGAATTTGACTGTTCATATTTTTCTATTTGAATCTAAAGTAAAAGTGTAACTCATTTTCTTGCAGAATGCCTATAATGCTGCGTAGCTCCAATTGTGTTCTTACTGGGAAAACTCCAGCAGAATTTGCCAAACTTAACGAATGTCCTTTAGATCCAGGTACGTTTGCACTCATGATCTTTTCACCATCTTTGCTTTTAGTTTTAAATATTTTTCAGCAAAGAAGTATCGCGTTGGTGTTTCCTGCCACTGTGAAGTGGTTGTGGGAACTTCTCAAGGGTATAGGTGTAGCTAAAAGAAATTGACAGGCTTTTGAAAAGAGTAAGAAATGGTTGACAGCATGGAATGTTTGTATTTTCAGAGGGAGTTTTCAACCACAAAACCAATACACCAAAATTTTGAAAAAGTTGAGAGGTGTATATAGTATTGTAGAGTGATGTGTTATATGGGAACAAAGATGGAGTTCATTCATAAAAATTAAGTGGATCAGGGGAGAGTAGACTATAATGGTGTCCTCCAGAGTGGGAACTCTCATTTGGTGCCTTTTGTAAAGCAAGAATGAAGTGTTACGTGATAATATTTGGAATGTAGAGAGGAGATGAAGGGTTATGACAAGCAGCTTCTTTGGGTTTTATCTGCTGCATTTGAAGCATGCACTGGACACGTGTTGTGCTTGTTTGTGAGAGCAAGATACAGTGACATGATGTGCTGTGCTGGAGGACCATTAGTAGATAGCCACAATTTAAGAAAGGAATGTAACATGGTTTATGTGCGGATTCCTTATATTGTCTTAGATACAACAAGGGTATTAAGATACATTTTTTAAAGTAATACAAACGAAATTTCTCCCTAGAGTGCTGGAGAGAGCAAGTCGGTAATTACAGAAGACTTACTCTCTTTATTTGATACCAGGCATCTGAAATGGCCAGTTCTTTTTTGATGTCCTTATGACATACTCTTCTGACAGGCAATATTTTTACCTAATTTGTAGAACTAACAATTCTATAACAACTTTTAATAAGTATGGTTACCTTACAGGTTTGGGGTTTTTTACAGCTTTGCAGTTTTTGGCCTGCCTGTGAGTTCTTGCTGTCCGAGTACTTCCCAAATAAAGTCTTAGATCCTGAATACTATGTGTGAGCCTAGCAGAGGTTCTGTTTAGTCTAGTGGAACATTTTGGTAGTTATCATAGGTTCCACACAGAGTTTGTTCTTTACTCTTCAAAGGGAGAATTTACCCTCCTGGTTTGTCCTTTGGGTACTTACTGTTTACTTTTTAATAATTTATATTCAAAGACATATTGAAGGAGGTGAGTAAGGTGCAAGGGTACTCACATGCAAAATCTTTCTTTTCTATTGAATAGGTGGCTATTTCATTGTTAAAGGTGTCGAGAAAGTCATTCTCATTCAAGAGCAGTTATCCAAAAACAGAATCATTGTGGAAGCTGATAGAAAAGGCACGGTTGGCGCTTCTGTTACCAGGTATGGTAGATGCCTGCAATTACACAAAGGAGATAAAGCTTTAAAAGTTCATTGTTGTAGTTGAAGTAGCTGTGTAGTTTTCTTCCTAGTATAGTTTAACAGGAAAAAGTTGTAGACATTCCATGCCACTCTATTGCTACTGTCAGTTTGTATGCTAAAACATCAATACCAAAATCAGTTAGTACAGTATTCCCACTAAAGTCAGTGGGAGTTGCTCATATGCTTCAGGATTCATCCCAGTCTAGGAAAAGCAATTTCTAATTTTTAACATAACAAAGTGCGCGTCCTAATTGTTGGTGTTTGGTCTCATTTGGCAGCAAGTAACATGAAGTTACTGCAGTGGAAATTGGATGTAACCTTTTATCTGACTCTCTAAATCAAATTGGTGTAAAAGCTTTTAAAAGCAGTTGAGAACGAAACAAAAATAAAATATTTTTGTACTACACAAATTATTGAAAATGGCAAGGTAGTCTAAATTTGGCCTTTCCTCTTCGACTGAGTTTTATTTATATTTTGTTTGCCTTTTGGTTTTGTTTTTAAGCTGCATGCTGGTACAATATGGTGCTTGTCACTGTTCAGTGTAAGGGCTGTTTTTTCTTCTCCAGAGGCCTCTCACACATCAATCCTAGCTGCTTTACTGTCCCACAGTAAGCGTAGATGAGGTTAAACGTACAACACAAAGTACTGTTATCTCATTACTGTTGTTGCTGCAGTACTTGTGCACAGTTTAACCTTGCTGGTTACATCCAAGTTGAATATTGACCTTCCCCATCACAAGTGATAATACCCTATTACCTTGGAGTTATGGGGTGATGTCTGGCTGTTTTAATGTAGTTTTAAAAAGATAAGAAAGTGGGATTAATTCAGCTGAAAGATTGCTCAAGCTTGATTAAGTTTCCTACAGAAGATTCTAGGAGTGTCAGTGCAAACTTTCTGTTGGACATAATATTTTTTTTTTTTTAACTTCAGTTCCACTCACGAGAAGAAGAGCAGAACAAATATGGTTGTGAAACAAGGAAGATTTTACCTGAGGCACAACACTCTTTCAGAAGATATTCCCATTGCTATTATATTTAAGGTAATATAACTGTTGGTTTGGAAAAAAAAAAAAAAAAAAAAAAAAAAGCTGTGCTGTACCTCAAGAATGAAGATCGACAGCAGCTCTCAGAAGTTCATACATACAGAAGGACTTGGCAGGGCTTAGAGAATGCAAGCTTTTTTCCCCTGGGAAGTCATCCTTATTGTACAGCAAAAAGGAGAAAAAGCGCTGCATTTTTCTGCAAGGAGAGCATTGCTGTGCCAAGACAAATGCCTGCCACCCCCTTACTGCTTTGTAAGGTCCCTCTGCACTGCTGCCTGTGCTCCTGTTGCTACAGAAAGTCAGAAGGGTTTTGGTTTCTTTTGTTATGAGCTATGTTGCAAACTTGAGTTAAGGGTCTTTGTTTCTGGTTTTGGTCCCCCCTCCTACCCCTCCACATCCAACTTGTGGACTGCTGAGTAGCTCAACACCCTTTGTTTCAGATCCGGAGATGCAACATAGCCATGAGCTCGTTATACATGACTTCCAGTCATAACCGTAAACAAAACTGGTAGCCATTGGGGAAGCCTTGCAATTCTTAGACCTATTATTCCTAAATCCTTTAATATTACTAGAGTGGCTTGCATTTCTTGGCATTTTACTTCCTTCCCTTGTGAATGAGCTCTGCCTCAGTCAGAATACTTCAGAATCCCTGCCTGATTCAAGAACGCTCACCAGTATGTTCAGTGCAGTGAATGCATGGACAGGCATAGTAGCTTTGAAGCGATCTCTGGTGGGACTGATAAAGGGCTGTGAGAGGCATCCACCCCTGATTCTGGGCAAGAACTGGGGAGTATTTGCCCTGCCAGCTGAGCTGGTGATAGTGTCATGCCTTGGCCGTCATTGCCTGTGAAACTGCCTCTCTCACCCTCTGCTTCTCTCTTTCATTTTAACTTACTCAAGGGTGCGCACAATTGAAAGCATAACAATGACTACTCCCTAGCTGTCTGACAGGACTGGAAGCAGGCTGGTAGCCCATCTGCCTGTGGTATCGAACCCATGGGCTACAGCCAGTAAAGGTGGTGAGTAGACTGGCTGGCTGCTGGAGAAGACAGCAGGGCTGCTGGAGAAGACAGCAGGGCATGGGCAGGCCTTAGACTAGGACCTATCCTCCCAACAGCTGGTAGCTCCTTCCTGTCCTGTGGGCTTCCCTGCAGTCTGGTGCAGTGCATGCGCAGAAGAAAACCGGGCAGCAGTCTTGGAGGCACTGTTCACAGGGAAGGTGGCTTACGGCACAAAAATGCCTCTGACTGGATCTAGCAACCAATAGAAGTAAATCCTATAGTTCCCTTTTCCTCTTCACTGTAATGGTTTACAGCACACAAGGTTTGGGGAGGTGATAATCGCTAGAGGAAATAAATTGCCAGGAGAGGGCAGCACTTGCTCACAGCATCCAAACAGTTTCTGCCAGCAATGCTGATTTGTTGGTGTTGGCAACTACAGACTTTTCTGTATTACCCCAGCTCTTTGGCTAATCGAGAGTTGTAAGAGTTGGTTTTCTTGTAGGAAGTGTTTTGGGTTTGGTACTAGAAAATAGTTTAATAATTGCATTTAGACTTGAGAAACAAATGTCTGTTATCTCTGATTAAGCTAATCTTTTCAAGTAGTTGGAAGAGATCATCTGGTTTTAGTGACCATTGTTAAAGGAGGTTGAGAAATCACTTGTGGACAGAAATGCACATAAAAGTGGACAGAAATGCACATAAAAGTGTCAGGATTAAGTTCACAACTTTTCTATTGCAGGAAAATGTTAATGTGGCTCTTAATCCATTTGCTGGAGTGCCAAACAGCTGGATTCCACCTTCACTTACAGACTTTTATTACATTTTGTCACCCCCTACTGGTATAGGTAAATACCTGCTCACAGAAGAGTAACTGCTCTGGGTTATTAAGTCTGAGGAGGTGGTTGTTGGGGGTTTTTTTTAAGCAGTATTGTACTGACTATTTGATTACCTGACAATGCTTGCTATAATTATGCCACTCCCTATACATTCTTTTATATTCTAGATAATGTTGCATAATTTTTCATTTATTTATTGAATAAGGGGTTACAGTTGTTAGAAGCTCTTGGCCATAGTGGTTTTCAAAGATTTATATTGATTTAATCCAGTAGCAAATAAGCTGCATCCACTTTAACTATTCTGAATGTTCCATTCTTGGCCGGCACTTTAACTGTACTCAGGAGTTGTCATTTTCCTTACCTTTCCTTTAACGACGTGAACTTTAGGGAACTTCTGTCCACTTTTGATGAGTCTCCAGCTGGAAACTAAAAATCCCAGATAGTCTTTTCAGTGGATTCTTAGGCAGGCACCAGCCTCTGATCTTTCTTTCTTGGGCATTGCTGTAATGCGGAATTACTTTGTTGTCTTTAACTACTAGAAGCAAGGTTACAAATGCTATAGCCCTGAAACTGGAAAATCCCTAACTTAGGGATCGCCATGTAGCCTTAGCTCTCTCACATGGCAGCGTTACACATAGGAGAAAGCAAGGAGAGTAATTCCTTTCTGCTGAAACCCAAGCCTTGTGCACGGAGCGTGGGTCTTCCTCGTTGCTAGTAAGTGTTCTGCCTCTTGTGAGGTAGAGGTACACTTTGAAAGAAGCAAAGTTAAACTGTACAGAAAATCTAAGGTCTGAAGTTTTGGTTGTCTTTGCATCCTTAACTTTTACTGTAGCAACTGCTTGTACAATTTCCAATTAAAAAATAAACTGGGAAAGCAATGACAAAAACCTATTGCTCTGCATTTCTTCCCAGACCAGCATCCAGGCTGCAACCAAGTTCCGCAGACCTTTGTGTTTTGACTAAGAAAATTACTAGTAATTGGTAGAATGCTGCTATCCAGTGCATGGGCCAGCTAGAGGGGACAGTTTTGTCAGGGACTATCTGAGAGTCAGTGGGAGAAGGTTGGGCAATTTTGGATTGTCTTTCTAGTCCCTGTAGCTGTAAATGGCCCAGTGTTCCTGCAAATGACTGAAGATGTAGGTCAGGTACAGAAAATCATTGTAACTTTTTAGAAAAGAAAGCAAGTATTGGTGATCTGTGATCTAACGTGGATTTAAAGCTACTGCAACTGTAAAGTGGAGGTGTACTAATACCACTTAGACATCTTTGTCAAAAGCAAGGGCTGTGAAGTAGAGAGCATTACAAACACCGCCCGCTGACAGAGCTGAGGCCTAAAATTCATAAAAAGCTCCCTTTAACTAGAATCTAAGAACACTTTCATGTTACAGGCATGAGTCATAGACACATCTTAGCTGCATGCTAGGGCAAGACCTGAACATACAGTGTTCCCCATCCTTTCTTTTCTTTCATGGTGAAGAAGGAAACCCAGGCACATGGGCTGTGGGGAGGGGTGGAAATAGTGTGGCTCTAAAGGTCCTTTGATCTGGATAGGTGGGGGGGCTGGACTGTGTAGGGTCACCCTAAAGGGGGCATCTGCCTTGCAGTTCATCCTTATCCATAGTCTCTTCTAAACTGCAAGCCTGAATGACCTTGTTCTGCTGCTTTGCTTTTCTGCCATCCAGAGCTGTAAGGATCTTTGTGATTGGCATATTTGGAGATTTAACAGCTGGTTGTGCCGAACACATGTAAGTTCTGGTTTTGTGAAGTTTAGCACATTGACCACAGCTAACTGGAATTTGATAAGCTACAAAAGGCATGGTCCTGGCACTATTTTAGGACAGACTTGAAGTGTCTGCTTTTCAGATGTGTGTTACTGTGCTAGCTTAAACACTTTTCCCCTAACCTTTTTTCTTGAAAGTGACAGAAGCATTTGTGCAGCCCCTATATATGTAAATGCAGTTTTTGGTTTGAAGTAGTGATATAAATTGGACAATTTTGCCCCCAAAGTATGTATTTGTTGAGGTTTTTAAAGGGCTGTTAACTGCTTTGTAATGGGAAACAGACACAACTAATTTGCTTCTTGCTTACTGTGTAACACTGCTTCATTAGTTAATATATACATGCGACCAGAATGGTATTTAGGATGTCCTGAGTTGACTTGCAACCCCAAGAGACCTTTGTTTTAGCTGTGTGTCAGTTCTGCACAGATCATAGGGCTGTGTGAACTGTGAGTAGTGGGTTTTTTGAATATGTCAGGCACGCTTTACCTCAGGGGCTCGGACAGTTTTAGGTAGCAATAAGCATTAGAGGAGATGTGGAATATTTCTGTAGTACTTAAGGGTGTTTCTGTCCTGAAAAACATCAGGGTTACAGGTGAGGTGGTGCTGCTGTGCTTGCAAGGAGCTCCCTACGTTGCAGGGAGTTGGAGCTGTTTTAAGGTAAGGGCTATTTTTCTTTTGGGTTTGTGATCTTGATTCGGTAGACTTGAGTGAGTCCTGGGAGCTGAAGTTAATGAAGGTTGCATGCTGCATCAAAACTGGCTGGGGAAGGAAGAGAATTATAAGTAACCTAGGGGGACTTAAAAGTTGAATTTTATGACCTGAATTGCTAGGTGAAGTATCTTTAGTTTATGTGGGAGCTATAAGGAGCTGCTCTAGCACCTGCGGCAAAAGATTTGAACAGCAGGTCGAGTTTCATTTTTGCATACCTGTGTTAGTCTTGGAGCTGTTAAGATGCAACTCTAGAGGAACAGCTGAACGGTGATCTTACTGGATCTGCAGAATTACGTGTTCCCATGGCTGCAGTTTCATAGCTCGTATCTTTTGAATTATGAAAGCCCCAGACCAATTCTGTCTGTGATGTCAACCTTGAACTTCCCTGACATCTTTTTAATCCAGTCATCTGCCTGTCTCCATTCTGTAATTTAGCCTGATGGACTGCAGAGCTACATTCTAGGGAAGTGCCATAGAAACGCCTAAACATCATCATTAAGAAACAAGCTGGAGGAGGAAGAGCTGGCCTTGCACTCTCTCATGCACACTCTCTCATATGTACATGTTTTGGGCAGCAGAAACCTCCCCAGTCCTACGGAGTGGTTGACCCCAGTTGGACCACTTTTTCCCACTTGAACTCAGGATGATCTGAATATTCTGAATGTTTGCTTTGACTTGTCTGTCTTATGTCCATTGACTACTAGCCTTCCAACCATGCTCTTCAACGGCCTGCTACCATCTCCTTCCTCATCCTTTCACTGCTACTGTTAGTTATCCCTTTGCAATGTCTCTTTCCCCTCCACCCCCCATAAAATTATCCCTTTGTGACATTGCCTTCCAATCAAAAATAAACAAGACATCTTGTCTCCTGCTTTGCTTTTATGTTAATTTCCTTTCCCTCCGCTTTGTCCTGGGATCATGAGCACTTTAAGCTAGGACCCATTCCTACTTTACATGTCCTCAGTGTTTCTGTAACACAAGCAACAACCCAGGAATATTTTGCTACTATCCTAGTGATGTTACAGGCTAATTCTGGAGTACTTGTTTTGTTTTTGTTTTTGTTTTGTAGAAGTGCAATATCAGGGCCAAATTTACTAAAAAAGAAAGTGTTAAGATTACAAATCTGTCTGATACCAGCGTGGGCCTGTTGCTTGCCCTGTTAGTGTTGCATGTAGATGGATTTGTGTGTGCAGCTCTGCCCATGATTGTTGAGAGCACAGAGCAGAATAAATGGGTTTGCTTTTAGACTATTGTATTAGCACATCTTTTTCAGTCGTTTGCCTAAGTTTTTAGTCATTACTCATGAATTGATTTCCCCTGATTTGCACTTCTCTAACAATACAACGTATATTGTTTGATGGCAGATCCCAGCCTTTTCCACACACAAATTCAGAATTCTCAAGTGAGTTTGCTGCTACAGACTTCAACTAGAAAATCTACATGGGCATAATGATATATCCTATTCTCATCTTGTTGTTGTCAGACTTCTGATCAGAGAATTCATCAAGTTAGAAGAAATCATCAACCCTCTTTAATTTACTGTAGCTTTCCGTTTTTTAATGGATGAAAGAGCATAGTAAAACTGCAGGTTTTGTTCACTTTTTACATGACACTCATGATCTGGTTGCCATCCTAAAATTAACCTGGTGGACAGAAATAGGGTGATATCTTAGCAGCTTGCATTTGATGTGCTTTAGATAAATGTATTCCTGGTATACGTGCCTAGAATGGCACAAAGATTCCCTTAATAAAATTTTGTTCTTCTGTAGGCTAAGTGCAGTAATTGTATGAATCTCGCTGTGGTTCCTAAACTGGTTTGCTGGTCAGCTGTTAAGTCCTAGACACATGGAAAATTACTATTGTGAAGCTTTCTTTCTTTTGTAGACTTTCTTATGAGTCTGGCTCTCAGGTCATGAGAGATTTTGTTAACTTCTCTGCTGAAGTTTTTTTAACTACTGTGTGACCTTATTTAAAAGGGTGAGGAATGTAATAATATTTGAAAAACAGACATCTGAACTACAGTAATATCACATGGGCAAATTCTGGTTCTGAGAAAAGCCTTGAGATCAGAGGGGTGACTACTTAGTGGGAGCAAACTATGATGAAACACTCTTATCTGGTGAAATAACTGTGTCTTGATTTGGCACTCAAGCCTGACTGAGATGGTGGAATTGTGATCTGTGTTTTGCACTAAAATGGGAATGTTCTTACACTGTTACGGCTGTGTGCTACTTTTGCACTGGTTTTAATGTCTAATAAACCACAAGGTGAAGAGACAAGAGTTTTAAGTTAAAGGAACTTCAACCAACCACTTCTTTGTTGAAGAAGAAAGAAGAAATGAAAGAAAAAAGAAAAAAGAAAATAAAAAAGCTGGATACTTCACAATTACAGCAATAGTTTTGCAAGGGGATAGCGTTAGCTAGGTGTTAAGCAAAATGACACCCAATGAAGGCAATAAGAAGGGAAGGTATTTGTGCATTTTTGAGGAAAATGTGACTTTTTGGGACACTGCCAGTTTTTAATGAGAACCAGAATACTAGGGTCTACATAGGCCATTATTTACCGTGGTCTTTGTGGCAGGCAGTTTGAAGAATAATATGAATGCAAACGTAACTTCCTTACAAAGTTCTGAGAAACATATTTTAACTCAGCCAGAAGAGGTTTAGTGAGATTATTCCATTTCTTGATATGGCAGAGCTCCAGGCGAATGTGTGAAGGGGGGGGAGCTTTAGCACCATCTGGAATCCACAAAGGCCTTCACTGCTGGCTGCCACCTTGAAACACTTACTGATAGAGAGATTTTTCTAAACCTGTTAAGAGCTTTCGTAGTTTATTAAGCTTTTTCCGCAGTATAAAGTCTAACAAGGTGTCCAAGGATCAGTGAAATAATAGAATGGCTTTCAAGTGGAATTGTGTAGTGAAGTCATCTTCTAAATGCAGAGAACTGCAAAGGAGGTAAATTGTAAATGTTTCTCAAATAGGACATGCTGCATCACAGTCAACTGAGTTTGGGAAATTGCTTGTGGTAAGAGACCTTGTGTAATCTTTTATGAAATTTCACCTTCCTTTATTTATTGTAGATTCTGACTTGGCTTTCATTGTTAGACACGTATGGTTGTTATTACCTGGTATTTATTTTTTTCTTAAGAAAAACCATAGAATTTAACTCCTGTCAGTGAAGAAAAAAAAGCTCTCCAAAAAGTGTGTGTGTTCCTGCTGCTTATCAAGATTTCCATTTAACGTTTTTCCATAGTTAGAATATGTGCTGCCAGTGCCAGATGGCACAGTTTCTTAGAGAAGAACTAGCTCTTGCTTAGTAGTAATGCAGACAAACAATACCAAATTAGCATAAGCAAATGTCAGTGAGTTAACATAAAGCCTGTGCTATTTCTGCCTTTTCTTTTTTTCCTAGGCCATGGGTGTTGAGAGTGACCAAGAGATTGTACAGATGATTGGCACAGAGGAACATGTCATGGCTGCATTTGCTCCTAGTCTGGAAGAATGCCAAAAAACTCAGATTTTTACACAGATGCAGGTGTGTCTTTTCACATGGCCAGAGGCCATAAAAATGTAGAGACGGTGGGTACTGACCACTTTGCTGTGTCAGCAGTCGACATACACTTTGTGTTTTGAGGTGGTTTTTTGGGGGGTTATTTTTAGCAGCGGGTTTTTAAGGGGCAGGACTTGTCAAAAGTGAGGCTTTGCTCTCATTGCCTAACTGAAAAAAAAACCAAAGTCAAGAAATGCTTTGTTTTCAGAAGCCCAGGGTTATATTTTAATGTATGTGACAAGTAGTCATGTCCGTTTTGCAGAAGCCCCATTGATGTGGACATGACCATTTCATCATGAGTAGATGTTCTCCTCCAATTCTAATCTCTTGTATAAAGCCTGCAATAATAGCCACCCTCCGTCCTGCTAATACTGGATTTCTCTTCAGCTCATATGTACTTTTTTAATTAGCCAGAACACAGGCCGTTTTGCTGGCAGCATTTCCATCATGTACATATTAATCTGCTAGAAGAAGCTTTAGAAGATTAGTCTTATTTCTGCTATTTCATTGTAAACTTTATCGAATCTTTCCATGTGTGATGTTGAGTATTGTAAAGTGAATGTCTTTCTAGTTTGCATCTTTTGGGGCTTTTCAGGATTAGAGGTAGCATGAAGGCCTTCCTAATTCAGAGTCAGAAGAGTAAAATGGTGATGCTGGAGGAACATAGAGAAATGTGAAACATCCGGGAAAATAGAAAATGAGAAGTTACTCTGGGCAAGAAATGTCAAATTAAATGAAAAGAAAGTGAGCTATTTGGGGAAGAAGGTAAAAGATGGAAAGGATAGTCTGTCATTTAGTGGAGAGGGTAATTCTTTGGCATAGGGGGCATGGTTTCATTTCCAGGCAGGAACTTCCTGTGTGGACCTGGATAGTTTCTTGGACTCATCTGACCCTGAATTCTGCAGATTGATTCCATGTCTTGGACAACTGGTAAGAGAGTAAGAATCCATTAATCTTTGCAAGGTACTCTTGGAGACAGATGTGGATGCCACACAGTAGCATTTGTGCTTACTAAACCATGAGTACCACCTCACGGTTTAATATCTGAATGAAACTTATCAAGTACACAAAAGAACTGGAGGTGAAAAGTCAAATTAAGTAAACTAGATATCTTTAGAATTTATATAATCCTTTTTCCTATACCTCTGCAATCGCCTTTCTTTTAATATTGCAGTTATCATGCTTTTTCACCACTCTCCACTCCGAATGTTATCAACATATGATAAACAACATGTTTAATTATGATCAATTGTGTCAATTTTCAAGAATTTTTCTTTATTAGCATCACTTATGTATTTGCTATTTTGCACTTTGCTTGGAGTTTGTATCCTCTGTGACTAGTGGGATTGCACTGACTGGGGCATACATACAGATCTCCGTGTGTGTGTCTATTTGTATAGGTTACAGTTCTGATATTAACTCAAGTTAATTGCCCCCTTTGACAGGCATTGAAGTACATTGGAAACAAAGTACGAAGGCAAAGGATGTGGGGAGGCCCAAAGAAAACAAAGATGGAAGAAGCACGGGAGCTGCTAGCATCAACTATTCTGACCCATGTTCTTGTATGTAATGTTGGGGTTTTTTTAAACTGGAGTAAATTTGTGTGGTTATTTATGGTGTGAGCTTTGTTGGCAGGAAAAATTGGTTTTGATTGCTTTGTAGCTGAGATAAAGTAAAACATCCTCAAAATAAATGGGAAGATTTGGCTGGAGTCAAAAGTAATCTCTATGTTTGTGAAATGCTGTAGCATTGAACTACTTATCACACTACGCATTTTTTCTGCATTGCCAGGCAGTATCAGCTGTTAGTTCAGGACCTTATTCTCATGACCTATACCTTTATTCTGATTTGTTTTCATTTACTATCTGTTTCAATGCCACTAATGTATATTACTTTTAGCATTTTTTAAGAAGGTAAAATGCACAAATCCCTTTTGTAACTCCTCAGTCAGCTCAGATTGCCCATTGATTTAAATGGATGTGTTTGTCTGAATAAGACCTAAGGAACTGATCCTGAAACATCAGTATGTTTTTCTTTTTCTTTTTTTTTTCTTTTTGTTTACAGGTGAAGGAATTCAATTTTCGTGCCAAGTGCATATACACAGCAGTGATGGTGCGCAGAGTAATTTTGGCTCAAGGAGAAAATAAAGTAGATGACAGAGACTACTATGGAAATAAACGTTTGGAGTTGGCAGGGCAGGTGAGTTTTACTGAAGAGCGAAGTGCTCTTTTGAGGTTTTGTTACTATCTGCTTTGAAAAGACGCAGAATAAGGAGCATCCCTGTCTTTTTGGTTGAAGTAGTTTTCCTCTCATTTTAATTTTGTTGGCTTTTTTGTGTTGACTCATAGATATGCTTCCCTGATTGAGACTAATAAATTATATCCTCACTTCTATATTGCCTCTTTATACCAGATAAAAGGACAGAGCAGTGTAAATATGGCATCAGTTCTAGTTCCATTATAATAGTGCCAAGAAGGCAGCAGTAAGATCCATCTTCCAGTGTCCCCCTCTAAGCAACTGGGTAAGGGAATAAACTAGGACCAGGTAGGTGCTTGCGTGTCAGGTCCAGGCTCTCCCACTGTGGAGAACCCAGCTTGTGTAGCAGCTCACAGAACAGCCACTCAAGCCTCCTGTAATTTGGAGAAGCCTATAAGATTGCTTATTTCTTGTCAACTGCCTTTCTAGCCTCTAGAGTAGCATGAACTAACAAAGTAAGTGGTTTAAAGTTAACTTGAGCAACTAATGAGAGTGGATTGTGTGGACTTCTCTGCTTGCAGAATTTTGGCACTGGAGGTAGAAGCAGTAACAAAGGTCTGTGAAGGAGGGAATGGTTTGAGGTATCTGACTGGCACTGTTCTTTTGCAGAGAGGGTGGCAGTTCACAGCTGTTGGCCAAACTACAGTAGGAATTTGCCTATCAGGTGAAGAAACTGCTTAGTTACCATGGCACGGATTTTTCCTTGCCATGTGTGGTTATTTGATTAACCAATTTAGATTAGGATTGGACTTCTTCGCTGTGCTCTGTATTAACTTAAGTTGGAGTTTTGGCAGTCAGTATCATCTCTGATTATTGATCATGCATGAGAAATTCAGACAAGTATACATAATGCACCAGGTTAGAGAAACTATGCATCTCTGCTCCCCATAGCATTTGTATTGGGATTTCTGTTGCAGCGCAACTAACAATATCCGTTCCTTTTTGTTCGTATCCAGTGGGAATTCTCATCTTATTGTACTTTTTAAGATGTGTGCTTGCATATTGTCTCATACTCCTATTCTCCTTCCCACCCTGCCCTGTCCTCCATGCACATATGTGAACACACACACAGAGCGCGCAATCATTTCAAAGTAAAAACATGTGCTTTGCTTCCTAGTTTTCTGAAGAAACTAAGATGACAATCTGGAACACGCTCTAAGCACAAATACAAGGGGAAAAAACCTCTTAACCTGTTAGGAAAATAAAATCCTTTCTTCAAATTAATATGTTGACTGTTCATCAAACTTTTACTCTTGTGCTGAAGCAGAACATATTTCTGAAGTGTAGGGAGTAGTAAGAGGACGTTAGTGCAATATTCTAGTGGGCCAAATATTCTAAGTTGTAATGGCTTTATTTGGTTTCTGCTGTAATGTTGCTGTAGTTCAGTACGACTGTAATCAGTAAAATGAGTTGTTGCTTTGTCATTGTTTTGTTCTTATTTAACTGCAATGAAGGAGTAGTTTGTTGTTTCCTAATATTTTTAGAGGCAGAAAGAAGAGCAGGTAAAAAGTATTCTATTAGCTGTAAGAAAAAGGCCTCTGCTCACGCAGATGTTAACAACCAAAGTGGTTTTAAATTAACTGGGAAGAGGTTTTAAATGTAGAGGATCATCATGACAAAGCCAATGCGTATTTCTTCTACATCAAGGAGAACTATGCAGGGGGGGTTGTAACACTTGATTAAGAGTAGTTCTGGCTCCCCTGTGATATTTTAAAAGCTCATTTCAAGCTGAACACTTGAATTCCTCTCTGCCACGATATCGGTGTAATATTAATTTGATTGGATTACAGACTAAAAAGTATAGAGTTTTTTTGCCAGTTTCTAAATCTTTGTGTTTAGCTAAAGTTTGCGTGGGTAAAATGGTTGGTGTTTTTTTTTTTTTAATGCCAGCATGTTCCTGGAATAAAAATCCTGTTGATTTAAAATTTGAATAAAGAAAAAAAAAAAGAAAAGATTCCCATGTGAGGAGAAAAACATAGCAGTCTAAACAATGTAAAGACATAAAAGGCATTGTGTTTATAAAAATGTGTGAAAACAATAGCTGCTAATTTCACACCCCATGGGACAAGAGAGTACGAAATGTGCTTTAGCTTTAGATAACAGGCTTGTATCCACTAGCCAAGCTGGTTTACAGAGCTTTCTCTTAGTCTTTCTGCCACTAGAGGCTCGGTAGGCCAGGTGCCAGCTGAGGTGTTAGCAAAACCTACCGATTTCAGGCTTAATCTTTTCACCTACCTTTTCTCTTTCCTTAATGTGTTCATTATTTGCTAAGCATTACTCTGTTCTTTGTCCTCATTTTTTTTTGTTTCTAATGCAGCTTGCTTTGTATGGGTGAGATATGGAACAGCACCAAAATCCGGCACCCTGGAAAGCAAGGGATTTCTACCCTGTGACAAAAGAATACCGCCTTGACTTCAGAGATTGCCTAATCCCAGCTGTTCTGATAATATAATTAAGGCTGCCTAATGTCTTTAATTTTGCAACCAGTTTGTGTGAAAGGGAGAATTTGGCACTCTAAAGGCTTAAACGCTAAATAGCAATCTCAAGGCACCTAATTAGAATTCTCTGACATTAAGCTAATTGGTGAAACTGTATTTCAGCAGCTTAACTTCTTTATTAATTTTTCTTAGGATTTTCAATGAAAATCAATTGATGAGCTGTCAGTATTTTTTTTTCTTAAATATAATTTGCTCTTTACTGCCTCCATCTGAAGCGGGCTGAAAGGCCTTGGACTAACTACGAAACCCATTGTATATTATCACTGGCATTCCATCCTTTTTCTTTAAGCTCTTGCTCTTGACCTAAATAATGTGGTTATTGTGAGATTCTGCTTTGCCAGGTAGTCAGAGCTCTTACAGACCGAGAGTCTGTAAGTGAAATTAGCAAAGTATGATGCTTTTCAGACTGGCAAACAGTAGCAAGTTGGTGCACTGGGGGTGTAACTTACTTTATTAGTTCAGAGAAGTGGAAGGATGATGTGGCTTTATAATCCCTATGGCATCTGGAATTAGGAGATTTTTGCAATTTTATGGTCAAGAAATCAAATATGAAAACATTTTCTGAGTGAATTTTTTTAAATGTTCTGTTAAATGTTTTGGTAAATGTTTGAGTCCTGCTCAAGCCTGTTGAGATCGAATGTACACCATGAGTGATTTCAAAAGAGTCTAGTTCTTATTTGACAAGATTATCAGACATCTTAAAACTGTGCGCATTCCTTCTTTTCACTTTTTCCCTACATTTGAAATGCTTCCCTCATGATCTAGTTTTTGGAGACTCCAGTGGGTTCTCCTTCCTAGTATGATGCTTCATAAAAGATGCTTTTATTTCTGATGGAAATCTGATTTAAATAAGCTGTGACATCACAGGTGAGTTACAGGTGACTGGATTTCTTTTGACAGTGGTGAGAGGGTATTGCCTTGTACATGTTAATGGTACTACAGGCATCAGGAAGGGAAAGAGGATCTACAACACCTTCTTCTCATGCCAAGGCCAGGTTGAAAAAAACCCACTTAACCAGTTTTCAGCAAATGCTCTCTGTCCAGAGTGGAAGTAGGATTCCATTTTTGTCAAGGGTTAGCATACAGTGTGTGTTATCACAGGTTTTACAGTTTAGTGATTGAGACTGAACACTAAGTGTTCCTTATGTCTTGTAGAGTATACTGTCAAAGATAATCCAGTCTTGCTCTTCATGAAGACCAGTGGGAGCCTTTTATTGCCAATCAGATGTCATCTTGAGTTTCCAGGTGTTACCTGTTTTTTTTTTATTCTTAAATACATTTGTGATGCCAGTGAAAAGGGTAGCTTATAATTTAGTTAGCTGCTTTACAGTGTCAGTAGCCAAATGACAGTCAGCTGGCTGGTCAGCCCAGCTGGGCCATGTAGGTAAAGGAAAGCAAATGAAGGCTAGTGGCCCATCTCAGTGATAGAGGTATGAGTGGTTTGCTTTCTTGTTTCCAGAAGGTGAGGAAAAGTTGGGACTATGTCTGATGGAAAAAGTTAAAATTCAGTTTAATTCTGCACGTGCAGAAATTAAATTGTACAACTGACTCCAGAATGTCTTAGCTTGTGGTGGCTGAATACCTAGCTTGTTCAGTCCTACAATGCTTTGTACACTGGGAACTACCATTTCTGGCATTGGTAGCTGCTGCATTTTTAGTTCTTCTGACACTTGGAGCTGCTGTAAAATAGAGTCCCAGGACAGGACTGCCAGGCTTTAGAATTTACACTGCTTGCTTGCAAAGCTAATGATTGTGAACACTTAAAATGTATCATGTAATGCAGATTTAAGTGTTTTGGGAAGCTATTAGTGTCTGCAAGGAGGGGCTGAGCAAACTGCAGAAGCAAAGCAGATTGGAGAGCAAAAAAAGTCGGATCACAAACTTTGCTAGTCTTTTCCTTTTATGGCTATTTTAAGAACTAGAAGTAATTAGTGTACATATACAGGAAATAATTGGCTTAATTGCAGCACTGTTGGAGGGTTGTGTTGCTTTTTTTTTTTCAGTTCAGCTGTGTTGCGTAGCTTCTTTGCTTAAACTGTAGACTTTTTTTTTTTAAGGGAGGAATACTCGAATACTCTGTTCAGTTTTGGGCCCCTCACTACAAGAAGGACATTGAGGTGCTGGAGTATGTACAGAGAAGGGCAACGAAGCTGGTGAGGGATCTGGAGCACAAGTCTTATGAGGAGCCGCTGAGGGAACTGGGGTTGTTCAGTCTGTAGAAGAGGTGGCTGAGGGGAGACCTCATTGCTCTCTACAATTACCTGAAAGGGGGTTGCAGGGAGGTGGGTGTTGGTCTCTTCTCCCAAGTGACTAGTGACAGGACAAGAGGAAATGGCCTCAGGTTGCACCAGGGGAGGTTCAGGCTGGATATTAGGAAAAATTTCTTTACTGAGAGAGTGGTGAAATACTGGAACAGGCTGCCCAGAGAAGTGGTGGAGTCACCCTCCCTGGAGGTGTTCAAAAAACATGTAGACGTGGCATTGTGGGACATGGTTTAGTGGGCATGGTGGTGTTGGGTTGATGGTTGGACTTGATGATCTTACAGGTCTTTTCCAACCTTAATGATTCTGTGATTCTGTGAAATGTGGAAGAGTATGGCACTTTCCAGATAGTAGCACTTCTAGAAATGCATGGCAGGTGTTGAACCAGGTGGACTTTCTGTGTGTGTAATTGGTTTTCCATAGATTGTGATTGGCAGAAAGTAGCAGGATAAAAGTGTATCTGAGTGAGGAAGCTGCCTATGTAACCTGAGATATGTCTTGCCAGCTGTCAAGAGCAGAGGTTGCTTCTGGGCCCATAAAAAAGTCTCTTTTAGTTCTGCTTGTCCAGAAGCAATGGTAACTATGCACCTTTTGTGCTTCATTCTGGTCTTGCAAGCTGTGTACTGCTTCCAAACTGTGCTGCTGAGTTGCTTCCCCTAAGGGCCTCTTACAGTCACTTGGGTGTCCGTCTTGTCCATTTTAAGTAGCTTCTGGGAAGGGGCACTTCAAAACAACCTTTTTCACTTCTAATAATAAAATATCTTGAAGTGACTCTTCACTTACTGCTTTACTGCAGTTATTCCATCCAGTATTAAAACAGAAGTTGGTCTGGCTTCCAAATCTTGTGTGTAATTCAGGGTTGTACATCCAGGGTGTTAAATCTTTAAAAGAGTTTGTGACTTTAGGAAGGAAGAAGTAGATCAGATGGATTATAATGTAGCAGGTTAGGGAAAACAGTTAGTAAATGGATAGCGTAGAGATGGATGGGTATGTCAAGATATTGTGAAGGAAGGATTAAAGCAGACCAAAAAGGGATAAATGCATAGGCTTAAACCATTCTTCTACTTAATTTGCTTTCTATTATGAGATAATTTCTCTAATATTGCATTTTAATTTAACAACACAAAAAACTTGTGAGAAAAATATCATTTGAGAAACAGAGAGGATATTTTTTAACTGACAAGAAGTATAAAGGTAGAAATATTAAACATGTGTTCTCCCCCTCCATTTCCCAGACCTGGAGAAGTATAATTTTTCCCTTAATCCAATTGTTTTGTATTTCTAGCTTCTTTCTCTTCTATTTGAAGATTTGTTCAAAAAATTTAACTCTGAACTGAAAAAGATTGCTGACCAGGTAATTCCCAAGCAACGTGCAGCTCAGTTTGATGTAGTGAAGCATATGCGTCAAGACCAAATCACCAATGGCATGGTCAATGCCATCTCCACAGTAAGTATTTTTCTTTTCATTCTAGTAAGTAAAGTTTTTCCACCGTAGTGAATGATGGAAATGTGTAAATTTTGTTCTGACAACTCACTGTCTTTGGTCGTAAAAGCAAATCTATTTAACATTCTTTATAGATTAAAGTTGCAAAACTCTGTCATGGGCAGGGCTTTTGGAATTTGCTGAAGAATCATTAATCATCAAACCACTTTTTATTTCACCATTTATTTCAGAGTGATGTTTTAGTGTTTGTGAAGGAATGGTAGAAACAAGCAAATTTAAAATAGCAATCATGTTTGTATTTATCCAACTTGCGGTCTTCTAGGTTCTACTTCACTATGTGGTTCATGTTATTTTTTATTATCTGGATTTAGCTAGGGTCAAGTTACATCATATGTCCAAAAGGTGGTTGAAAAACATCAGGAAAGCATCACGAACAGAAGACAACTGGGGGGATGGGGGAGGGCAAGTAGGCAAAAAAAAAAAAAAAAGCTGAATTTTGAGCTCTCTAAGGATGGTGCCTTTTTATTCATATGAAGTTGCTAGTATGAGCAAATTTGCAGCATAGAAATTAGTACTTCTCTGCTAATGATACTGAACTATTTCACAGAGAAAACTGCTACATGCTGTATTATTGCAAAAAAACCCCCCATAATTAAGCCTTTAGATATTTGTCTTGGTTAGATTTTAGCCTGTGTCTGCCTTCTACTAGAATAGATATTTTCATTCATGCTAGGGGACAGAATAAAAATAGAATTACTAACTTTCTCTCTTACCTTACACATCTGCAAGAGCAATTTGTGAGGTGGTTCCGGAAATCTAGCTACTAGCTTGTAAATTACTTTGAAATCCATGATTGTTTTAAGAAATTAGATTAGGCCAAGTTTTTTAGTAGCTCGTAAAAATTGTGCAACTTAATTTTTAATCTTTGGAACTCTTGAGGGGGCTTTTCTGCCTAGCATGAAACTGAGGTTTTTCTTCAGTTTTTGTAAACAAAATTAAAACAAAATTAACTCCACAAATTGCATCCAAAGCTACCAACAGTCTGGTACTTACAAATCCCAGTGTTAAAGCTTATCACTATTTAATTTTATGAGTGCCCCAAATGTAGTTAAATCTCTACAGTGCACGTAACCAAAACAATTGACAGATTTGTTTCTCTAAATGCTAGTGCTTTCTTCTAGCCAGTGCCAGTTTTTCCATTTGGACTGACAGAGATAAATCTGCAAACTATTCAGTACATATTGTAAAGTCTTCCTTCTTCCACTATCTTTGGACTTCTTTTTTACTGCCACATAAGCAGTTAAACACCATCTGCTCTTAAGCATTGAAAATCATTTCTCAGGAACAATGCCCAGTGCATACTATTCAAGAGATTAAGCAAATACCATAAAAATCATTCTTGGAAATTACAATCTCCAATCTCACCAGAATGCTTCAATGATAGTCTCAAAGAGCATGAAATAACAGCAAATTCATAATTACACCAGTAGCATGCAAAAGAATTCGTAACACTACTGCATCAACTATACAGTGGTGTTCAGTGATATTTACTATAGGTCTTGTTTTTACCCTAGAAAATAGCTGAAGAGAGGGTAGTAATGCCACAGGCGTAATAGACATTTCAGCATCTGCAGAACCATCCGATACCACTTTCAGTTCATAGGAGTTTTCAGTAGGAAGTTCTCCTCTGGGGATGGTCTCGCAACAGCCCTTGCCCCATTTTGGGTTTTTTGAACAACTTTTGAAGGAGTCAGTCTGTCACTTCCAAAGCACAAAGAATTTTTCATATTACTTCTTCAGGCAGTGTTGTTACCTTCCCTTTCCTCCAGTCTTTGAGATTTGACAGTCTTCTGGGCAGTGAAGAAGAAACCACATGCTAATTTAGGCTACAGCTGCAATCATTTCTAGTGTGAGGAAAAGCTACTCATTTATTGTGTTCTTCCACTTACATTCTGGTAACTTCCAGTCCTTAAAGAATGAAATGGTCAGTAAGTGAACCCTTCCCGAGGAGGCTGAGCAAGTGGACAGGTTTCTTTTGACTGACTTGCTGTTGGGCATTATGTCTTCCCACTTCCTGTAACAAGGAAAAATGGGAAGTTCTGCAGATTGTTTGATAGTCTTCTCCAGTAGAAGCAAATAGCAAAATCATTCGGATGGGTGGTGATTTCTTGCTGTTCATCACAAAATGGGATTGTGCTGTTAATGTATAAATAAAGAAGCCAAGCAAATCACCTTCTAAAAGGATTTCAATGTAGTACAGCAAGAGAGCTTCAAATTATTTGTTAGCCTTGGTGAGCTGAGTTTATCAAAAAGGTTCCAGGAATTAGCAGAAGGCAGTCCTTGGGAAAGCGTTACCTTTGAGATCTTCATTGCCTTTGGACTGACCAGTAACGTGGTGGCTGGGGTGAATAGTAGTAATTGGGACAGAAGCTTGCTGTATTCACTCACTCAGGTGCTGGGAACTGTATATGCAGTAGATGTCATGAAGTCAAAAATTGTAGCACCAAATTTCAAGATCTTACAGTAGAGATTATTAAATCTGCTTGGCATGGAAACATAATTGTGTCCTACAACATTCTCTGAATTCTTCTGTTCTCCTAATTAAAACCACAAGTGATACTGCCTATGACAGTCCTGAAACATGAAACCTCTGATATATACATGACCTTGCGTTTCATATTTGGTGTTGGATAGACCTAACCTCCCACTGCCACATTTCTGTGAGAAGACACATCAGTGACTCTTTTTCCTCTGGATTCTAAAAACAAAAGGCTTCAAGAAGGTACAGATGGTGTTGATGTCAGACTTCTCCAACATAAGTGCCTATGTTTCCTACAAAAATAACAAATCAAAAAAGGCAGAACTGAAAGTTTGTGGGATCTATTGTAAAAGTGTATTTCACTCAAAATATCTTTTTTTTAAATACTCAGAAAAAATCTATCAAGGAAGAACAGAAAATAATTTAATTTAGCTAAATTAGAGTATTGATTTACCTATGAGGGACAGATGATGACGAATCTTTGTGTGATTGAATGTATAATAGCAGAAGTATCCTCTCATCTGAAAGAGCAGTTCTTTTGTTTCAACGTTTTTTATTACTTAGTACAAGTATGTTATAACTAGTAGTTTATATGCAGATAGGTAATTAGAAAGGTGTTTTATATAAATGGGCAACATTTGCTGTGCAAAGCTCCTCATTTTGTCTAGATACTGAAAAAAGGTGTGTAGTGTTACGACAGGGATAAACTGCAATAACTTTTTTGAAATGTTCATTTTATTCTACAGGGAAATTGGTCTCTGAAGAGATTCAAAATGGACCGCCAAGGCGTGACACAAGTATTGTCCCGCTTGTCTTATATATCTGCTCTGGGAATGATGACTAGAATCTCTTCTCAGTTTGAAAAGACAAGGAAAGTGAGTGGTCCTCGGTCACTACAACCATCTCAGTGGGGCATGCTCTGCCCATCTGACACTCCTGAAGGAGAGGTGAGGAACTTCAGTGTTTCTTGTCCTGAGGAATGGAGACACTGTTTATTTTGAAGTAGGTGATCCTCCATCAGAGGAAGCATTCTGATGAGGATGTTTCTAGAGAGAGAGATTATCCTCAGCCTGATAACACAACTTTTGTGTCTTCTCACATCCCATCTATTTACATCCTTGTCCTCCTCACTATATTGCCTTTTTTCTTCTTCCTACCTGAGTGGACTGGCTGGAAACTGTTCAGAAATCATTTGGCTGTATGAGAATGACATGAGGCCTCCAATATTTGCAGAAGAGCTACTTGCTCTCTTTTGATCAGAGCAGAATGAGAGGAGTCCTAAACTCTTATCCCTTTGTTGTGTAGTAAATGTTCTGTTTTGAAGTTGCAGCGTCAGCCTGTAATTTTTCTAGAAAAATACATTATTATTATTATTATTACAAAAACAGCTTAGCCTTTAGCTTGAGGAAGAAAAACACCTTTGTATGCTTTACTTTAAAGACATCATCCAGCTATTTCAATCAAATGATTGATGCTGATAGTCTTTTTTTTGTTTTCCTTTTTTTTTCTTTTTTTTCCTGCATAGAAAGTACTGGGGAAACGCTGAACTTTCTGGCATAAATATGTAGTCAATATGAGCTACTCTCATTAAGCAGCTGAAAAAAAAATTGCACTGTATAAGATACTTGGATATTTTTCATGTCAAAATGTTAAAGTTTGTGTTAGAACATACTGGATATCTGGCAAATTGATAAATAGACTGATTTTGAATTTCCATTTTGCTTCTAAGTAGCTCTTGCTTTGAAGAGAGAACTATAGGGTTATACATGGTTGGGTAACTTAAGAACTAGAACTTATCGCCTATATTTTTTATTAGTTTGTAAATGCTAAAACATTACATTTCACTGTCATGTAGAAAATTCTTCTTTTCTTCCCTCCTAATTTTCAGTGTAGTTAATTTGTTTCTTCCACTTTATACTTCGACTTTTTTGTTGTTGTTCATAAGTACGGTTTTGGAAGAAAAAGATATGTATAGTATTAATACTTTGGAATAAAAGATGTATTTTTTTATTTTAGGCTTGTGGTTTGGTTAAAAACCTTGCCCTCATGACTCACATTACTACGGATATGGAAGATGGCCCAATTATTAAATTAGCTAGTAATCTTGGAGTTGAAGATGTCAACTTGCTCTGTGGTGAAGAACTTTCATATCCAAATGTGTTCCTTGTTTTCCTTAATGGTATGTAACTTTTCAGCAGTCTGACTGATTTGTTGGTGATGGAGAGTTAGGCTTCAGAAACCCTCCCAACAATTTTTGGAGCACAGTTGACCACAGATGCCGTTTTCCACGTGTAGATAATTTCATCTGTAAATATTTTGATGGGATTAGGCAGAGTAGACAGGCCAGATGATGGCACTTAGTTGTCTGAAGTTGTGTTCTCAGAACTCTGGCTGCAGATGTTTGTAGCTGGGATATTGAAGCTTTTTCAAATTTCAGTAGTTTTTAAACACATTTGCATAAATAGGCACAAAAATATGTACATTCTATTACAGATTTGTTTGTTTGTTTTTTCAGGCATTCACCAAATGAGTTGCCATTAATAAAGTAGTTTTAAAAGAGAATAATTCTGCTAAACTTGTAATAACTTAAATTTATAAATTCAGAGCTTCATTCACAGAAAGTATTTAATTTTACTCTAATCTTTATGTATTTTTATATATATTCATGCAAATGCCTTTAAAAACAGAAAGGAAACATCAGTTGTTTGCAAAGTTTAGCAATGCTATTCTCTTTAAAACTACCTTTTAAAGGGCAAGTTGCTTTGTGAACTATTAGAAAAAATTAGACCTTGGAAACAGGCCTCGTCCCTTTGTTAAAGGGATGATTTGGCATATGCGCTTATGCTCCTTTTACAACTGATCTTTTAGAGTTTCTAAATCAACAGGTACTATATCAGATTTCAAAATACCGACATGTTAAAAACTACAACTGTGATTTAAAAATAGCCTTTTGTCAACAGCATCCACTTCCAGGGACTAGTATTTAATGTCTGTCACCATGAATAAGTTCTCCATATACCTTTGAATTAAACAGCAGTTGTTCTTCAATCCTGCCTTTTCCCAGTAACATAAAAGCAACACTTGACCAAACTGCATTCCTTTGCTCTGCTTTCCTGTAGCAGTATGTTAAAGATAACGTTCAGTGAAACCACATGCACTCTTTTCTGTGTCGTTTTATGGTCCAAAGGGGAGTGCAGAGCAGAAATACTGGACTCTTCCTTCACAAGCTCAATCTGTGGTATGGAATAAGATAGTTATGTTCCCAAATGTAGATGATCTAGTACTAAGTGAGGTAGAACAATTTACTGTTCAATCTACTAGTTTGTGGGTTTAATCCATAAAAAAATTCGGGCTTGTGGATGGCTGCCTGATTCTGATTTAAACTTGTGACCTAAGAGGGCAGAAAAATCTATTAAGTACAAAGCCTTTAAGCTATAAAAACCTTTGTATTGTCTTATAAGCTCCCTAAACTATCATGATTTGTCTCCTTTAAAGTTGTGTTTAAAATGACACTGTACTTATTTTTATTTTATATGTTAAGATGACTTTGGTCAAGTGATTCTTTAAATGAATTTTATTCTCTTGCTTGTTCATCATGCATCAGAATACTTAAGTATGTGCTAAAGTGCCCTGCTAAGATAGCAATAGCTTGTTGAGCTGAGTTCCTGAAGAAGGAACTCTGGTGCGGTCGTGAGTGATCACATGTATCAAAAATATCAGGTCTTCCTAAAATTTCTGACAAGGCAGTAGGACAGTTCCTTGGTCTGTTCTTGGAAACCCTGGATCCATTGCCAGTACAGATGAAATTGTAGGCTTCAGAAGTGTTGTTTGCTTGTACACCAATTGGTGAATGGGCACCTGAGCAGAAACTTACTTGAAGAAAGCTTGATGAAGCACATCATTTGGTTTCTGAAGCTATTTGGAGGCAAACAGGTAGATGACCGGTGAAATTCTGACACTTTTTTTTATGTTTACCGAGAGGAAAAGAAGAGCCAATTCTTATTCATGTCAGAAAAGGGAAATTTTATGACAACTCTTGTTATTTGCAAGAAGTAGGAATTACTTCTATGCATGCTAGGCGTGATCAGAATTTGTAAGTAGAGTTTTGGATATGCAAAGAATACACCATGAATTTATTCTCTTTCTGAATAGGTAACATTCTCGGTGTCATACGTGATCATCAGAAATTAGTCAACACGTTTCGGATAATGCGTCGAGCGGGTTATATCAATGAATTTGTTTCTATCTCTACAAATCTTTCTGACAGATGTGTCTACATTTCCTCTGATGGAGGAAGATTGTGCAGGTAAACATCTCGTCAGAAATATCTCACTAGCAAACTTACTATAAACACTGTTTTACGCACTGTAAATACACTGGGCTAAGACTTTCATGAGTACAGATTTAAGCAAATTGAGTAGGACTTGAGCATCTCTTTTCTCCTTAAATAGTCCACATTCAAACCAGATAGATCTGAGAAAGGCCCAAAAAAAAAAGGCCCAAAGAAATCCATTTTATCTGTAAACAAAAGTAAAAAAAAAGTTTCTTCTATCTTCTTTTAAAAAAAAAAAAGGGAGGGGGGATTAAAATCAACCTGATTGGCAACTCTAGTAATGTCCAGTGTTCTTGGAGGGGATTTTACTTCCTGTGAAGCGAGAAACAAGCAGCCACTCGCCTGATATCCCATGGGTGTGATATCACATTTTAGAATGAGAAGCTACTCTTTGTCTTCAAGGGCCTTTGATTCTGTTGCAAAACTTCTTCAGGCATGTATACCTGTATGCTATAATACCAAGAAGTATGTCTCACAATTTTGGTTTATTTCATTGCTTACCCTTAAGTAGGTAGAGAATTCAATAGACCTATAAGGAAGGTCTCCACCTTGAGATGCTTATGCTCTTTATTAGACAGAAAGAGTGCCTGAATGACCGTCATGTCATAGAGGAAAGCAAAAAGGAATTGGGTGGCTAAAATGAGAAAGCATGGAACATAACAATATTTTGCGACAGAAAATCAGGTTGATTTATAGTAGAGGCTAGAGACTCCAGTCAGGTTATGGCAGCACTGTGGTAGGTTATTTACAAGTAAAACATCCCCAGGCCCAATTAATTAGCCTAAAGAACAAGGCATAAAAGATGAACAAAGCAGAGATTGGGAGAGGCAGAATGAGTTAATAAATATATGTATATTTTAGCATTGACTAGCTGTGTGCATATTTTGTGCATACTTTAAAGAAGCAGCAGTCACAACTACAGTTGGCATTCCACCTTATTCATTAATTGAATCTCAGAGCATGTTGAATGCAGTTTGAGGCACACTAGAGGCTCCAAAATAGTACGTGTAGAAACATCAGTTAATCATAGCTAGTCAAGAGATCCAGAGCAGGGACATATTCAGTGGCAGAGAAATGACTTTTCCGGTCAGGGCTAATATCGACCATTTTGCAGGTTTGGAGATGCAGCAAAACTTCCAATTTGTAAAATAAAGACAAGTGAAATCATGTGGATTTCCAGGAGTTTGCCAAGTTTGCTTTGTGGCACCCCCCACCCTGCAATTGTTCAGATACCCCTAATAACCATTTTAAAGTGCTCATTAGTCTTCAAACAGTTACTTAGACTTCAGAGTGGACTCCACAAGTATCTTGTAGCTATTTGCTGCTTTTTATGAGAGCAGCTTGTCCAAATAGCGACAGCCAGTGACGTTTCATTCCTGCATGCCGCTCTTTGTGTCAGTGTTTTCTTGCGGTAAGGGAGCCTTCAGAGATCCATGTGCTGTTGAAATTTATGGATTCATCTGAGGTCACCCATAGTAAATGTCTGTACTTTACATGATGTAAGTAACAGCAAAATACATTCTTGCATGTGGACACTTGAGCACAAACTGTTCACTCAGTGTTGTATGAAGTACCTGCGATATCCATAGAACTTAATGCTGTTCTTAGCTTTGTAGATTGGGAAATCTTTAATCTTTTAAAGCCATCAGCAAAATGTATAGGTAAAACTTACAAAATGTTAGTTTAAAGATTTAGGGGGGGGCGGGGAAAAGGCTTCCTCCTCAAAATTGAAATCTTAATTTTTCTTGTACGCTTTTTGGGTACTTCATAGACAATATGTCAGTTCAGGATATCTGTGTATCAAACCAAGGTCTGAATAATTACTGATTGTATTTATGTGGCTATATCAGTTAAAGGTGGATAAATTTTAAAAGTGGTTTATAAAATAGGTTGTGCGTAGGTAGGGTTCTTACAGTAAGTATAAATTAAGTTACCTGCCTAAGAATTTGCTACGTTAATAACTTCGATAATAACTTTTTTTTTTCCCCCCCCAATTGTAGACCCTACATAATTGTCAAGAAGCAAAAACCTGCAGTTACAAACAAGCATATGGAAGAACTGGCTCAGGGATACAGGTACACAATTCAAGTCGACCATATTAATCTTCACTAAGTAAATACTGTGTGGAAATACTTCAGTCACTATTTCATAATGTTGGGGTTAGCTATGTAGAGGAGAAGTCTGCTCTCTTATATAAATTAATAATTGATGTATTGGAGGTTTTCTGTTTAAAGTCAAATTAAGTCTAGTTTCTTATTTTTTTACTGCTATGAAATTTGGGGATTTTACAGAATAAAACATCTCACAGCCTCATCTTTATGCAAGTGGAAGGCCTGAGGCAGTATCGTCCTTCTCCTGATTGATAAATCAAACACTTCAAATGAATATCAACTTGACCGCCGTGAACTAGGCACATTCAGAATTAGTTTTGAAACTCCTTGCAAATTTTTAGTTTGTGTGTTTAAAAAAACATGCTTACACAAAAGCGTTTAAATTTAGCTTTAACCAAATTTTGCAAAACCATCACAAAAACTTACTAATTACCCTTATATTTGCCAACATTTATAGTGATGATGAATACATACAGGAAGATTTTATTTAGCTGTTCAGATAAGTAACATTGGTCAGTCAGGCTGTGTGAAGCAGTGAATGGGCAAGGGGATTAATTTAAAAAATATACAGTTTTCTTTAAATATGTAAAATGCACAGAACTTTTCATGTAAGAGTATTTCTTTAGTTTAACTTCAACACATTATGTTCCTTCAACTATATACGTAGTACATAGTTCTATTTTTGCAGAAGTATAAGAAAAGACAGTACTTCTAGTGTCATTTTTTAATTTAACTGTAGGAATTTTGAAGACTTCTTGCACGAAGGCCTTGTTGAATATTTGGATGTGAATGAAGAAAATGACTGTAACATTGCACTATATGAACATACAATTAATAAGTAAGTATGCATTCAGACTAAACACTGGTACAGCAAAAGCTTTCATAGGGTGACTCTCTGAAATGCAGGCATGTTTATAATGTTACTGTTTTCACCCATACACACTGCTCCCTTGCTAATGGTTGAAACAACTCCAGATGAAAGCTAAATAAATAAATCTGTTTACACACATGCTAAATTATCCATGGGATAGTTACAAAAAATGGTTCAGGTTTTGGGAGATCTGTTCCTGCTTCTAACTCTCAGAAATATGAAATACTTAAAGATATATCCTTTGTTTCTCTGGATGTGGCTTTTTTTTGTTCTAATCATTGGGCTGCTCATCATAAGTAATTTTATACAACAGGAATCCAGAAGGCAAATGTTTCCACACGTTAAATGATGACCTTAGCATGTCATGATTGTAATTTGGAAAAATATCTCTCTCTTACGGCTGTAGAGGGACCCTGGACAACCAGCTTACACTAAATGTCTTAAGTATTGGAATGAGACCTTCCTTTTGAGTTTTGGATATATAATAGGCCTTGATAAAAATATCTGTATCATTCTGTGTATTCTTGACCACATATGTTAAACCCATTCCTGGTATGTAATACTCATTTAGAAAGATTTCCAGATTTGTTGTGTTTTCCGCATATATGAAGGGCCTGGTGCTTTGGTTTTTTTTCCTCTGTCTTGTGAGGATTGTGGGTTTTTTCCCTCTGTCTTGTGATTAAAGAGCCCACATTAAAGGAAGGATTATTTTAAATTTTTAAGTCCTCCTATCTTTTTACTTTTTTTGATGTTTCTCTGAAAATATCTTGTCAGCTGAAGGCTGCATATAAGATGTTAGAAGTTATCTCCATAAAAAAAATGTTAGAAGTTATTTCCATGAAATGTTTGATCGGTAGATTTATGCAGAAAATGCATTTTCTAAATGCTCTGTCCTCGTCAAGTACTCATGGAAGCCAATAGAAATGCATCATTGATTTCAGTGGAGCTGGATGAGACCTTCAGTTATCTTTAACCTTTGCCAGATGAAATGCATTAACTCTGCTAATTAAATTGTATTGCTCCTGCCCAGGCTTTTGAAGACTTTATCACTTAAAGAAATTACTCTTGCATGCTCTTTGCTGGCTTCTGTATACATGAGCAAAGAAGAGCACACACAATTGCTGTCATTTGTGCCAAAATTAAATGACTTCCACAGAGCAACAGAGCTGAAAAGTTTAAGTTACAGGACACCTGACTCAGCTAGGAAGATTAATGGGAGCATATCACATGAAATCATTGTTTAGTCGAAAATAGGAGGAGGCAGTGAACTTCCAATGGACTAGTGTGAGGAAATGACTCCACCATAGCTGCCAAAAAGATTGGGAGATTCTTGTGTTGTCCATCAACTTGTTTTGAGTTTAGCTTCAACGCTTGTCGCTAATAGTGCCATAAGTATCTGAGCTTGCACCATATGAGCATGTTGCTCCTTGTGTTTAGTAATGATAGTCCCCACATCCTGAATAGTTGATTTGTGTACCCCCTTCCCCTAGCTGATCATCTTGTAGTTTAAATGGTGCGACCATGTTGATACATGGTAATACAACTGATACAATTCACTATTGTGAAGTATCCCATTAACATTCCTGCTTTTGTAATGTAGGCTTCTTTTAGCTACAGTATCCTCTCTTTACCTTTCCAATCCAATTAGGGGGGTTTTCTTTGGAGGATTTGACTCTATTTAATGTGTTCAATTTCTTCCTTACCCATTTGTAACTCTGATTTTCAGACTCAGGAGGTTGCCTTCCTTTCTTGGACCCATTTCTGGCAGTGGCATTTTGACTTGCAGAAATTGAACTGCTCTGTAAAGTTTGAAGGTCTCTCATTAGCACTGTGGAATACTTCATAAGATACTAGGATCTGCATATGCTGCATCTTCTTTGGTTGAAACAGGAAAAATACTTGTGTTGAATACCCTACCTGAAAATGTGTATGTAGTTCCATGCACTAGTAACATTCTGAAGAAATTTGTTAACTTCACTATCAGTAAGTCTTAAGCCTCTTGTTTTATTGTTTGAGAAGTGTCAGCAGTTCTGTGAAGTTCTACAGAATGGAAGAGCAGTCTGTGCTTTAAGTTTGCTACTGGCTTTTGAGGCCAATTTGCAATTACTTGACTGCAATTGGGTTTCTACCATTCATATTTTCTTAAGACAGCTTTCAATTATAGCTGCTTTTTCTCAAGTGGAGAAAAATAGTCGCTATCCTCTGTCCAGCAGGTGATTTTTAGGTTGCTCAAGCATATTTGTGATTTATAAAGATTTCTGGGAATGATAGATAATTTCACTAGGCTTGCTCCTCAAGGTTTCCAGAGTTTTCAGATTTCATTTTTTCCAGTAGTACATACATTGTTTATGTAAGTTCCTGCTGGTCCTTGTCTTCAGTCTGTATGTACTTGTGGGTAGTTCCTCAGCCTTTTTGAGCTTGTGATGCTTTGCCATCTTTTGAGTGTTGTCATAATAAAGATTTTTCCAGTCATTTCCTTTGCAAGGTCTTAAAGTTTAGTAATCAAATTAATTTGTTCAAGTAATTAAAAAAAGTCTTCCAAAAGACTTCCAAGAGAAATCAAACATTAAAGATGGGATTTTCAGAATCCAGTGGGTTTAGGTGTGTGGGAGAAGCAATGTATGCCTAAACCCAAAGCTCTGTGTAATAACTCCAGAACATTGTGAAAGATATGCTTTCAGTGTTTAGTTATAATTATCTTTATTTCAAAATTCCCCATTTCCTAGTTACTTATCTTGATTTAAAAAGCAGATCTGTTCCAGCCAAGCTTTATTGTACACTCTATCCTTAGTTATTAGTCACTCCACTTGCATCCCAATGCATGCTATGATTTAATTGTCTTTAATTGTGCATGGACTTTCTCCTCTGAAGCTCATGCCAGGTAGAACAAATTCTCTTATCTCTCAGTCTTTACTCCTTGTCCCTGTCTTTTTACTTCTCATCAGTACTGCCTTTTAACAACATAATCACTTGCAAAATATTTGCAGAGCTATTCAAATAGTGTTTTATTATGCTGTATCACCCATGGCACTGGATCTGGTTTGAACACAAATGTTTCTAATTGATACTATATAACTGACCTTGGAAAACTAAAACTACACTTTTATACTTTTCAGTACCTGAATCTGTCTTGTTCTTCCTTCCTCCACCTCCCCAGTGGATTTCTAGATCTCTGAGATTGGTAATTTGGTGCAGAGGACTCTCATTACATGAGAAGGCATTTTGGGTCTTACTGTATTAACTGGTGTTTTATTGTCTTACTGAGCTCCCTCAAGTTGTCGTTATCTGGAGGCTTTTTCTTCATGATGGAAATTCATAAACCCTCATTTATTTCTCCTTCATTTCTTTTCATGTGGAAACACTTAAAACCAAAATAAAGTTGTTTTTTTTTTAAATAAAAAATCCCATAGTGAATCCATATTTTGAGGTGCTACTGACTTACATCTTTCTGAACAGACTTGACTTGAAGTATTACGAGATACTACTAAATTAAATAAGTTCTAGTTAAGATGTTTGTTCACAAGGCTGCTATAATTGCTACTCTTTATTTTAAGAGATACAACGCATTTGGAGATTGAACCTTTCACGCTTCTTGGTGTCTGTGCTGGGCTGATTCCATATCCTCACCACAACCAGTCTCCAAGAAACACTTATCAGTGTGCCATGGGGAAACAAGCAATGGGTAAGACTTTTTTTATTCCTTTTTGGAGTGTTACATAGTTTTTGAATCTATGTAGCAAAAGTGACAAAATAGAGAAATGCTTTCTTTCTTAGTTCACTTAAAAGCTTTGCTAGGAAGAGGAAAAGAGCACTTCTTTTGCTTTGAGGAAGAAGGAATTTACCTCTGAAAGTTGGAAAAATTAAAAGGAAAAAAATACCAGTCAGTTTTACTTAATAGGGACCATATCTGCAGGTCTTAAAAGAAAAAATGGAGAAACTGGAGCACTATTGCTTTTTTGTTGGGGTTTTTTGATAATCAACATGACTGTCAAGTTTTCAGCATAGCTGCAGGATTGGCAGAGGGTTTTTTTTTTCTCTTTATGCTGCGATGTGCTGTGGGTTTCCAGACAAAAAGAGTTAAAAAGTGTTCTCACAAAGAGAGACAGAGCACAGAGAGAGGAGAATTTCCCTGAATAGTTGAGTAGGTGCCCTCAAAATAAATAAATAAGTAGTTACATTGACATTAAAGAATAAGAGGAATCAAAGTATGAGAGTGCTTAGTTACTTGAACACTTCCTGCAGCTGTAGTTTAGATTTTGGGCCGTTTCTGTTTTGGATGAAGAGGGCAAATAACAGCCTCTCAGCAAAAAGACTGAAACAAAATTTATTTTGTGATCACTTAATAATTCTTTTTACGAATGTGATAGCTGATCATTAAAAACCACCCATTTTGTAAATTTGCGGTTGTGGGTAATTGACACTAGGTAAGTTCTAATCCTTCCTTTAATACATAGCTGAACTAGCATTAAAGCATCCAAGTCATATGGCCCGTGATCAAGCCAGAGTGAGTCTCAAGAAGAACCTGACCGGTAGTACATCAGTTCAGACAGCTGTATTCAGACTTGTGCTGTACATGCCAGTTTTATGTCTTGTATTGATGGCTTGCTCGCAAGTTGAGAGCTACAGTGGAACAACTCTGTGTCATGAAAAACCTACCACTTCTGTTAGGTTTACTAAACCATTTGTTTTGTGCTGTGTGTTCGAAACTGAAACACTGCACCTTTTGTGAGACTTCTCCAGCAGAATTAATAGCAAAGTAACTGCCTTGTGCTGAACTGTCCTGTTCAGTGCATCAAAACAGCAGAAAATAGCAACAGATGCATGTCCTCCCTTTAAATTAAAAAAAAAAAAAAAGGGAAAAAAAAAAGGGGGGGGGGGCGATGCAATCTTTTTCTTTACAGTTCTCCCCCATCCCATTATCTTTCCCCCACCCCTGAGTCTCTATTTTATGACTGTTCGTCTCAGAAGGTTTGGTTAGTTGCCACACACAGTTAAGCAGGATCAGTGTGTACAGAAAGCCAATTCAGTATCTGTGGAGTTCTTTTGTAGTTTTCTGTGTGAAGGTTTTTTTCCCGTTTTGTTTTGAGTGTCATTTGCAATTCATTGTCTGTGTTTTCTGAGGTTGGTGTATTCAGCTGCTTTGACCCTAGGTCTTGCACATTTAGCTCCTTGGATACAATCCTCTGACGTTCCTGCTGACGCTAGGAACACAAAAGCCATTGAATATCTTGAGCAATAAAAAAAAGCCTTTGTTTTGGTTTGTTATGACAAAACACCTGACTCAAAGAATAAGCAGCTAGATAAAAGTACATTTTAAAAGTTGGCACATGACCTGAGCTATATTTTGCTCTGCCTGAAGTATCTGCAAACACCTCAAGGTTTTTGTAATAACTGCTTAAAAAAAGCCACTGTAAGTGGCAATATGTAGGGGCAGAAAAGATTTTTCTCTACACTTCCTGATCAAATGAGACCTAGAGGATATTCCTGAAACATTACACGTACTTTTTTCTGTTTGTATTTGTGAAGAGATGTGTAGTGCTTCAAACCCCCACCTCTAAGTAACCATCCACCCTTCTTGCTTTCTTTCCCCATCCTGAAATTGCAGAGCAGCTCCTGGTCCAACATTGCCATGTGTAGTCTCATGTCCAAGTCCACCGTGTCACTCCCTCGGCTGTCAAAACCTGGGGGCATGGAGGGAGCCCCGGGGCTCAGACTGGGAAAAGAGAGCCTTGTGCTGCTCTACACTGACCCCCGCTGACCACTTCACTGAGCTGTGCCAGCAGCTTTGGACAGTCTTTACTCTTTTTTAAGCAACATCAAGCTAGGGAAAGGTGTGGAAGCACAAATAAATGGAGGGTGGACATCAGACCTTGCAATGGGGTCTGTAATCCAGTATCCCTGACAAGTTTTAGGTATTAAAATATTACTGGGTCTGCAGGATAACATTAAATGTCCTGAAAAATACCTCTCTTTCATGGGCAATATGAGTCATCTTGATGGAGGTCTAGGGCTGCACTTAGTGAGCAAACTGGATTTCAGTGAAATGAAATCCCTCTTGTTTGGCATAGATAATTAGCCATATGTTGCAGGTTGAACTGTAAGACTGAGGGGAAGTTATGAGTAGGTGGCAAATACAACAGCAGCTGCAAGGACCTCAGTTGAACATTGGCATTTCAGTGCAAAGTTAACAGTTGTACCTTAAAATCTGAGAAGTATTTAAGATTAAAATACAAGAGTCTGTACTGTTTGCATTCCATGTGTTGCTAAAATAATGTTTAAGATGATCCAAGGCTCCTACAATTAAAGAAATAATTTTCAAATGGAGCTTTTCAATTCCATTAAGACATAGAAAATAAGTCAGTTTTACACACTGTAGCTCTGTGACTGTGAAGAATGTAAGAAACGAAAACATACACATTTTCCTGCCAATAATCCACCATATTGCACATGCACATGCGCATCTGTGAAAGCAGCAGTGTGGGTACACAAAGCAAGCTGTACGCTCTCACAGCCCAACTGTGCACTGCAGTTTCAATCCAAATGTCATAATGCAAGTCTTGAGTAAGGAAAGGAGGGTCTGAGTGTTAAGTATTGCTTTAACCTGTGAAAGAGCAGAAAGTATTTGAGGGGGGGATGGTCCGTGGGTGAGAGCTTTGTAGCAAAGGTTTATGTTGAAGCAACTTCTTTGATATTACAAAAAAACCCTCTTACTGTATCATGTACATTCTGCTTTGCTTCTGTGAAATACAAAAGCCCTTTACATACTGCTTTGTCTTGTGCTATAACCAGCTGAATGTGTTAAAATTGAGTTGAGAAGACAAATGTGCTTCAAGGAACCAAGTGCTGGGGGTTGTTGGGTTTTGACAGTTGTGAAAGGCTTGTTGGTGGGCTGAGAGCTGAAGTGCTCCCAAATTTTGTACGGCTAGCCTATTGGCAGAGAATTGAAACAAACGTCAAAGCAAAACCGGCTGTTGCTGGTCATCACAGCTGGACCTGGGTGCTTTGTGGCCAGGGCTCAGTTCTGTTGCTCTTTGAGGAGCAGCGTTTGTGCTTTGCGACACGGTCTCTTTTTGCCAGCTCTTCTCTCCCCGGTAGCAGGCACAGAAGTGCTGAGACAGAAGTGAGCCAGAGTACTTCCCCCAGTTTGCCCAGAATCTTTTTAATTGGCTTCTTAATCTTTCTGTGGTGAAAAGAATATTTCAAATGCTGAGCATACAGATCACTTAATACATGTACTGTGAAAATCTCTCTGAGCTGAGCTGGAGCCCCCTCCACAAGATTCAGTGCAGTGTTTAAAAATTGTACTCATTTCTCTGTTGGTTTGTGCTCATATAAAAGGAAAGAATAGTAGAAAATCCATGGTGAAATCAGGGGAAATAAAGAAGTACAGCAATTCTTTTCTTGACATGTGCAATAATAGGCATTTTGGCTCATATCTTAAGTAGATTGATGTCTGTATCCTTGCTAATTTTGATTATACAGTTTAATGTTGCTGTAAGTAATACACCAAAGAATTGGATAAATGCTTATTTTAGCTGGCTGTTTATTCTGGTGAGTTCTCAAAATTTCTGCATCAGAATAACAATATCCCATTTATGCTAAATATCAATAGATAGCATTTTTATAGTGATTACTTCACACTGAGGAATGATCAAATGATACTTTAAAAGAAACAAAAAACTTGTCAGGAAACAGAAAAAAAGAAAGAATGCACACATGCATTCACAATATACCAAGCACTGAGAAAAGCAAGAAAATGATCTTCTTTGTGTCCAGATCAACCTTGTGTGTTTTGCTTTAAACAGGGCTAATTACCAATGAAAAAAATTGTTTCTTGCTGTTGGTATAATTATAAATGTAGGTCATTGTGAACAGGGTTTGTTATGGTGGACTTTAATTATACTTTACTTTTGCTTGGCTGTTTGGCTGAAGCAAACAAGGGCTCTGTTCTCTCAGAGAGAAAACAGAAGTAAAGCTAGTGACTTCCTTCATTTCAACGCCCACACAGAGGTCTCATCCCAACAAACCAGTCCTCAGAAGAAGAGAGCTGCTTCTTAATTTTAAATAAGCAGATTGTGGTTTGTTAGACCAGTCTAGAGAAGGCATTATTTGTATAACCATTAAATCATAGCAATTAGGACAAATATTGCTGATGTACAGCATGCTTTTTGGCTAATTTATTTCACTTGTGCTCTTGAATCATTCTCTAACCAGTTTCTTTCCTGCTAGGATATCCATCATTGATACATATGTATGTTTTCCATTTGATATGATACAGCATTCAACTCCTGAAGAATTGCCTGAGTACGGTTTATTATTGAGGCTCAAAATCTCAGTAATGTCAGTCGCTTATGGCTCCTGATCTGATACAAACAGTAACAGTTCCATTAGGCTTATTTGAACCTCCGATAAAAATGCCAACTTTGAAATATGTGAAGCATCTGAGAGAGAAATAATTTGCATTACCTGAAATATGTAAAAGTGTCATCTGTAATCCTTGATTTATAGGGGATTTCCACAGATTGTTACTGAGGTATGAAGGATGTTTAGCTATGATCAGGTGCTCCAGACTTCATCCCATCTTAGCATCCCTAACCAGTGAACCATAGCAGGTACAGCATATAAGCATCTCAGAGGAGAAAAAAATTGCAAGCATTTCAAAAGTGAAAGTTAGTGTGGCTTACTCAGGAGAAGATTTCTCTCAACGACAGGAAAATGTACCTATCCATGAAACTTCTAAGATAAACTTTACAGCAGACAACCTATCCTGAAAGCACACAGATTATTCATTCTAGGTGCAGAGTTTTTAATTTGGAAGTAGATTTTCCTAGCTGTACAGTGGGAAAACCGGGTTTTTTATCAAAGTACAATGAAAAAAAAGTCTAATACTTAGGCTAATACAGTATCAGAAGTAATAGGGCCTTCAGATGATGGGCCTTGCAGGGAGTGACTGGGTCTTCAGTGTTGATGAATCCAGGCCCTACCAGCTTGCTTCTTACTGGAGACAGAAAAAACTGCTCAGGGATGATTAATTTCCTTCTCCAGGAAAAAGACAGAAAAGCAACTGCTCAAAAGCAAGAGACAAGTAAAGCCTGTCAACTCTACCAAATCTTCCTCACCATTTGGAAATGCTGTGCCCATGGTTTTAAATCGACTTTCTAAAATGAAGGAAAGGAGAGTCCAGGCATGCAAGAGCAGGTTATAACCGTTTATTTTCAGACAGTATCTGTTGAGCTATCTCTCTATTCTCATCCTTGGGACGGGTAGACCTGTGGTGGTTTAGGAGAGAGAGCTTAGTGGCAAAGACAGGATAGGTCTTTGGAAACGCCTGTGATGCTGCCTGGTTTTAGATATTTGATTTTCTAGATATTTTATTTAAATGCAGGCATTTGGAAATTGCAAGTAGATGCATATAAAATGTGAAGCTAGCCTCCCCTAAGAGCAGATTTGTGCTCAGCTGTACTATATTCTGGCTATGTGAAGTCTTCATTATACACTGGCTGCTTTCACCTTTCCTTGAAAGCAGCCAGCCTCTGAAATTGCAGGAGAAAATGGAAAGGTTTTGAAAGACTTACCTCCTAAGCACAAGTACTGCAGAATATTTAGCACTTAAAACTTTACATCTTTAACTTTTCAGACTATAATTTCTTAATTGCTTAGAGACATAGCATAGTCCTGGTACACCAAACTCTAATAACATATGATTGCCTTAACTTTTGTTCTGCTACACAACGGTTTATGTTTCCCTGCTGGGTGTTAATTATTTTTTCCTCAGATTTCAGAAGACACTTTGGCAGTCTGATGGGACAGGGCCAAAAATTTCAGTCTCAAGCTGGGAGGTCTATACAAAGGATTGAATTCTGAACCATAAATTTAAAATTAATTTCATGTAAAAAGACAAATATATTGTGAGTGAACTTCTACTGTAGTCTTTCTAGCAATGATGCCTCTGATTTCAGAAAGTAAATCAGTCTTAGCTGCTGCTAACTGTACGCTTTGTTCATGCTTTGTGACATTCTAACACAGGCTGCTGTTGAACTAATTATTGCCCACAAAAGGAAGGAAATACGATATGGAAGACACAGAGCTTGGTCCACGTTTCCTCTTGAACTCAATGGGAATCTTTCTATTGATTCTCATGAAATTTTGGATCAGGTCTATGAAACACAAGTTCAGCTCTCCAAAAAAAACCTATGGCTATTAGAACAATAAAAGCAAACTTAATACTTGCAGTTTTATTCAATGTCATGATTAAAAAAGAAATCTTATTTGCATTCAGTCATATAAGACCTGACTTTGATTTCTTTTGTTGTTGTTCTTTTTGTCTTGATGCTTAGGTTTTCCCTGTCTAAGAAAAAATAAATAATTATTTCTGGAAGCTTAAATTAAGAAGCCACTTACATCTTTATTTAAATATAATAATGTAAAGTTGTTTTGGTTCAATCTCTTCTATGATTTTTTCCCCTTCTTTTCTTGAAGAATTTCTATTATTAGATGAAATTCATCAGTTTGTGGTTTTAGTTAATTTGCACTTTGGTAATTTTTTTAGCCAAAACATTTCTAGCAAACTCACTAATGTTTACACACTTTTGTTTTTCTTTTACATACAGGTACTATTGGATACAATCAAAGAAACAGGATAGATACTCTTATGTATCTTCTAGCCTATCCGCAAAAGCCAATGGTAAAAACAAAAACAATTGAACTGATAGATTTTGAGAAACTGCCTGCTGGACAGAATGCCACAGTTGCTGTGATGAGCTACAGTGGTTATGATATCGAAGATGCTCTTGTCTTAAACAAGGCCTCTTTGGACAGAGGTAAGAATCATCAATTTTTTCCCACTTCCCTAGTGTGTGTTCTAATACATGTTTTAATAAACTTCTTGTCTCGTGGTGTTATGCTATAATAGCTGTTATTGCAGTTATGAATAGTACATCTCCAATTAAGAAATCAAATTCCAAAACTGCTTTGAATGCTTTTGTTTGTTTTCTGCATGAATAGTGATTGTAATTCCATGCTTGCGATAGTGTGGTGAAGTTGCCAACATGTGAATAAACTTCTAAGTATGGATACTATAAGAAAAAATGGCTAACTTTTGACCTCAAATAAAAAAGTGTAAATGGTCCCTTTTTGAAAATAATTAGTTTACAAAAAATCTAAAGTATTAGATAATCTGTTCTGTTGGGCTTGCCTTTTAGATGGTTGCCTTAACCTTTGTTCATTATTAACAGAGGGGTCTCATTATTTTCATCAGTAACAAAAGCAATAGATGAAGTTAGACTTCTGAATGTATTTGGGAAAGGAATGGAACGCGTGGCAGTTCGTGTCATTGTGAACTTGATGCTCTGAGGGAGCAATAGCAGTATTGCCTACTTTCCGAGAGAGAATAATAGTGTTGTCTAAAGCAAAATAATTTAGTGTTTATTCAGAGATAAACTAATGACCCACTTCCTTAAAGAAAAAAAACAAAACTGTGCAGTGTATTTTAAGTAAAAGTACATAAGCCTCAAATAGAAGGTAACTAAGTGAAACCTATGTTTGTGCTGGTCTGGCTTGTCTTGCTCTGTCCACAATTCTTCAGCACTTTATGTTAATGCTGCTGGGGGTTGGAGGAGAGTTGCCTGAAAACTTAGCCTCTCTTCTCTCTCTTGTCCCTTGAGAGAAGACATAGTGCAGTGCTATCAAATTGGTTTTAGTTTTGGGTGGCCAAAATCAGATTCTTCCATGACTTTATTCCCCCACACACTCCCTTCCTCCTAGTTGCTAGGCAGCAATAATACTATTCCTAGACATGTATCTTTGGCATTAATGTCTGACGCATTTAATTTATGCCTCCTTTTCTAAAACAACAACAGGCATGATTTAAAACTGAATGTTTTCTTTTCTGGTAGACTGGTAACATTTGCAGGGAGAGCTGTGGTGCTTGTCAGGAGTTACTTGACATAATCTAAAGATACAGATCTACTGTATGTGGCCGCAACCATCTTTCAAATGAACTAAAATAGTGTAGGATTATTAGAAAGCCTTGCTCTTGGCTGTCTGTAATTCTAAATTGATAAAATTGTTTAGTATTGTGACTGGTTGCTGTACTTGGAGAGAAATTCCAGAGATGCTACTTTTCTCATCTAAGATCCAAAACAAATCTATTTTATAACAATATATGTAAATCAGAATTCTTTCAGCTGGGAAAAAAGTGAGTAATGGGGTGATTATATGAAACACTTAATCAGTACTTTACTGGTAGGCTAGCTTGTGTCAGCCACAAACATGAGTAAAAGTCCAGGTTTCTTAGAACTCCTGAAAGGAAGAGGTGCTTTTCTCGTCCTGTTGCAGTCTCTTCTTCTGTGTTATGTTTCCTTGTGGAGCACCAAAGGTAAGAGAAATATGTGTGCATGTGTGTGCAGAGGTATAGAAGGGGATTAGCACAACTTCAGAATTGGACCATAGTCCAATGTCTAAAAAAAGTAGTGTGCCTGATCTTATTTTTAAATTGTGAGCTACTAGGTATCCGTATACAATGTTAGGCATATTCAAGACAATGAATAATCTGACTAGTAAAAAAGTATTTTATATTCTGTAGCTCAGCAGGTGGTTCAGCATTCTTGTTTTACTCTGATAATGTGTTATAAAGAATCTTTGAACTCCTAGGCAGATGAGTTTGTATTACATTTTAGGTTTTGGAAGGTGTCTTGTATATAAGAATGCCAAGTGTACACTGAAGCGTTACACAAACCAGACATTTGATAAAGTTATGGGTCCGATGTTGGATGCGGCTACCCGTAAACCAATCTGGCGCCATGAAATTTTAGATGCTGATGGTATCTGCTCTCCAGGTATGTCAAACTACATGTTCAGTCATGGCATAATCTGAGGTAGAAATTAATGTTCTGTTAATATTTCTTGTGCACCTTGTTTTATACTTAGTGTAATTAATTTTTTTTCTTGAAGGTGACAGTACTGTAATAAAAATTAAAAAATACTAGTTTCTGAAAGCAGCGTGGTACCAGTCTTTGGGGATTTTTTTGTGCATGAGAAAATGGAGCTTTATGTTTTAAGTAGAAGAGTGAGTCTTTAGCAGTGTGAATCTATTGAAGCATTAGAACTTGTATTCTTATATCTCCAAACTGGCAAACTTTTAAAACTGTAGTTTTTTACTTTTTGTCTCTCATATGTTCTGTCGTTATTGTTATTTAGGGATAGAGTCATTATTGTTTTGATTTCATACATCAAAACCTCCTAGCATGCTGTCCGTTAATGCAGTAGTTTGAGGAAGTAAAACCTTGTGTTTTTAACACTTTAGAAATATGTTTGGAGAGAGATAAGAAAATAAATACAACTACATTTAATTATGTGGATAGGTGTATAACTTTCCAATGGAAAGAAATTTGAGAAAGAATCTTCCCATACTGACATCCTTCAGTTAGGAAATGGCTTAATAGATCTGCTGAGATCTAAGAAGAAAGGTGCTGTAAAAGGCACTAAACTTAATTCCATTATAGCAACACAATTGGGTCACTTTTGCTCTTTAGCACATCACAACAGAGCTTTCGAAGTTAATTAAAAAAAAAGGCAAGAATCTTCTGAAGTATTAGGATAGATAGGACTGGGGCGGACTCCAGACTGTGGCTGTTCTCAGCATGTAGGTAAAAACCTCTTTGAAACAGTTCATTTGGACAGAAAAGAGACATAGGCTGAAGTTCAGTGTAATTTTGTGCAGGAGGTGGGAGGCAGGTACTTGATGTGCATTAGTATCATTGGGCATGCTACTGATCTGGTTTTCTATGTGAAGGGCAGGATAAGGGGATGGAGGAGAAAATAGCAGATGTACCAAATGCAATAGGAAAAAGTAATTGCAAGGAGAGGCTGAAAGTGGTCTTGTACAACTCATTGTGGAAATAATGTGATGTCCCGAATTTATGTGTGAATTTCTAAAATTTGTCAGTTACAGTGTTGCTTGTTAATTTTCTCCTTACTTACGGCAGATGACTTCAGATGCTTTTGTGTATTCTTTAGACCCGGGGTATGTTGAATAGTTATTCTCATAGTGCACCCAGCATGCAAGCTAATCTGTTTTGGTTTACAAAAAACAGCTAGTTTCATGATTCCCTTACCATGCCATATTTAATAAAATAACATGGCCTACTTCCTAGACATGTTCCTCCCAGTTTGTCTTCCAGCTTACCTTTTTTTAAAGCTTAAAATGTATTTCTAATATAGGTAGCCAGGTATGTTCTCATGGTGCTTTTCTTCTTGTTCTTTGAAGGTGAAAAAGTAGAAAATAAGCAAGTTCTTGTGAACAAATCTATGCCAACTGTGACCCAGACGCCTCTGGAAGGAAGTAGTGTGCCTCAGCAGCCACAATACAAAGATGTGCCAGTAACGTATGTTGCATCATAACTTTATACTTGGGGAAGGTACATGGAGAAAAGGTATCTGAGAAAATACTCTATTCTAGAAAAGTCAAAGGAATAAACTTCCCTTGCAAATTAGACCTAGTTCTCTAGGTCTTGATTTTTCACAGGGTTTTTCAGAGCCTAGGTTATTTTCAGAAGTGCCTAGCCACTTAATCACTAATAAGTTAGATTCTGACACCTGCAAGGCTGACATTGCAAAGAGAGGGAGGAACCCTTCTGAAGATGTATGTATAGAGCGGAATCACTGAGTAGGTTCCCAGGAGAAACCGAGAAGAGAGCTAAGACAGTGGTAGAGGGGAGAGGAGTCGCTCATGGATGAAGTGATGGAGAAACAGAAGAAAAGCAGAGAACACGTGTACTTAGTGAGGAGGCAGAGCTCCTCCGTACTGGCTCCCACAGAAAATGGCCAATGCTGACTGGTGCTCAGCCTTCACTTTGCCAGGCAGGAGGCCAGGAGATGGAGGCCTTCCTATCTCAGAGGCTGACAGTCAGCTCATTCTGGCCACTCCAATTAGACGTCCTTTACCAAGGCACCAGCGAATGAGAAAGGACAGTCAATAAGAGTTTTTCCCATCCTGTCCTTAAAGAACAGGAGAGGGCTTCTGAGGTGTGAGAGGAAAATTTTGCATTAAATGTAAAAATAAGTAAATAATTAAACAATGAAGGGTTTTTCACTGTTTTGTCAGAAATAGCCTTGACAGTTTGGTAAATTAGCAGAGAGCAAGGCAACCAATTGGTGCCCAGATCAGAAAGGCAGAATTAGCTTTGCTGCACTTCTCTGTGTTTCATAACCAATAGAAAGCTCTAGGTTTACTCCTACAAGATATTAATAAAGAAGTGAGGCAATAGTGTAATTATCAAGAGAAAAGAAGTAATCCTGCCAGGTAAAGACATGAATCTGAGTTTAGGTGTCATAGTTTGACCATCTCAGCTGCCTGAACAACAAGACAAAATAATCTCCTAAATAAGGTATTAAAATCTGCTCTACCCTAATTCTGCAATATATAGAAAAAAGCTGATACCAGAATAATTTCCTTTTCCTTCCTGCTCTGTCATGCCTACTGTTTTTTTCTTTTTCTTTTTTTTTTTTTTTGCCTCTCCCTCAAAATCTCTGCATCTCGGACTCGAGAGTTCACCTCTTTCTGTACCTCATACTACATTCTGCCCTTGGTTCATTTCCACACCTGCACCTGATGCATAGTTTCAGTCAGGATATTATGCCTTAATTTTGTTCTTAAATTCTCATGGTATATTCCTTAAACACCCTTTTTCAACTGTAACTCTCTATTTAACTGAAGATCCAGAAATTTGCAATATACTAGGAAGCTTTTTTCCATCAAGAACAGCCCACGTGACAAAAAAATATACCTTGTTCTTTACAAGTTCAGCTTAATTCTCCCTTTGTTTCTATTGTATTTCTTAAGCCTTTTCTTTTCCAGAAACATATACCGTACTCTGGAACTTTATTTATATATATATATATATATATATATATATATATAAAATCTTTGCTCTGTTGGCCTCCCATGTGTAAGGTCTATGAAGACTACAGTTTAGCCAGAAGCTTACCAATACACAGATACTTGTTTGTAACTTGTGTTTGGTTCATAGATGTTTTGTCTTCTTGTACTAGCTACAAAGGTGCGACTGATTCTTATATTGAAAAAGTAATGATTTCATCAAATGCAGAGGATGCCTTCTTGATCAAAATGTTGTTGAGGCAAACTAGACGTCCAGAAATTGGAGATAAATTTAGCAGTCGTCATGGGCAGAAAGGTAAGCTACACATTTAATAAAAATAAATGCATGTTGGGTATGGCTACTATACATACTATCATCATGCATGTTTCAATTGATCGGTTCAGATCTTTTATGAATGCAGCAGTAGAAGACCATGTCCCTTTTTTTGGTTAAGTTCACCTAATTTAGCAGTGATGTTTCTGGAACTGAGGAGAAGAATTGGCAAACACAACTCTCTATTGACTTACGAATCTGGAAAATACAGTAGTTGCCCATTTTAAACGAGAGCAGGGTTTTGAGTTTTGTTTGTGGGGTTTTTTTCCTAGCATGAATTTGGTTTTAGGTGATAGGTTTATCAATGGGTTATCAAGAGAGAGACTGGAGGAAAGAGTGAAAGGGCCTATTCTGAATGGACAGAAAAGACCAGAGATAGAATGGGATGTCTGCAAGTCATCTGTGCAGACATACTGCTCTAAAGACAAGACTGCAGATAGATAGCTCAGAGCCATGGTGTAAAAGGGAAGCAAATCAGGAATGCAACTAGGAGTGCACCAGCAGAGACTGGAAAGAAGGGGAAGATGTTTTTAAAAAAAATACATCTGGGACATGATCTGGGACACTTCTGGATCTTCAAACTGAGAGTTGAAAATGGGTACCTACTAGGAAGCTGCTTGGTGGCATGTAGCTCTCTAGTGTTAGTGTTGTAAGTAAGATGAAAATCAGGAGCCTGTTTCCATATCTGTTGAAAAAAGCAGTGGACTCCCTTTGACCTCATCTCTGAATCTCAAAGGACTGGGAGTTGTGGGAGGGGTGTTAGGGAAAGAAGTGACTGAGAACAGTCTGACTGTAACTGACTTAAAAGCATGTTTTGATCCCATTGGTCCCAATGCGGGACAGGTTTTGACATGTTTTCATCTATCTGTACACTTGGAAAATCTACATTTTTTTAGTACTTTCAGCATGACCTTCTCCCTTCCTGTATGTGCTGTGCTAAACCTATTACCCGAATGTTATAATCTTGTTACATTTTTAGGTATTATTTTGGTTTGAGAACATTGTTCGGTCTCTTGTCAGATGTGGTGGGGAGGCAAAGAGGTTGATATTACCAAATCCTTTCCATTGCAGCACATATACTCCTTTCCTGTTACTGGCCAAATGTGATACTGTCTTAATAACTACTGGAACAAAAAAATCCTTACTTCCTTACTTTGATTTCTGAGGAACTGGAACCAGAGCATCGAGTGTAAAGCACACCAGCCTCTTACATGTGGTAACACAAGTGTACGCTAGGTCTGTATGGAGGGCAGAGGGAGGGAACTGAGGAAATAACAAAGGATGCTGGTTAGATTTGAAAGATTAATACTTTAAACTAGTTGTAGTCAATGAACTTTGCAGTAATACATCAAATTACAATACTAGCTAAGGGATGTCTTGCTAACAAACTGGCCTTTCGTGAGCAGTGGTCTCTTTGTCAGAAGACACATGGGAGAGAGAGTGCTTTTTGTTAGGAGGACCTCCCTGAAAGCGTCCCTTTCAGCAGTCTGTGACACGGTCCCACTGTACTCCCAGCATCATGTTGGGTTTGACCTTGCGCTGATTCACATCCTGTATTCCTGGAGCAGAACCAGAGAACTCTGTGGGCAAATATGCCCTGGAGTCAGTCAGCAGAGAGCTGGTAGTTGCACAACATCCATATGTAGTTCTGAGACAGTGAAAAGAGATGGAACTGCAACAAATGTCACCAGTACTCAGGCAGTATCCAGCTCTAGAGCTCTCTTAAATGAAGCTTAAACAGAATCATCTCCAGTGTATTCAGTGCCTGTGTGACTGGACGAAGTATTAAGAGCAGTTGCTTACAGATGGACCCCAGGCACAAGTAAGAAGTCATTTTTATAATGCTCCATACCAGTGTATACTACTTCACTCATGTGTGTAACCTGAAGTCAAACTTGAGGTCCTTTACGACTTTCTGGAGCTATGGAAGTACATAACCATCATTGGCAATGAGGTGACCAGGTGTAACTGAAGTGAAAGACTGCATCCCTGTCATGGGATTCAGGGCTAACCACAGTAATCCTCATTTGTGTAGTCTCCAGGTTTGGTGATCAGGACATCTACCTAGAGCAAACCTATCAATCAAAAGAGATGAAATGGGTACAAAAGGCAGTAGCTGATCATAATGTCAGCTCTTAGCAGATGTTGCCTCAATTTCTTTGTGTTTTTTCTATGGACTACAGTCAATGCAGGCTTTATCAGTACATCCAGCTCTCTCCAAGATCACCCTTACTTCCACAGTATCTTTCCATAGACCCATAAAACTGGTTCCTGAAACTCTGTAGTCTAAAGAAACCCGTCCACTGTTTCTGCTGTCATTAAGAAATAGAAACTCTGCTGTTAATCAGGAAAAATGTTTCAATGCTTGTATTTTCAAGACGGCTTTTGATCTAAAAATAGGAAGCGATTATCACTGAGTCCCCAAGTGATTTGGAAACCAGCAGCTATTGAAGGTTTCAAAAAAGTAAAGAAGCAGCAGTACATTCTTGACTTTCCTTTTAAAATCCAGTCTAGTTCTTGCACTACAGCCACATAGGATAGTTGCAGTAAGTGAGGGGGAAGATCATTAGCTTCAGAGGCAAACAGAAAGAGTTGAGCAGTTGGAATGGTTCAACTGCCCCATTCCTTCCTTCTGTCCAGGAGGATTCTTCTTCAGGAAGATTTTGTGTAGAGTCTTTTTCAAATAATTTTTTAATCTCATACAGAATGAAGATGTGCAGTACTTTTAAGCCTATGACTGCTTTTAGAGCAAAGCCTGTTTCTTCATGTATTTTGAACTTCATCTAATTAACCCTTTCTCCTTACAAGTGGCATGCAGCATTTTAGCTGCAAGTTACTATATAACAATACGATCAGTACTGTGCATGACAAACTTTCTTACTAGAATAAAAGACAAAATAGCCTACAAATTACGTTAAAGAAGCAGCTCGGTTAATCGTGATAAATATTTATGGCATTTGCATGAAAAATTTAAGCAGGTAAGAATTTTCTTCTAGCTTGGGCTATTGATGTGCACCTACTGAAATAGTTCAACAGGATTTAAATGGAACTGATTTTCATACCTCTCCAAAAATCAAGAAAAAGGGTGCCTCACAAATCCAGAACCATCAGAGGTCAAAAGGTGGAAGTGGAAGAATGACAGAAGGAAACAGAATTGTGTCAGGTGGGCTGCAATATGGCTTTAGGGAGCAGATGGCCTTCCATACCACTAAATGCACAAAAGGCATCTCACAGTCTAGAGCAAGCTCATTTTAGAGGTCTTGAAGGACAGACATCTCACGAGTACTTTTGCTACTCATCAAACCCTGATATTCATGGTCAAATGCAGAAACAACTAATAAGCACTGTATTGGAATCTGGTGGTATTTTCTTTAATATCCCCAAAGCCATAGAAAGTTAGTAATGTTTTTTTTCCGAAGTAAAATAACTGTGGAAATCCCACGGTAATGAAAAACAACATCCTAAATGCTGTAGGGAACTTTGAGGGCACCCATAATTATGCCTGGCATTGCATCAGATTAGAAAGACTGATCCCCCACGTATCTGTGCTTTAGACCTATAATAATAATAAGCCCAAACCGTCAATTATTCAGAATAGCAAATGTCCCTTTCAGCTTGGTTTTGGAGATGTGAGTGGGAACATTGCCAACAGTTGTGTTACAGAGTTTGCAGGCATGTGCTTGTTAGCTGTCCAGTACCTCAATCTGTGGTAATCTCTTGTAATCAGGGGAGGGATCATATTCTAAATTATTACATTCTACTAGGATACATATCCTTCTTGGTAGTAGACCTCTCAGTTCACTGGCTTGTAGTACATTATGGGAAAAGATACTACAATAAATGGGAGAAAGGAGAAATGTGCTTAGTGGAGAAGATACATGTGTTAGATACTAAGAAAAAAAACAGTGATAAGAACAGTGGAGTTTACTGTTTTGCATCTTCAGTATACAGCGAAGAATCAGATACTGACATTAACGTTAGATTACAGGCAATGATAGAACTGGAGAAAAGGCATGAAAAGGAAAGGGAAAATCTCCTTTGCGAGCTGTTTAAAAATACAGCTAGTATCATCCTTCTCTGACATCAAATTGGGGAAGGATCAGTCATAACAGTGGAATATAGTCAATTGTGAAACAGAAATCATAATACTAACAGTTTAACATTTTCCATTGAGAGAATTTTTAATTAGCCCTGAATTTATTCTCTCATCTTCGTCTGAATGCAGGCGATTACCACTTCAAGTTTAATTTGTGAATGTTAGCTTTAAGCCCATCATAGGGCCATTTAAACCTATGATGAGCTTAAACTAACAAGTACCTTAATTCAGTGAGAAGGAGAGAAAGCATATTTCTCTCCTTTCTGTATTGTCAATCTTTTCTATGAAGTATTTTTATTTTCTAGAAGGAATGCATGAAGAAGAGATTTGATTTAACAGAATTGTAGCAGTTAGTTTTAAAATAATTAAATATGTGCAAAATAAGAGATTGCACAAGCCACATTTCTCAAGTTTTTTTTCATGGGCCCTGTATTCCAAATTGATTTGTATTCCAAAGCTATACTTTGTTGTTGGGGAAGAAGAAAGCAGAGTAAGAGAACTGGGAAGTGTCTGGGATACGACAGATTAAATCTAACAAACCAGTTTTAGCCTTTGGTTACAGAATAGCCTTTCGTTAAATATGTAGGTAGGTTTTGTACACCTCAATAGAGATCTGTGCCACCACCTCTGTATTTGCTACCTTCTTAATGTCCTCTTACATGTCAACACAGTATTGGCAAGGGTCACCACTTCTGGCCTGTCCACCACACCGTCTTTTCATTCAAGTCCATGTTTTAAGTACACTTCCAAACTGCCTGTAAAAGCTAGCCTTTCCTTCAAGACCTTTCAACAAAGAAGTGTATGAGGAGGAGAAAAAACCCAAATGAGGCCATCACGTTGTGTTGGGAAACGCATCAGCAATTATTTTGCTTTAACTCAATATTCATCTTCAAACTGGACATTGCAGTAAGATCTTTGGAAGTGGAACTGTCGCTTTAGTCTGTAAGTCCTTAAGCTTCTAACATCTCACAAAAAAAACATATACCTACCAGGGAGGACTTATCTTGAGCTGTAGGATTTTGTTTTAACTATATTGTATCGTATTTTTTCCAGAAGGATAAAGAAACTTTTTTGGTTAATTATTTTGGTTTTTAATCTTGCATTCTTCAAGCAAAGTCACTTTTCAAAGCACAGAAGGCTAAAGGATTGTTAAGCTAAAGAAGCTTCATCTGAGTTCCATACATACTAAATTATTATATTTCCAGATTTCCTCTTGCTTTGCTACAAGTCACAATAAGGAAAAAGTTGGGCTCCTTTGATGTGAAAAAAGCAATATATCACTTCTCTGAAAGAACATTTCTCAGTCTCTCATGTGAAAAAGGATTAACACCTCCAACAAAGGTCCTGTAGATCACAGAACTAAGCAGCAATACTGAACAGTATTCCTGAGGAGTGGAAAAACTGTATTTAAGCAAGAGATTGTTTGAACTGGCAAACAGAAGCTTTTTAATAGCTGAAGATCTAAGATAAAGGATTAAACCTTTCTGAAGTATCTGCACTTAAACAACTCTAAAGACAAGGAAGTGAGTTTAAATTCATGAAAGATGGTCTTTGTTTTCCTAAATGAACCATGTTCTTTAGTGTCAAAACAAAATCCGTTCACAGCATTGTCAACTACATAAACTTCATGACAATACCGCTTATCTACCAAAGTCTGACCTTGCTTACTTTTTAAAATTTTTACTAGTTTGAGCATCTGCCTTCTGCTTGCCTAACTTCATAGTTGAGAACAACTTATCTTTCCTCTTTTAATGGGTACTTGTACAGTACATGCAAACAGAACATGTACAGTAAGATGTTAGTTTTAAATGGCTACTTGTGCCATTTTCCCCCATGTTACAAGTCAGACTTAGTACTTTATCTCTAATAAAACATCAGTGGGTTCGTAGGAATTTAATGATTGAAGTGGCATTAAAAATAATTTGCTGGTATTGACTGCAGGAATGTGGGATGATTAGTAGTTATGAGGCATCAGGAAAGGTAGGAATTTCTTACCTTATTTTTATCTTCAGAAGTTGAATATGAGAAAATGAGGTGTCAGAATGCCATTAAAGCTTCTGATACCGTTTTTTCTATTTATTTTTAACAAAACCGCTGCTTAGCTTGCTGTCTTAAAAACAAAATTACAGCATTTTTTATCTCAAGCAGCAAACAGGTAACCTTCTGACCTTTTCAGTAAATCCTCAACTGAACCTCTGAAATTAGGGTGATTTAGCATTTTATGGCAGAGAATAAAAATCTCTAATTCTGTTTCCAAATAGTGTATCCTGAACACACATTTTATTAAGCTCTTGACTCATTCAGCCATGTGTATTTTGTAAAGTTCCTATGGTTATTGTTTTACAATAGCTGCTTCCAGAAGCATTGTAAGGGTTTCAATTAATCAGCTCTTTGTGTGCTTCAGACTATGCAAATTTATCACATCAGACCATTCAGCAGCTCATGGGAAAGCAGTGTACAAACTGTATTGTCTTCTAGCACCTCCTCTCATTTAGAGTGATGTTTTTAATAAGAAAACTAATCAAGTTTACTTATGCATTATTTATCTGTTAATTTTAATTCTGTTCTTTACCTCTTATGTCAAATGGGATGTAGCAAGTGATATGATAGATCAGTGAATGATTCAATATTGAACAAAGCTTATGTGATGAAGCACTTTTTTCTTCTGGACTTGTTTTATGCTTAGTTAGCCAACACAGTATGTAATTAGAGAGTTTTGAAGCAGATGCACATTTTTGTTTAGCCTTACTAATTTTTGCAAATCTGTTTGTCACTTGTCCGTAATATGCGGCACTGTGTTATAGCTACCACTCCTCTTAATTATGTGATGTAGTCTTATTTCTCAAGAGTATTTCCAAATTCTGGCAAATCTGGTAAATCTAAAATAGATGCCTTTCAATTTAGTTTTAGCTCTTTTACCACCGTTTCATTAGAATAAGTAAACAAGCACATGTAATAATGCACTTCTTTTTATCTTGCTGATAGAAACTGGTATTACTGCTGCTTCTATTCACTTAGTCTACTTTGCTCTCTAATGTCCCTCCTGCTGGTAGTAATTAGTTTTCTGTATTAGGTTGTTTTGACTTATTTGATGATTTTTTTTTTCATTGGGCTTGTGTGTGTATAGAAGGCATCTTACCATAGCTGGTGAAAAACTTTCCCATACTGTTGTGTTTTGTCCCTGCCCCCTCCCTGCAGCCCCCCTTCCCCCTTTCTGCTGAAGTGCTGTTTTAGAAGTCTGTGTATGTTCGTGTTTGTCAGCAAACTGTAAAAGCAACCACATAAAAGATATAAATTCTGGAAACCTGAAATTCTCCTGATTAGAAAAAGAAACTCTTAAAGGCCAAAAGTACTTTTTGGGTGAGGGGATCTTTATGCTCTGTCAGGGCCTTGTGGAGGTACACGGGTGTTGAGATGCTGTCAGGATTGACGCAGATAGCGTGTGTGAGGGTGGGGGCCATCATGCATAGTCAGAGGGCTGTCATTTATTGGCTGGCATACAGAGGCATTGAAAAACGCTGCCTATGGCTGTTTTATACTTGCATACAACTTTAACAACCACTGTAGATGTCTGATTTAAGTTTATTCTCATTTAAACTGTTATCCTTGCAGTAAACTGCCATGCTTATTAATTTTTTTTTTGAGAGAAGGATATCTTAAAAGAATTTGTTAGCATTTTCACTGCTTTTTCATCTAAGCTGACATTGTGAAGTTGATATACAAAGTTTTTTTTCTAGAATTCAATTTGTTTTTCAATTGAAAAGAAATGAGATGTAGCAAGCTGCTGGATGCTTTCTTGCTCAAACATGCAACCCTCTTGTTAGTCCACACATTAAAAAAACATTTTCTTTTTTGTTTTGTCTGGAAAAATAATTGTAGCCTTTTCTGTTGATTAATGTTTGATTCTGGTCCTAGGTGAGAGCTCCAGAGTGTATAGGTGAGAGCAGATTCAGGCCCATCGCAGTATAGCCTTTAGTCTGAAATTGTATTGCTAAATTTCAGATGCAGCATATAAAAATTGTGAGGGGAAGAGAAATGAATGAAACCAAATTATTTTGTATGTCCTGTGTGAATGCTGGGGAACAATTTTCATGGAATGTCTAAATCAGTAACAATTAGGAAATCTTAATAACCTGTAGTAAGAGCCACAGAGCCAAGTTACTTACTAGTTTGTGTCCTATTTATGAATATCGTATAGGGAGTAGTTAAGCAGCTCACACGGACAGGGAACATCTGGAACTTGAGGCTGTCTTAAATCCAGCCTCTTGTTTTCTCCTTTACTGTTTTATTAACCAGTTGCAAGTGATAATTGTACTTCCATGGATTAATTCACTTGATCACTTTTTTGCAGCTGCTCGGCAATGCAGAACCGCTAGGCTTGCCTTTTACTGCCCTGCTGCAAACCCTGGCTCAGCGATCCGGGCTGAAAAAGAGGAGCAAATTCAGGAACTTACAGTATAGACCTGTAGGCATTAGTCTCTGCAGAGCTTCTGAAGGCAAGTGACTGCAAAATGAAAGCAAGTTTACGGTTTTTAATTAATTGCAGTTACTTGCTTTTAGAAGTAGTGTTGTATACTACTAGGGAAGGTGTTTTTAAGCTTTTTTAACAGTTTTTTATGAGAAAGAATGAACTTCCATAAAACGTTCTTCTCTCTGTCCTATTCTCTAAATACACATGGGCATGCTATAGATCTGTTATAAACGCAGTGACTTCTTAAAATACAGAAGCTTAGAATTGAGGTTTTGTAGCTTTCTCTTTTTTCCTCCCCCCCCCCCCTTCTGTAAAATAGAAACTTTATAAATGGCCTAGTGAGCTTCACATTGCTGGATTCTGTCTAAATATTTTGTTTTTAACTTCTAAGCTCATTATGCTGTCTTTGTGTTAACTTGTATTAAAATCTGTCAGCTATGACTGGTCTCATAACCACAGTCAGCGGACCAGAATAAGTTAATTATTTACTTGTGTCACTAGTGCTCTTCATCTAATGAAATGCACAGCTGTGTTAGATCTGCAGTTGGGTGTGTAGGTCCCATTGTTATACAAGTCAGCGGAGGGTAGAAGCCGCTATGATGGAGAGCCCTCAGTTCTTTCTGCTGTTCTGCCTTTCTGTGTCGATTTCATGGATCTTTTATCATTCACTTTCACACAAAACAAACAACACAGTGGCTGTCTGCTATGGGAACCGGCTTGGCATATAAAAGGTTTTCAGAGCCTAAAGTAATTTTAAGTTAGCTAAGATTTAATTTTTGGCTTACAGGTGCCATGAAGTCCCGATGCAACCTAATGCTTTCTTAGAAGTAAATGCAAATAAGGCAAAATGTACATGCCATAATAAATATATAATAAAGTATTTATGTATACAGTTTTAGGGTAAAAAAGCTGTGTGCGCAAGAGATAGTGGTTTGGGGTTTTTTTCATTTTCAGCAAATGATTGCTGCTTGTCGGGGAGTGGTGGAAGGATGTTATTGATTTATCATAATAGAACAATGAAAATTAGTTTCAATAGATTTAAAAATGAAATACAACACCACCACCCCACCCCAGATGCACCAATCCTTTTTTTTTTTTCCTGCTCCCTTCCCCCATACTTACCATTCTCATTCTATTAACTACTGTCCCATACACCTATCCCTGTCTTGCTTGGACAGTGGAAGAGGAGCTCCCTCCTGAGCAGACGCCAATATCCCCCTGTGAACTGGCTGGTCGGGGGATGCCTTTTTAGGGATGTAACCAGCACTCTCGATCTTCCAGGAGCCCCCTCCGCTCCAGGACTGTTCCCAAAGTGTGCTCTGGCAGTTGCAGCAGGCTGATCTCAAATAGCTTGCAGGCTTTTTCAGCTCTAAGGGCTTCTGGAAGAAATTTTCCAACTGAAACAGTAGCTTTGGTTTAAAGGAGTATGGGCTTAAGCTGCTGCATTTTAGCACCTGAATTTGAATGTTAGATCTCTTGGTCATATATAGCTGCAGTATTTTGATTTGCAGAATTAACAGTAGAAACAGTTGTAAGGGTTGGAAGGAAAATTTTGGGATGTATGATAGACTATTTTTAAATGAGTTTTCATGTTTCTGTTTAATCTTTCCTAAAGAGTTTTAGAGGTTTGGGGGGGGGGTGGGGGGGTGTCTCTTTTACATCCAATATTGATGGAGACTGAAAAAAGCTTCCAAAACTTTTAAAGGTACAGTTTGCGTTCATGGACTGACAAAATATAAGCAGTCTGGGGAGTGGATTGTACTTTGTAATTCATCGAAAGTAGTCTTTGCTCAGCAAATGAATGCTACCTGAAAAAAATCTTTGGTGGTTTTTTTTTTTTTTTTTGGATTTTCCCCTACTTATCTCCTCTCAGTCCTTGTAAAAGTCCTGACTTGATTTGTTTTTATTCACAGTATTTAGCAAAGATACATATGATAAACAAATTTCTAACCAATAATAATTTTGTATGTCCAAAGAGATAATATAAGAGGCCTGATTTCTTCATTTTTTTTCAGGAAATTATAGCATCAGCTTTAAAAACTAGGTCTCCCTTGAGATGTTCCAGTCTGATTGGTCAGAAGTTTCTGGTTGCCTCTGAAAACTGTATCTAAAGCTTTCTTCCCTAATTTGCTAACTCACAAATCACTGGGAGCATTATGTAAGGGTATGCTAATTTTGCTAGTCCTGTCACAAGGGCTGTCTTCTAGCCTGCCGGTTGTGAGCACTGGTCATGGTAATGAATCTGGGTAAAAAGTGATCCATGAGAAAGAGAGGAGGAGGAAAACACTAAGGAAAATCTGGTGATGAGCATCAGCCCTGCTGGTGGTTTGCTGTTTGTGAATTGAAATGTTTTCTCTTCTGCAGGGGTGTGTGGACTGATTGTTCCTCAGGAAGACATGCCATTTTGCGATACAGGAATCTGTCCAGATATCATAATGAACCCTCATGGCTTCCCATCACGTATGACGGTTAGTGGTTATATTATGATTAAAGAGACAGTGTCCCTTGATAGGGAAAGTGAAGCGATTAGCCAGAAGAAACAAAAAAAAAAGTTTGAAACACAGTTTCACTGAGAATATTCAACAGTCATCATACCACATACTTGCTCTCCTATAAGTATTCAGCCTTCCAGTTTGCATGTTTTGAAACATCCTACTGTAAAAGGAGTAGGGATGTGGGCTGTTTGTGCATCACTCTCATTTTGTTCTGTATCAAGCTAATAGGAAAGCAACTGAATACCTCACTTGTACCCTTTCTGTTTGAAAATTTCTTGCTCTCCCTCTTCCTTCCCTATTGCCTACACCCACTAAGCTGGCTGGGGCAGACTGTGAGGCGAAGGGTAGAGAGGAGTTTCAGTAATAGTTCTAGACCTGTATAACTTCTTAGATTACACACACCTCCCTGGAACTGATGCACATCTTGCACCTGTGCTGCAGGGTCACACTAAATATTTCACAGCCCGGCCTTTATATGGGACCTCCACCGATTACTTTGTACAGCCTCTGATCTTTTTTTCTTTGTTAGCTTCTTCCCTTCTGTTCCCCCTGCTGCACTGTAGCGTGTCAATCTCTGAGGCTGTCTTCCAGAGCAGAAGGCCACACTGGATCCTGCTCATTTTCCAGACAACTGGAAAAAATGGAGCTGCCTGACTCGGGACCTTAAAGGTGTTCCCAGACCCTGGGATGAGTCCAGTTTTCCCCCCTTCACACAGGAGTACTCCCTGTTCTAGGGCTTCTTCCACTCCTCCGTTTGCATGCAATAACACAGGCTGTCATCTCGGCCAGTTTGCCTGGCTAACTTACCCTGTGACCGATCCAGAGATGTACCTGTACTAGTGAGCAGGCTGTTAACTCTGCTTTTCCTTGAACAGGTAGGAAAATTAATTGAACTCCTGGCTGGAAAGGCTGGGGTCCTGGATGGCAGATTTCACTATGGAACAGCTTTTGGAGGCAGTAAAGTTAAGGATGTGTGTGAAGATCTTATTCGCCATGGTTATAACTACCTAGGGAAGGACTACGTAACATCTGGTATCACTGGGTAAGAATCTGCTGTATAGATTTAGACGTTTCAGGGGAGTGGGGAAATCCTGTTGAGACACATCTGAAAAATCTTTTCATGTCTCAGGAACTTCCTCTTATTTGCAGACCGCTCTGTGAGTATTTTGTGGTTCCACATTTTAAGAATTACTAGTATTTGCATGGCTTTAATGTGAATGCCCCTTGTAGTACATATGAAAATCTCCCAACTTCTACTGCATGACAAAAAAGGTAAAATCAAGGTTTTCTTTCTGAGAGATTGTAAGAAATTTCAAGTTTCTGTGGGCAGCAATTCTTATATGCTTGGAATCAGATAAGCATTTTCATATTGACTTTAATAATACTGTAAAATATGGATTTGGCAGGTGTCTGTTCCATGGGAGTATTTTGTGTGTGCTCTTTTTTCCTTTTTTTTTTTTTTTTTTTCTTCTTTCGATTACACAATGATTCAGTCTGGCATAATGCTCTAATCTGCAAACTTCCTGCTGTGTTGATCGGACTGGCTTCTGAGACACAGAGTTCAAAGAACGTAAGATAGTTTAAGGAACAGGAAAAGGCCATATGGCTCCACATGCTGGCCCTTCCAAAACGTATCTTAATCCTACCTTCCTGCTATTTTTATTATCCTCCCAGTCCCCTTCTTCTCAAGGAACAAGTTTAGGTCTCTCTTGTAAGGTTTTTTTTTTTTCCCCAGTACTTTTTATTTTTTTGCTTTTCTACCAACTTGTTCCATATGTTGTTTCTCTTTTTGTTTCAAAGAGATGATTTTGTTTTCCTTACCCACTCCATATTCCATAACTTGCATATCAAGTATCCTGGTGTTTGAAACACTTTCTATTGATACATCATGGTAACTTTTAACAAATCTGACTAATCTTGTTTCCTAGGGAGAATAAAATCATCTAGCTCTAAAAATCCCCTGTACCCAATTTTCAACTTTGTAGTACCCTATTTAGAGACTTTGCTTTAGGGTACTGATATTCTTCCAAGAAAATTTCACATGCTTAATATTTGTTATGAAATTTGAAGGCGGATTTCATTACAATGTGGAAGTTTGCAAATTCCAATTGTCTAGTTAAGTTTTATTATTTCTTCAACAGGCAGCTTTTGGAATAACACTGCATCATGTCAGTAATGACTCTGAATGGGAGGTGCAATACTGTTGTCTCCTGCTTGTTTCTACATTGCACATACATTTTTTAAAAAATAAATCGGTGACAGTGCTGAGTTTGTTTGTCTGTGTTAAATTTTAGTGCTGAAGGTGGTAGCTGGGAGATGACTGAGTGCTTTCAACTGTTGCTTTCTCATCTTTAGGCGCTTATGCTGTTCTTACGGTTGGGGGTGTTTTAAACACAGAAATCTTTAGCCATTACTCCAGCTTGCAGAACAGAGCAATACCCTCCGTACTGCTTACAGATGTTCCCAAGCTGATGCAAGTGTCTAAAAACGCATCTCAAGAGCCCTTTTACCCTGCTCATCTGAGCCCCCAGTGCCAGCTTGGGCAGCGATTTTTGTCCCATGGGTACAGCTGGTGAGCAGTGCTGCAGGGGCCCTGCACTGATGCACAGCCGCTAATGGAAGGGTTTCACCAATCTGAGTCTTGCATTGTGCTTCAAAGTGGTGTGCAGGGAGAATTAATGGATAGACTGTCAAGCTCATAGTGTGCTAGTGCTAAGCTATCCTTGCAAATGCAAATTCCTTAAAGTGCTCTTCTAAAAATGATGTTTTGAGTATTTATGCTGCCTGTATTTGTTTACATATATGCTTACCTTTGGTTTGTTTGTGAGTGATGTAAAGTGAAGGAATGTAAACAGAAATATCTTAAGTCACTCTTCAGGGTCTGACACATTCACAGTCTTTATTGGTTACTGATGACACTATTGAAACACTCCTGCACAGACAGACAGACTTAACACAGTACAGCTGAGGCAGGTACCTGCAGCTATAGCAGCATGTCTGTACAGCATATGGCCAGAGTTCAGGAGCTTGTTCTTTGCTAGGGTGGATACAGCAGTATGTGGTGCTGGAAGTGTACTGCGCTTGCGTTCAGAAGGGTTCCCTGTGGGATTTTCAGACTGATTGCCTTGAAAGCCCAAACACATTTTTCTAGGACTCATGATTCCCAAATTGTTTCAGATTCCTTCTGTACATGACACTCTTGTCTCTTTTAAGGTAAGTATGTGCTAACTGTGAGTATTGTTTGTTTTTTTTTTTTTATTATTCCTTCAGGGAACCTTTGGAAGCATATATCTATTTTGGCCCTGTGTATTACCAGAAACTAAAGCACATGGTGTTGGATAAAATGCATGCAAGAGCTCGAGGACCCAGAGCAGTGCTCACCAGGTATTGTTACAGGCTAAGCACAAAATTCTTGTGTACATTCAGAAATGTGCCCGGCTGATTGACAGGTATAAAACAAAGTTTGTTTGCCTTTTGATACTTAACACAAAATGCTATTACCTGTTAATAGACTGTTACAGACTAAAAGCTGTCACAGTAGACTGTGGCAGGAGGTTGTACTGAATGTCCTGGTGTGCTCAATGTGGTCCAAAACTGAGTTTGCTTCTCAGACTTCTGTTAGCAGTTGGTAAAAATACTACGCGCTGATTCATAGTGCACACTGTGGCCCTTTCCTGTCAGATTGCTCATACTGCATTTTAGAAGGTTGGGTTTTTTTCTTTAACATATTTACTTTTGCAAAACCAAGTGTGAGTAGAAGGAGGAAATTTCTTCTAATATTTCAGCATCCTTTGGTATCCAGCAGGTTAATATTGGTGTGGGCTGTGTCTTCACCTGTCAAGGCAAAGCAAATGCATTGGCCCTAGTGTAGTGCAAACAAGCATTAGAATAATGTGCATCCCTGATATATTGCACTTTGCCTTGCAGGCTCTTCCATTCAACTCTAAAACTGAATTTAGGGTTGTATGTGCTGCTCTAGTTATCATTCAGTACCATGCAGGAGAATAGCACTTTCACACTAATAAATTGCAAAAGTTACAGAGATGCCAACATTAAATCTTCGTTTTTATTTGCCCAGTTAAAGATATGTCCTCAGTTCCTTTGGAGTCATGATCATTGTACTAAGCCTGAACTTGGTTTTCTCTCCAATAAAAAGGTTGATTACCATGTTCATGTCTTCTGGTGTCAAATTTTGAAGTCAAGCAGATGTACTCCGAGTAATAGGTAATATAAGCCCCTGGACATGGGCTTATATTATCTGGACCTTTGGGGAATTTGAAGCATCCTGCTTTCACTGGTGTTACTTACCTTTTCTCCTTAAAGTCAAGCCCTATGTCTGCTTCCACTCATGTTCTAAATTGCTGATATTCCTGGCTTACAAGAAACAGTTCAGTGGCATAGGCTTTGCTTTGAGGAGGCTTCTAGTGATCATTTAATTCACCTCTCCCCATCACAGTAGGATTATTTGCTTAATCTTGTAGAAAGTTAATTGCCAGCTAGCCTTGAATATTCTAGCAAAGGTTATTCTGAAAGTTCTTTGCTAGTCTTTCTGGACTATCACGTGTGCCATTTATACCTCACCTGCTGCATGATGGTGCTCTTTTTTTTGACCAGTCCCTTTTGTACTGTTTTTGAGATGTAAGCACAAAGTCATGTCTGTCCTGCCCTTACTCTTCCCTATAACATGCATGATTCATATTCTTTAATTCTTAATTTATTTTTATGCCTTTTGTCATGTGCTAATCCACTTCTCTTGCTTTGCCTGACCGCACAACAAGTTAGCAAGTCTGGCCTCTTAATAGGTGCAGCTTCTACCTGTTGATGGGCTATTAGAGAATGGAGGGGCAGGTCTCTGTTGTATCTGTTACAGAAGTATCTTTCTCTTTTGCTTTTCATTACATATTTCCTATGCCTTTTGGCTTTCTAACCTCATGCTGTCTCTAGGACAAACTGAAGTTGTCTCACACTTTCCATGGAAGTAAATACTAGTGGTTGAACTGGGAGAGAAGTCATGTAAAGTTTTTGTAATTCTTGGCTGAACTTTTCTACCAACCACATTAAGAAGAGCAAGTGTACCACAACCATTATTTCCTACCACAGCTGCCTGCCTATATGAACATAAGTGATATTCCCAAGTAGTGGGCTATCTGCCCCATTTTCTGTTCTTCAGTGTGTGAGTCATGGTATTGGTGCCTCACACAAAAATGAAAATTCGCTGTCTTAGCTAACAGTGCACGCAGTTGGTTTACTGGAGCTCCTAGCTTACCCAGATCCTTTGATCTGCTTTTGTATTGTCTCCCCAACTTCTCAGCTGTTTAGAGATACTGAATTTAAATGAAACCTAAATCCAAAGTCGAGGTAACATTTACATGTAAAGATGAAGGTGGTGTGATTTCACCCACCCCTTACTTTGTTTGAATTCTTTGTTCCAGTCAGTAGCATCATACTATGTAGCTAGGGCTCTTTATTTGACTTTCAGGAAAGCTGGTGGATGTTCAATTTATGCTGCCTCTTGACTAGTCTTTTAGGAATTTTTTGTTTTTCTCCTCAACTGATTAAACTTTTGTTATTGCCATTGCCTCTGCTGAGAGAGTCTGCTTTGCCAGCTTTCATACTCACTATTGTTTTATCATCCATTGCACTTCCTGCAGAGTAGATTGCCTCTAACATTGTTTTTTGCTTTTAAAAGTAATCCTGTAACAGCTTCCAACATGGAATTTGGCTGTTGTCTTGAAATGCATTTGGTTATATGTCAAATGTACCTTAACTGACAGAAAAAAGCTGTATTTCCATCTGGAATAAGGCAGAAGACTTGAGTTCCTTGAATGTCACTTATTCTAGATACTGTTCTGATTAAAACAAGACCTTGTAGAATTGCAAAGCAGCACTCTTTGTCAACACAGTCAAAAAACACCAGGATGTTGCCCTCTGAATTGGTATTCGTTAAATGAAATGCAATACTTAATTTATTTTGCCATGAGTAGTTGACAATTAATTTAAAACAGAATTCTATATATGGTGTTGCCTAGATACCGAGTCGTGCTAAATCTTTTTAATAGATAAACTGCTTTTAGTTTTCCCTACAAGAGATCAATATAAGCTTTCTGCATGCATAGTTGTTTTGATGGACATTGTCAGAGCTGCCACCCGCGTGTCTTTTGAACTTATCAGATATGCCAGTTCCTATTATACTGCAAGGGAGTAATGTGATGACACTGGTCAGGGCTCCTCTCTGCGCTCTGAGGCTGTGGGAGCACAGTATGCCCTCCTCCTTCAGGCAGTGTTTTTCTGCGTAATACTCCACTTCTTAGAGATCGGTGCTTCAGCCAACGACTCCATTTCGAGTTAGCCACTGGTTTTCCGTAACAGGCACAAGAGAGATCTGCTGAGACCTACAAGGCTTGCTCTTATTCATGGAGGTAGACTTATTTTCCCCCACTGCCCAATGAAACAAGGAACAGGGCCTGAACCCACTGTTCTTCCAGAAAATGCAGAATTAGTGCCAATAAATTCTTAATGTGCTTAAAAACACTGAGGTTAATTTTTTTATGCTTTATTCTAAATGCAGCAATTAAATAGTATGAAGACCACTTGGCTGTATTTTTTTGTTTAAAGAATCACTGCTTTTTATTTAGCATTTGAGAATTTTAAGAACTTTTTTTGTTTAAAATACGAAAAATATCTCTTTTTAATAATATTCCCAATCTTATTTTCAAGAGTCTGCATTGTTTTCAGAATGTTATATTTAGAATAAAGAATGGAAGTAGTTGCCCAGGGCAACAGCTGCAGTGTACGTGTATATAGCGGGAAAGGGGAAGCACAAATGCTTTATAAATACTATTTTAACATTTTAAACAACCTTTGGTATGGGGAACTTTCAAACTCATGTGAGCCAGAAGAAAAATCTGATAGACTTAAGGAGCATAAGATAGACTCTTTTCAAAGGCCTGATCTCAATATTGAAATTTTTGGTACTTCAGAAAACTACTTTTTAGGGAGGGAGAATTTTGTTTGTTTAGGTTTTTTAATGAGGCCATTTTGATAGTGGGAGTGACACACTTAAGAGCTTAAGACTCAAGTTGGGTTTTTTGTTTTGGGGGGCTTTTTGTGGGTTTGTTTTTTTTTTTAATGGGATTTCAGCTGCCTTAGAAATCTTCATCCTGTATCTGTTGAAAGACCCATCGCATTATCAGCTCTTACAGGGCTGGAGTTGAGACCCCATCATTTTTCAAGAGGTTTTACCTTCCCTTAAATGGATCGAGACTTTATTGGGGCTCACATTTGTAAAGCTATTTTGTCATTTTATCCTGTGGAACAGCACCTGGTGAAACTTTTGAAAGTAGGCTTGTACATTAACTAATATTACAGAACTCAGTTAGTAAAAGGAACTCGGGCACTTCTAGCACTGCAGCAAATGCCTGTATCTTTGGAGGCCCCAACTGCTTTTAAAATCTGCCTCTTGGGACTTCAGAAGAGAAACTGCATTCACCACAGGGTTAGTCCTTTAAAACAGTGTCTGAAAAGTAATGGTGCCATCATCTGGGAGGGGGCCCTAGGGAGTTTAATCATAATGTAAACAACTTATATCCATTCTCCGAACAGTGAGAGAAACAGAAGGTTAAATGAATGAAAAGGACAATTTGAATTACAAGCAGATTAGTTTTAAGGTTCCAGTGCGGTCAGAGTAAGGGAAGCTACTTGCCCCCTAAAAACAAATGCAACTTGCATCTTTAGAAGATATTGTGGTCTGGTAATTAGGTATATTTTTTTACACTTTTTACAAAAGATTATTAGATGTTGAAGGCTTTTATAAATCCTTTTCTCTGAGTTGCAATAAGTTGGCAAAAACTTACTTTTAATATATTTAGTACGCTTAACAAATTTAGTTGTTTGAAATAATATAAACAAAATATACTCCAAAAGTTATGGGACAGATCTGTCATTGGATATTCTAGGTGGATTACACTGCTGCAGGTATCAGAAACAGCACATAAACATGGGTTTTCACTGAGCAGTGAAGCCTCTTATGATTGCCTGTAACATTTTTTTAATTCCTTCTATTTGCTGTCATGTTTCAGGGAATATACCAAGATGGAAATATTTAATAAAATGCATGCAATATATTAGTGCTTCAGGAATTTAAGATTGGTTTTGCTTCATAGTTCACTCTAATATTTGCAACCTAAGTACTACAGCATTGTGTTAGTACATGAGACTAGAACTGATACTGTATAAAATTGCAGTATGACAAACAAGAAATTAAAAGTTTTGACTGTGTCCAACAAAAAAAAAATTGGCTTAAACTGTCATAATGTTAAATAATATATTGTACCTTGCCTTTTTACCTCAAAATCTTTAGTGCATGCTTACATTGCTTTGTTAAAACTTTCCTCTAGCACCATGAGGACAGGAAGTCTTTCCAGACAAAAAATGAGAGTTTGATTTGTGTTGAGGAACTAGAAAACAAGGAACCTATACAATATGAAAATTAGCCTATTAACCGTCAGACATGAAAAAAATAAACTAGATAAATGTTACTTTAAAAAAAAAGCAGGATTTCAATAATGAGTTAGTAATAGGCGTACTACTGGTTTGCCACTTTGTTTTGGTATTCTCTCCCAGATTAAAAATGGTTTTATTTTAAGAATTTAGTCTTAGCTGTAGTTCAGCTGAAACATTAGCTTGATGATGCATTCATTAGCTGCTGAATATTGTTTCATTTGGTTAGCTACAAACTATAATGAATGTCTCATCAAAAAAGAGTATCAAATCTGTGTCCAGATTGTCTTGGATACTGTTCGGTCTTTTTTTGTTTTCACTTATTCAGCCACATTCTGTGAGGTAAAGAGTTCTGGCCTGACACTGCAGTTGCCACTCGCAGAACTACATCATATTGCTAGTGCAGGAGCAAAGATGGATTGCTTCAACTTGAATAACACATTTGCAAGATCAGCGGCTCTGGTTTGTAGAACGCTGTTGTCTGTTGATCCTGTACTGTTCCTATGGTTTGAAGACAGGCATTCCTAGAGTTGTAGAATGTATGTTCTGGAATACTTACTACATTTTTTCAAATATTTATTTCAAAGGCAACCCACTGAAGGTCGATCCCGTGATGGTGGTTTACGTCTTGGAGAGATGGAACGGGATTGTTTGATAGGTTATGGAGCCAGCATGCTTTTACTGGAGAGACTGATGATATCAAGTGATGCCTTTGAAGTGGATGTTTGCGGACAGTGTGGCTTGCTGGGGTATTCTGGCTGGTAAGTTGTCTAACTGTTATGCTTTTTGTAAATCATGGTGTCCCCTCCTCACTTGTGCATGTGACATGTTTCATATTTTAAAAAAAAAACCCTCAACCTCAGGTGCATAAAGCAAAGTGGTAGAGTAAACATGCCTCTAGGTAACAGAACCTTGCCCTTGGTTATAGTGCTTCTCAGTTTTAAAGTGCTCACAGACACCGATTAACAGTCCCATTCATCTTAATCAAAACCAGTGTCAACGTTCAAAATTGGTATTTGGAAAATTGGTGACAGGGGATGATTCTCTGTTATGGTCTGATTTAAGTTAGGACTAAAGTGAGTGTGTAGTCAATGGGCCAGGTCTCTCCTGTTGTGGGAGCACAGGTATTGTCTTCCACAGCCAGCTGTGCTTGTGAGAAAGGTTACCTTCGCTCTGTCTGCTGCCTTCCTTCCCACCCTTGCAGGGGATTACCAAACACCCAATCCTGTATATCATCTACTTTTTGAAAAGGGGAAAATAACTGTGTCAACGTACTCGACTCTTCTGACATCAGAAATGAGATTACTAGCTAGGCTAGTCACAGATCTTCCTGGTACAGTCACATGCTGAACCTCACAAGGCTGAAGAGAGAGAGTGGGCACAGAAGAATGGGAGAAGAAAGCCACATCTCCTGCTTTCTTGGTCTCTAGCTATGGAGTTCATAATCACATGCATACCACTTTCTTTGACTGTGTCCCTCCGAAATGCCTTTCACTTTGTAGTCTTGTAAAACAAGGATCTCCTCTTTGAAGCATCAGACAAATGCACCAATCCTATGTTGGAGCCTGAGAGACAAGCAGCTGCCTGGTTGGAAATTCAGCTGGCTTCTGCCCAACTGCCTTGTCCCTAAGAAACTTATCTCTAGACCAGCTAACGGTGTTGCTGTCTTATTCTGGGTCCTAAGCTGGTACTGAGTTTACCTCCTGCAAACAAACTGGTTTTCCATGTATGTAGGGGATGCATAAAACTGGATGTCAAAACGATGCGGAGCTCGCCATGTGTAACATTATGGGCTTTGCTCTAACCATCTTTTCTCTACAGTAATTTTGAGATGCTAGGTTTAAAATTGCCCTATACACCACTATTATTAGAAGATAGAGAAACTTCTTTTTATGTTCTTTGGAGGTGAGGGAAATGTTTTGCTTTAGCTTGGTTTTGTTTTAGCCAGGCAGAAAAACAGACTTGTGAGACCAATAGGAATTTATGAGATAGAATGTTCTTGCAAGCTTTGTGCAAACAGGTGACCTGGAATCCCATGACTAAGGGAGGAAAAAATAAATGGTGCAAGTTCAAGTTACAAGTTACTCTAATATTTATGTCGGGGGAAGTTCGGGAGTTGGAAGGAGGAGGAGAAAGACTGATTTCTAAATACCTCAAAAGAACATTGTCAGAAACTTGGCACATCTTGGACATCAATGTCAATCTATTGGGAGAGGCAGGAAATTGGACTTTATTCACTTCACTGCTTCCAGAGTAATTTTTCCATGATGTAATGAAGTAGGAAAGTAAGGCGTGTTCTCAGTTTGCAGATGTGTTAAAGTGACAGCTTCTGTTTCTGCCCTTGGTCAGACCTTTCTTCTGAAGTGTGTGGCTTCTGGCCAGAAACCAAGTACCACGTTTGTCTGCTGACAGCAGCAGCGGTTCTGCTCCTTGTGGAGCAGAAGTTCAGACAGAGGTAGGTAAACACATGTGAAATCCAGAGGAGACAAGGCCTACTCTGTGCATCCTGTTGTGGTTGGTGATTTTTAGTTGGGCATTGTCCTACTGACTTTTGTGCAGTAAGTATTTTTGAGAGTCCTGTTTTTCTCGAGTGTGTGTACACTGTATGTAACAAGTGAGGCCTTTTTCTGATCAGGTCTCTTAAAACTACTGCAATGCAAATAACAGTTGAAGGAAGTTGTCTGAAAGGAAGGGCATGCCATAAGTCAAACAACCAACCCCTTCTAACTGTGTAAAGCACTGCCTTAAAAAAACTCACATGCAGATGTGTCTCAATTATTTTTTTACAAGACTTTGGCTTTTAGAGCAGTCCTTGAAGATTTTCAGAGACCACAGGAAGTAAAGGCGCCTTGAAGAAAGTTAGGAATTTAAACTTTAGAAATACTATTACATTTTATTTTTAAGGTGGTGTTAATATATTCCGTATTTTTGAGTTTGTTACAAAGTTCAGTAACTTTTTAAGTAACTGTAAAAGAAACTACTCTCTCAGACAGAGCCAGACATTCTTGCAATTTGATTCTGTGAAAAGCTGTCTGATGTATGAGAGTAATCAATACGAGGTGGTTTTTGCTAAATTATATGCTGTGACTACCAGTAGCTGAAGCAAGTGGCCCTATAATGAGCATCACAGTACAGACCAAGTCATTAAGAGAAACTTCCAAACGGGCCTTTTCAGTGATTCTGGCATTAATAAGACATTGCTGCAAGAAACCTTTTAGAAACATATTGTTTGGTAGCTAGCATTAAGGGCACTTGTCTTAACAAAGATGAGCCCTTCTTCCCAGACAAGGACTAGCCACTGGGTGTATTCTTCTGCAAGATAGTAAAAGCAGATCAGTGTTAGGGCCTGAACTGGTTCTTTCGCAGGGGAAGGGGACTGTTGTGGCAGTGACAGAATTTGTCCCCATAAAAAATACAGTAGAAACTTACTGTGATGTACCAGTTTTATGCAAATTTTCCAACTTTGCTGTTGTACAGGTGCTCAGGAACAGGACTCTGCTGAATGCAATGTGCAGAATTTGGTCCTTTTTTGATGATAAGATGAGAAGTCATTCCAATCCCTAGAGTCTGAGCATTTTGAAATACACATGAAGAAAAATTTTGTTTCTGATGCAGATTCAGCCTTGGCACAGTTGCCTTTTCCTGTCCAGTTTAGTATCAATTCTAGTACCAAATGGTCTTCCAGGTACTTCAGTTTCTGTGATCTCTGTTTGACAGAGCTTTGTGCTTACTGCACCTTAACCTTTCTGGGTGATCCCCAGCCAAATACAAAGCAGGCCCAGAATGGTGTAGCTTTGAGCCTGGGTGTGGTGAGTAATCTCTGCTCCTCAGTCCCTAGTAGCTGTAATCAGATGCCAGACACCTGCTCATAGCAGAAAAGTTGTGCCTCATCAGGCTTTCAGGGCTTGCAAGGCTTCTTCTGTTGAGAGCAATTGCTTGCTATGTTATCATCGGAAAATGGCTTCTGTTTAGGTCACTTCCTCCCACCATAAAAATGTACCTATCCCTATAAATTTGGACTAGGGGAGTAGTTATAAACCTGCAATTGAGGTCCATTCTGTTTTAAAGGCCTGCTAGCTGTAATATTTCCCCTATGTAAGTGTCTACAGGAGAAGCCTGTTCCAGGGAAACACCTGGTTTAGCCTATTACCTTGTTACTGCCTATAGTCAGATTTAGACAAAGCCAAAGCAATTACAAGGAATAAGTGAAGCTTCATTCCTCATCATGAACTGTAGAAATGTAATTAAGACTTCTGCACCATTGGTTGAAAGCTTTCTTGGTTTTAAAAAAAAAAAAGGAAGTATGAGGCATGTGAAGGTCAAGGCAACCACAGTTTTGTTGGAAAATAACCAGCTCTTTGACATGTTCTTTAAGTACGTCTGTAAAGAGAAGTAGCAGAGTCTGAAAAAGTAACTGGAAGACTATTGCCAACTCTCATAACCAAGAACCTTATTAACCCTAACCAACTTTATTGGACCTGTCCCCATTGACTTCCACGTGCTCTAGGTCAAGTTCACTGGTAACAGAAACAAGTGACTAAGCATTGGCTTTATTGTAAATGTTGACTCAGCCTTATTCTGTACCACAGAAGCATGGAGGAATTTTGCTAGTTCTTCCTTAATTGGATCTTCAGACTGTTATGACTTTATACCAGAAATATAAATTTGAAACACAGAAGCAAAAAAAGAGCTTTGTTAGACCATTAGGAGGTGCAGAGTCACTCTGTGTTTCCAAAGGCCTGGCTTTCTCAACTCTCCAAAACCAGAAGATGGAGTATGCAGGAGAACAAGGAAATAGGGAGGTTGGAAATTGATATTTATAAGAAAGATTTTTAATTTCCTTTGTGTGTACACAGAGTATGAAATTAAATCATATAAACAGTTGCTACCACCACTGAATTTGGGTCCTGATACTGGAAAGATGGCTGAGTGACCAACCTACATATTCCTTCTATGGTCAAGGTTATATCTATGAGACAAAAAATCCCTTTCCCCCAGAATTTTAAGATCATTATTTGAGTAAAGAGCGCAAAGAATATGTGTTAAAGCAGTTTTACTGGTTTCCCTTCTTGACTAAAGCTTTGGCTGTTCCTACAGAGAGATGTAAGACAAGAGATGCCTCTTTTCTGGCATATGAATTGAGTTGAGACTTTATAGGGTGAAATTGCATATAAGAAAAAAACCTAAGTGTGAACCTTCTTTCTTCCTACATCTTTTTTGTGATGTATATATAAGACAGAAACTGGACCATTAACTATGTTTTCAGAGATACTTAGGTTTGTTCACCTCCTTTCTCTCATTATGCAATGCTGAATTTGTGTTGGCAGTTATGCGAGTCACGAAGAAGTAGAAGTCAGTCCTGTTGGCTACTGAGCGTTGTGATTCTCCTCCAAGAAAAGTGCAGCTCCTATTGATTTCAGTCAGATTATTTAAGGGCTTAAAGTTATGACTTACTTAAGTGCTAAAATGTGTCTTAAGCACTTAGCTCTTTCTAGGACTGAGCTCAGTGTTTAAATGCAGGTGGACATAGAAACCAGTGGATAGTGGCAACTTTTTTTTTCTGCAGAGCTTCATTTATGCACCAACTCTGAATTCCTTTTTGTTTGTTTCCCTAGGTGCCACTACTGCAAATCATCATGCCATGTGTCTTCTCTGCGCATACCTTATGCCTGTAAACTCTTATTCCAAGAACTGCAGTCAATGAACATCATACCTAGGCTAAAACTAGCGAAGTACAATGAGTGAACAAGATGAAAAAGATGGGAAAAAGTATTTTACAAAAATTGAGATCCAGCAAGATTTTTTTTGTGAACAGGAGAAACTCTAAAACCTGAATGGGTAGGAGGGAGGTGCAAGACAGTGTAAGAAATTTTTCGCACATATCCTACCTGGTTTTAAGTTGACAGAGGAGAGACTCTGTCAGTAGAATACACTAGGAGCAGTTCTGAAAGCTTTGATTAGTCTGAGTGAACAGGACATGTGGGAGTTGTGGAATAAGGTCATGATCCAGCAAAGCACTTGCATCACTTCAAACAACCCCATGCTTGGTTTTGAAAAGTGCTTTGCTGGACTAGGGCTTGAGCTGAGCTAAATGCACATCTTATTCACAGAGGTTAAAAATGTTTTCCAGACCAGTGTAATATGAAAGACTAATAAACGTTTTAAATAATACTGCCTGAATATGTGTTGATGGTTGTGTAAGGATGGTAAAGCCCTCTTACAATGTCTAAACCATTTTCCTATTCCTAAAGCATTTTGTTAAAGCGTTAAAATTTTGTTAAGTACTGTCAGGCTTAGAGAAATGAAACTACTTTCTCAAGAACTTGAAATCAGACATTTTGAGTGGGATTTGAATATGTAGGTGCATTTGTGTGCAAGCAATGGTGTGATTATACAGTCAATCTGCTTTCAGCTAAACGTACACAGTTTCCAAGAAGTTCAAGGGAGGTGACTGCATATACAGCTTACAGATATCCATTCAATTCCTACTGAGGGTAGTAGATTTAATAATACACTGGCCCAAAGCCCTGGAAAGACAGGCTGCAAACACTAGATACTGAAGTATGCTGGCCTAGGACTTCAGAACTTTTTTAAAATACAGGCATAGCTAAAACCTTTTTTAAGAACAAAGCAAAACAAAACTATGAAGAACAACAAATCTTCTGCTGACAGTGAAGCAGGTTTGAATGACCTTAAAGGATTTAGAAAGGAAACAGATGAATTGTTTCATGAGATCTAAGGCCTAGAACTAAAGAAGTGCATGAACTAAGAGTCACTTAGTATGCTAAATGGTTAACTTTTTAAGCAAAGGAGTACTCCCACTGAAGTCAAGATGAAGTATGTGCATGTTCAGGTGCTTCGAGGTGAAGTGTGTGCGTGTTCACATGCTTCGGAGAAAGGCAGCATTCTAGATCCGTGAGGACACAGAACACTCCCTATGATCTGGAAGTCCTGAGATGCTCTTTGGCTCCTCGCATGGCTGAATTGTGCATGCCAATCCTGACACTGTTCTTGCAGTCATGTTGATGCTGTTCTCTTAGCTGCTTAAGAAGCACAGATGAGTATCAGCCTGAGTAGGCTTGGTCTTTAAGCTTCTGTGAAAATGCTTAGACTAGTAGTTTTGTGTTGGGGCTTACAAATCAAGTCTGAAGGGGTAGATTTTACTTTTTTTTTTGCAATTGGACTAATGACAACACAGATGTCAACACAGCACGTTTGGATTGGAAAAGCTCCTGAAGCACCTCTACCAGGATCTGAACAGCTCAGGCTTATTTACAAAGAGTTATAAGAGGGTGATGTACTGCTTCAAACTGGAGTAAGAGGTTAACCAGAAGCCCCAAGCAAATTAACAACGTTGCTCTGCTCCCTGAGATTGCCAGGCTGAGGCTCGGGTGCACCACCAGAGGGAGTGAGTCTCAAAGGCTACAGCCTGCGGGGGGGGACGTTCCTGGATCAAGGAAACGGCGGTGAAGATAAGGTGTTCTTGCTAACTAGTCCTCTCCTAGGTTAGATGGTTGGAGCTACAGGACATTAAAGACTGAGCAATGTGTGCATTTACACCTGCGGAAATTTAAGCAGACGCAGCAGAGATGAAGAGGAGGAGCAGAGGAGTGTGCTCATGAGTTACTCTGTTGAGAGAACAGGTCTATGTGCAACCCAAGGGGTAACCTTGCAGCTAGTTTACCTTGAGCTGCTGAAAGCATGGGGATGAAAGGTTTTGTGAGGGTGAAGGAAATCCTCTGCGACAGCTGAAGTTTAGGAAGAAAGGGGCAGCCTTAGCAATGATGGATCCAGTAGAACATAGAAACTAGACATGTCTGGCAGTAAGCGAGGGTCACCCACTATCAGCTGTTCTGGTGATACCTACGTCAATTCCATTTACGCATCATTGCCTTGTGCATACACCAGAGGCTTATTTGAGCGCAGATTTGAGTTGAAACTCCAATTTTTACTTTTTGCCTCTCCTTAAGAGGCTACCTATGTTCCATCATAATAGACACCTGCAAGTAATCTCTTGGCAATGGAATAAGCATTACAAAATCAGCAGCAGAAACGGAACAAACAGCTGTGGATTCCTGGAATATGGTTGGTCAAAGTTGCAATTCAAGGAAGGAATCCTACTGCAGCCAGGAAAAATTATGACACATGGACTGAGGATAAGGAGGTAAAATACATTCTCAGAAGCCCAAAGCTGTCGCACTGCTTTCCTCTGGTGAGCCTCATCTTTGCAGCCCTTTGAATTATCTTCCTAGCCAATCTCCCCTCCCCCCACTTTTTATACAGAGAATGCCTTCACAAAGAGGTCTCATGTCAGCTAACGGCTGTACTGCTGTAACTAGGCTTGCCCAAATCAACCCTGCCATGACTTTTTGTCTAATTGCTGAAAGAGATACAATATTCTGAACAATACTTGACAAAAACTTAAGGCTTTAGCACAAGGAGCTGCAGCTAGAAGACTGCCATAAAGTTTTCATTCCATTGCAGCTTCTTTATCTCTTGTATTTAGTGTCCAGGAGAGACTTTCTAGAAATGCTGTTCAACATGAAGGTCACTAGTGTTGAAATGCCAAATACAGTCCACCTTCTGAGATAAGCGAGAGGTGTGTGCTGTTGTTGCTTAAACATACCATATAGTATGTTTAAGTTGCCATTTACTTTGCAGATAAAGGATTAAATGCTATTAAAAGGTAGAAGCATTTACAGGCCTAGAATTCAGTAATCAAGACATTAAGTAAAAGTTACCCCTTCAAACACCATACATGTCCTGCTCTACTGTTCTGTTGTGAGAAACAGAAGCAAGCCAGGGATGGGCTGCAGGATGCTATGGGGCAGAGCAAAGCACAGGTCTTTTAGCCAGTTCTGGAACTGTGGGCAAGGTAGGTCAGTTGTTCAGAGTTCAGAAAAACAGCCTCACTTCAAGTCATTTACTTAACCCTTACAAGTTTTTTACTTTTTTTTTTTTTTAAGGTAAATGTTTCCAAACATAGAAACTAAAAAACCAAACTATAGAGAAAAATGAAAACAACCTGGCCAATTTGGGCACTCAAAGAGGATATAATATGAACTATAAGCATACTGAGATTTAATAATTTTAAGATGTGGAAAGTAAAAGGCTCCCATTAAGCACAAATGGGTTGGTTTGTAATGTCCGTATCTCGTTAATAGTTTTGCTTACAAGGATTCTTCAATGTGCAGCAAAGAGAGCTTTTAATTCTTTGGACTCCCTACTTACCTGTTGCTTAAACAGGGAGGAAAACCAATTAAAAACATAGACCCATAATGATAAAAAATTACTGTATGTCATTTCTCAGGTTTTCTGATGGTAAATAGAAAAATACACATGGTTTACAGCAAAATGAGAGTACATCATAACTAAAAGCCTAAAAAGACCAAAGAATATTTCATCTGTTAGTGATAACAAATGGCAAACTAATGAATAGTGCTGTGTGCATCTGAAAATGGGTTTGTAAGCCCTGCTTAGAACACACCTGTAAAGCCTTGACGGTAAGTGCAACCGGCATCACGCAGCTGCAAAACCAAGCTAGAGGGGCTGAAAACATGTCTGTATTTTCTCTATCTATCATCTTGAGGCTCTTGAGGACTAGGATGGCCCTAGTGTGAGGGAACACAAGCCCTGAAACGACCTACCTGCTCCCAGCCCTCCCACAGTGACACACAGGAGCAGCGTGGAGAGCACAAGCATCTCTGGGCCGTGGCACAGAGCTGGCTCAGCACTGCCGCGAGGCCCCTCCAGCCGGCCTCTCCTCCAGTTGGAGCTGAGGATTGTTTTACAGCCCATTGCCGATTCAGCAGGGCCATGGGGCACTTGATGAATTCCCTTCTCCGAAGAGGACGTGACTTGCCCAGGGCCACAGAAAGACCGTGCCAGAAGTGGGATCAGGACTCTGCAGTCCCCAGGTGCCAGACACGTGCTTGCCTTAAAACTGAGCACTTCATCAAACCGTAAAATCCAGCCAGATGGTGACTCTTTGCTATTATCTGGACTAGTGCTAGGAGGCTTAACGTGTGCAAGGCACGGGGAAGATCTGGATTCCAGTTTCGGTGTCTAAGGCTCAGAAGCCCAGAAAATGAATCCATGTTTTAGACCTAAATGCTGCTAGAAACCTGAGCATGTTTGAACCCAAGTTCTGACTTTGGTCCATCCTTCTCATGAAATGTTTCCATCTCAGCCTGGACCCACCAGATTCAGTGGGGGAGTTCTTTCTTTGGGAAGGGGTAGAGAGGTGCAGGAGTAAGAACTGGCTACTTCGTCAACCTTACTCTGCCCTGTGTACATGGCCCCAGTCAGATTCTCTTCTTCCAGGTAGCAAAGACTGCATGAGTTGGCCAATGGATCAATTTTGCCTCTTGGCAATCATTTAAGATCTTAACTGTATGGACCCAGGAGGCAAATACACCCTCTCTGCCTTCCATACATATGAATATACATCCCAGAACACCAGGACTCTCAGTTAAACTCTCCAAACCCAGGTCAGAGCCAATCAGAGATTTTTTGCAGTTGGAATTTTTAAAAAGTGGTTTATGTAGCTTCATTTCTGTCTCAACGTCACCAGCAAAGATTTCTGTTGCTTACCCTGCAAATGGACTTGGGCCTTTGTTCCATCCTCAGAAAAATCCTTCCAAGCTTGTGAGCAGGCCATTGCTCTTTGTATCTTGCTGCTGGGGGAAAAGAAAAACAACTACGTATTTCTCCTAAATACAGTAACTCCTTTATTTGTGTATTTCCTGAGCCAGGTATCTCTGAGGTGGTTCCAATGACCAAGTATTTTTTCCAATAGCTTCATTGTGCATGTCTTTGTCCCCTCCTCCCAGTCAGTATATAAACAGCATGTTAGTTCCCAATCAAAAGCAATTCCCTGCTGCTAACTGCAGCGGAGCCTTTGTCTTTCGTTAGCATGAGTTTTGGGGAGCTACTTGACCTCTGCATATGCTTTACCATTCCAGATGGTGCATGGTAGTTGTTGTCCATTCAGATTTAGTAAACAACACCACATTGTAAAGAGAAAAATAACTCAAAATCTAAGAAAAGAAATCAGTGTGCTAAACAGTAAAGTTCTGATTTCTTGCTAAAATTATGTCCTAATAATGGAAATGGTTTTCCCTTGAACTCCTAGTGAATTGGAAACTTAACTGCATTCAGGCCTCACTCTGCCACTCAGAGGCAGGCACTGAAGGTAATTCTCTGTGCTCCAGGCGGATCAAAAGAAACTCATTATCAGTCGGTCATCTAAAAGGATATGACAGCTTCACATCCAGTTGTTCGGCAGCTTAGATGCAGTCTGGAATGGATCTTTTCAGTGTCTGTTGTCTATAATAGCTTTTAGGGCTGGCTCTTCTTCCAACACACAGTACAAATCCTCTGGTAACTAGTACCAGCCACACACAACAAAAGCCAGCTAAATCTGGTGTAAGCTCAGAAATCGATGTCTGCTTGCCCTTTTTCTCATACTCAAATCAGCAAGAGTGTCCCAGGCCAAGCATTCTGGGCAGCAGCCCTGGGGGCAGGGGTTCTTCTGGCCTCCTATGAACACCGATACTACCCAGAAGACTGAATTCCCCTGCTCCATGCAGACCGAAGCTGACCAGGGTGAACAAGGTGTTCTCACTGGTCCCTTTTGACACCACTGGCACTGCACTTCATGAACCTGAGAACTGGAGCCGAGCAAAATTCCTTTCACAAGCATTAATAAAAAAAAGATCATGTAAGGCACACCTATGCTCATCTTCCACAAAACTTGGCTTCAGACTTGTCTACAGTTACAGCAAGCCAGCTGCAATTCATGTTACTTTTCTTCCAAACTAGAAAGACGGTACCCCCTGCCCGGTGCACGTGCAATCCATCATTTGCACGCCTCAGCTCTTCTGCTCATTTTCTCCCACATACCTACATATGTGCCTGCCCTAGCCACTTTCTCTCAGTGTCAATTAAAGCCTTTTGAAGGAATTGGTGCATGTATTTACCTAGGCAGCCTTTTGATGTTGTTGTTCCAGTTTCTGCGTCTGTCAGCATCACGGTCCCCAATCAACAGAGTTGGTTCCAGAAGTCATCTGTCCGCTTACTCCATATCCTGTCCTTCACCTATACGTATAGCTTCCTCAGGGGTGTTAATATATGTAAAATAAAGTTAACATTTCCTGTTCTGATAATAAAGATGAGTAGGTGGGAAAGGGAAGCCAATACAGAAACAAGATCCTTCTCTGTTTCTTCCACAGGATTTGCCCAGTAGATGAAGATAGCAGAAACAGAGGAATAGAGCTGCGAAAGAGGGCAGACGGAAGTGTGTGTTCATTCTAAGAGGAGGAGGCTGCTGGCTTAGGCAAGCAAAAAAATATGGAACCCCTCACAGACTGCAGCCACTGCTAAAATAATGAAGTGTCGCTGTGCGTCTTGGCTGCTGCCAGCCATCTTACAGTCTGCGCAGAGATACATCGGATCCAAAAGGATCCCCTGAGTCCCTGAACTCAGGTCCCTGGTGTTGCAGACAGCCGTTTTACATGACTCATTTCACAAGCCATTCACACTTGTTCCTAAAACTAATGCAGGTTCTTGTCCCTGATAGTCTATGGGAAAACTTCTCTCGAACTTCACCCTAAAGTTGCCTCGGATATTCTTGCTAAATTAACAGATAACAGTTTATACTTCTTTGTTCCTGTGCCAAGTTTTCTTCTGTTGAAAAAGCTCTTCTTGGTGTTTACGCACGAAATATTTATATTAGAGTCTAGCGCTGATGTTTAGAGTCTAGTATCAGCGTAAGGAGCTTTTTATGGCAAGAAAGTTTGTGTGGTCACAGCCTGTTGGCACAATCAACTGCAGAGTGAAAGGCAGTCATAGAAATGTGTTTTTGAAAGAGCTCGAATTATCTGGGTGATAAGTTGATATGAACTGTCATACTTCCACTCTGCCTCTGCTTTGCTGAACCATCAAAAGAAACTCATTATAAGTCAGTCATCTAAAAGGATATGACAGCTTCACATCCAGTTGTTCGGCAGCTTAGATGCAGTCTGGAATGTGTCTTCTGTTCCCTTGATGACGCTGCTCGTCTCTCGATACACCAGCACAAGTTTGTATTCTTTCTTGAATAAAGGTGGTGTTCCTTTCACAATAGCAACAGAGTCCCTCTCCACTAAAAATACATCATCTGATGCAGTGTAGGGTTATACTGTTCATTTTATGGCTTGTAGATGTTCTGCATAGGCAAGAACCTGGAGTGAAAATTCCCAGTTGTGTACTTTTTGCATCCTTGCTGAGACCTTTGCTCTGTATCAGATCAAATCCTGCAGCCTACATGTGAAAAAAAAGGCTAGTGACTTGCAGTGCTTCCATCTGTAATCTGCCAGCCTGCAGCACAGAGGGAGATGCTCCACACTTTCAGGAGAATAAAGTACTTTATTAAATGTCATGTGGAATACCCAGAAGCATGAGATGCTTTTTAAAAAGGTAAGCAAAACCCAAACAAGGAACAATGACTGGGCTATGGAAGTACACCAGGGCGGTCTGACACACTGAGCCGGGATTAGGTGAGCAGGAAGACAACACCGTTGACATATTCCACGAGAATGTGGAGACAGAAACTAATCTGGAAAGGCAGAAACTAATCTGGAAAGGCAGGGAGTAAGCAGAATACAACAACTACCTCTGGTCTAACAGAAGCGTTGCTGATGATCCTGTCCATGCATCATCACCTCTAGAGAACGTGCATCTTTGCATCAGGTCAAAGAGCCCAAGCCTCTAAACATCCAGGCTGCGCTAAATCCCATCCTTCTCACCCCCCTAGAAAGAACATATCGCTACGTTCACACATCCTGTGCTTTATTTTGGATGTAAAAATACATCCTGTATTTTTATTTTGCTTATCTCTGGGACATCAACAACACGGAAGCAGCTCCCTGAAGCTTTAAACTGGTGAAGACCAAACTTCCACAAGCGCCGAGTGCCTCCATCGGAGGGAGACCCGGCAGCTGCCGCTGTAGGTCTTCCAGAAGACTTCCAGAAGTCAGGCCCTGCCTGCCGCGGCTCTCCGGCCCGCACTGCAGCGTGAGTGCGACCCTCCCCTCGCAGGGCAGCGCGGGCGAGTGCCCGCGGGCTAGCGCCTGCCCTGGGGGGGTACCTCGGCCTCCCCGCGGGGCTGCCGAGGGCAGCAACCGCCCGCAGGGCCAGGGCCGCGGCTGGACGCCATTCGGGCACCAGGTAACCTCCCTGCTTGCAGACAGCTCCCTGCAGCACCGTCAGCATTTCTCATTTTTTAAAGTTAACGCGGATTTCAAATTCCCTCGGAGACGAGCCCTGCTGATGGCCAAACCCGCCCCTCATGTCTTCGCGGGGCTTCTGCTTTCCCGCAGGCCCCGTGCCTACCCCGAAAAGGGCAGGCAGGCCCCAAGGGCCCCTCACCCCACGGACTCCCCTCAGGGCTCGCACCCCTCCACGGTAGAACCTTAGGGAAAAAAACCAACCCAAACAACTTAGAAAGGGGCGGGGGGGGGAATTACCCCGGTTTGGCGGCGGCGATCAAAAATATCCTCGCACACACCCCCCAAGGCCCCCAGGGGCGTTTGGCGGTGGGGCTGAGCCTGTCCCCCTCACTGACAGAGCGGGGGTGCCGGTCGCGCTAATGGCTGGGGGGGCCCGGGCGGGTCAGAGCCCCCCGCCGGGGCAGCGGCAGGCCGTCCCGCCGCGGGGCAGGTGCTCGGGGGAGGCCCGAGAAGGCGCGGGCCGAGAAGGCCGGGGCGGGGGCGACCGGACCCCGGGCGGAGGCCGCCGGCAGCAGGAGCCGCGGACCGCGCCGTCGAGGGGACGCGCGGCGGCGGCCCCAGGGCCGGCCCTGCCTGCCCCGTCGGGTCCCCGGTCCGGTGCCGCCTGGAGCAGAGCCAGCCCGGCAGCACACGGGCGGTGGAGGGAAGGGAGAGACGGGACTTCCCCACTGGGAAAGCCGTGGCGGTCGGGAAAAAGCACAGCCCTTGCTTTGGGTTGGAGTTGGTTCTTGGTGGGCTGGGGGTAGAAGGAGGAGAAGCGTCAGCCTCCCCGGGCCTTGCTCCCGCCTCGCCGGGCACGTCCCCGCGGCGGGCCGAGCGGGCGGGCGGGCGGGCCGGCTTCCCTGCCGCCACCTCAAGCGCTTTTCAGTCGCCGCCGGCCGCGGACTCGGTTTATGCACTGTTGCACCCCTGGATTACTTTTACCGGCCTCTTCCTCAGGCACACGGGGCTCCCCGCGCCAAAACTCGGCCTGAGGGGGGTTGCACCGGCCGCCCCCGGTTGCCCGCCCGGCCCGGTCCCGCAGGGGCCGAGGTGCGCGGGGCGGTGAGCATCGCCGGCTCTCCCGCTGCCGGCCCGCCTGGGGATGCGAAGGCACTGCCGAGCGCTGGGTTTCCTCTTTAGCAACCTCGCCGCTTGTTTTGCTGTGTGGGGTTGGTGGTTTTTGTTGGGTTGTTTTTTTGGTTTTTTTTTTGCCGAAGGGAAGAGGGAAGGGGGGGTAGTCTGGGTGTAGGGAGGGGAGAGGGGGAGAAGAGTGGAAAACGTTGGCTCTGTCCATGGTCAAAGTAATTCAGCTATAATCCCCCTTTCTCTTCCTCTCCTGGAGCTCTATTCATATTCTAATCACAGCTTTTCCTTCCCTAAACCAGCCACTTTTATCAGAGCCCTAGCTTTGCACTTTTACTTCCACTTCCAGCACATACAACCGCATGCAGAATAAGCAACTTTTTCCAGCCTCCGTCCTGCCCCCCTCTCCCCCTGCAACATGCTAACCCGAAAAGGGATCCTCGCATCCTCGGGCTAGAGCTGGAAGGCAACACGAGTTTGAAAACGCACCCGTTTGGTTCTTCGTTTCTCTTGGCAATCGGGATCTCCCACCCCCCTGCTTTCCCCCCAGTCCCACGGAAAGCTCTCCGGGCCAGCCGGTATCCGCCGGCAGACAGGCCGGTGGCGGGGCGGCCCCCACCCCGCCTTGTCCTCGCTCCCCGGGGCCGCGGGGAGACGCACGGAGTCCCAGTCGCAGATCTGCACCACCGGCACCGCTCGCCGAGCCACTGGCAACTCCTCTCTCCCCTCACCCCCCCCTTCCCTACCCACACACATCGCCCTTTTTTTTCCCGAATAAACTAAGCTTACAAGATATTTGGGAAGCTGTGCAGCTTCCAACGCCATGTGCCCGCGAAGGATCCCAACCCAGAGCCCACCGGGAGGAGGAGGAGGAGGAGGAGGAGGAGGGGAGCTCGGCGGCGCTGCACGCACACCCGGCAGCCCCAAAGAGCACAACCCCAAACCTACTGCCCGTTTGAAGATCTAAGCCAATTTTGATCTCGGGCTGTAATGAGCCAAGGACCTTGGGTGGGGGCTGGGGGAGGGAAGGGAGGAGTGGAAAGGCCGCTGGAACTTTAAATAAGAAAAACGTTTCTAATGCTCTAATAGAAGAGGGAAGTCGAAGTGTTGGGATTGCGTAGATCTAAGGCCCCCCTTTTTGGAGGAAAGCTTTTCTTATTCAAAACAGCATCACAATGGGCTTCACATTGAGCCTTGCCACATCCCCATCTGAGTAGCAGCCATTCATCAGGCTGGCTGGCCTATCAATGACATTTCTCCCATCAGGGCTTCTATAAAATGATGCTTTTTCCCATGAAACATCCGCAAACATTTTGACGGGTCTGGCTTTGCCCTGCTGGATTACGGAGTGTCCCTCTCTCCCGCGCTACCCACCCCCCCAACTATCTGCCTCTGTCCTCCCTCCCCACCCCCTCGCCGCCACCCTGCTCCCTCTCCCCCGCGCATCTCTGAGATAGGGGCTCTCCACACCCCGGGACCTTGGGGCTCCCGTCCCGTCCATGGGAAGAGCATGCATTGCGGGTTGCTGGAGGAACCCGATATGGACTCCACAGGTAAGTGCCCCCCCGCAGGCAGCGGGCTCCTCTCGCCCGCCAGGGAGGACTTTTCAACTTGACCGTGGCGGCGGGGGCAGCGCGGGCGGCCGCGGGGGGGCCGTCCGCCTTACCGGCCTCGCAGGCAAATGAGCCCGGGCGTGTGCGGGGGAGCGGGGTGCGGGGGCCGCGGCGGGGGAGCTCTCGCCCCTGAGCTGGAGCCCTGCGGTTGCACTTGCGGATACGACGGAGCAGAGGGTGGTTTTTTGCCTTTTTTTTTTTGTTCTTTTCTCCTCCATAGGCTGCCGGCCGGCAAACTGATTTCCTCTCCGCTTCTAGTTTTAGGCGCTTGCTTAGGTTTGAGCGGAGCCTTTCAGAGGGGCGAGAAAACGAGGTTTATTAGGGAAGATGGTTGGTGGGTTAGGGCGAGCCCAGCGCCGAGGTCGTTTTGTCCCGCAGGCAGAGCCGGCTCTGGGCTGCCTTGGAGGGGAGGGAGTTCGGGGAAGGGCAGGGTGGGCCTCTCCCCCCGCACCCCCAAACGATGACTTGGCCGGTCCGGTAACCGGACGGGAGAAGGGCGGCTGCAGTCCCACCAGCGAGCGCCGCACGCGGGGAGAAGCCCCGGCGGGAGGCGAGGGGTACAGGCGCAGCGGAGGGGCCGCTGGCCCCGAGGGCCGCAGCCCGCGCCCTGCCACCCGACGGCCGCCTCTGCCGCCCGGCCCGGCCCGGGGGCGGCGGCGGGGGACGCGGAGGGGCAGGGAGCCGGCTCTCCCCGGGAGCAGGGCCCAGGCCTAGGTCTGCCCACCGCGGCTGTCAGCTGGCAGCCTCCCGAAAGCGCGGCCCCTTCTCTCTCGCCTCCTCCCGCCGGCCGTGCCCGTGCTCACGCCGCGCTACGAAGCCGGGTTTCCACCGGCCGTAACCGCTACGCTCTGTCCTGAGCGCGGCCCCAGCGCGCCCGCATGCAGCGGAGGGCAGGCAGCCGCCACAATAACCTTCGCGATTTTCATTTATCTTATTAGCACCGGAAAACACCCCCTCCTCCCCTCCCTCCCTCCCTGCCCAGGCGTTTCCCAGGCGGACAGCTCGCAGGTTAGGTAGGGCACAACCCGGCGACGGCTCCCCCGCTCCTGACCTGCCCCGTCCCCTCCTGCAGCCGCTGTGCCGGCTGCGATCGCCGTGACCGGCTCTGATGGCCGGCATGGCGGCGAGGTGGCCGGGGAGCAGAGAGCCGGGCTGCCCCAGCCCCGACGGAGCCCGCAGCGGGATCGGGTCCCCCCCGCGCCTCCCCGACGGCCGCGGCGGGCCGCGTCCCGGCGCTCCCCCGGGGCGCCCGCAGCTCCGTCCCGGCTCCTCCAAGGTCGCCCGCGGCCGTGCCAGTGTAGGTGGTGCGGGTGGGGACGGGGCAAGGGGCGGCGGGGCAGGGCAGCCCCGGCCTCGGAGGCGCTTCGCTCCCCGCCGCCCCGAAGCTGCCAAGGGTTTTCTCACCCCTCGCCCCCAACGCGGCTCGAAGGGCATTTTGTAAAATTTAATTATTGTTTTAAGAAAAAAAAAAAAAAAGGGGAGAAGGGGAGGGGAGGCTGCCCGGCCCTGCTCGGCTGCGACTGCCGCGGCCCCGCCGCGGGATCTCGGCGCACCGGGCGGGCTCGGCCCCTCGCCGGCCACCGGCGACACTAGCCGGGTGTGGGCCACTTTTCCTGCCGGGGCCCCGGGACAAAACCCGGGGGGTTGTTCCGGGGAGAAAGTGCTCGGCGGGGAAGGAGTCGTTGTGTTCCTGTCAGAGCGCATGCAGGAGTTCCTAGGGTGTAAAAGAAAGTTGCGCTTCTGTCCGACGGCACTGCCGAGACGGAGTTACGGGCGCTGCTGGCAACTTCTCGTTGTCGAGAGTAACGGGTCTTTAGGGAAAGAAAAAAATCAAACCAAACCAAAAAAGCCCCGCGTTTTCTATCCCTGCATTCAAAATTGTCCATCCTCGAGCTGAGCCTCCGTACCATTCGTTCCTTAAATTCAATATGGTTATAATAAATGGCAGCATGATTGATTAAGATAATATTAATCAGAAAACACTTTAGTCTTGCTAAACAGATGGCAAGAAAAGTGGAGCTTTGCAGTTGTCTCATTCAGACACCTTAACCTCCCTTTCAGAGGACTTAATCCAATTAGCTTTTCTCCTGAGTTTCAGTTGTTATGTAAAGATCCTTTTGCATTGTGGAAAAATATGGCTTCATTGAAAAAAAAAAATCAGTCATGTTTTAATTTATCCTTAACAGTTTTTCCCTAAAACAGCGGGATTAAAAAAAAAAAAAATCGCCCACGGCTCTAATTTTAAGGCGGGGGAAAGGTTTGTTTCCTTCCCCTTCCCCCAGCAGTGCCGTGTGCTTCCATCGAGTTTCCCTCATGTTCCCCTAACTCGGGCAGTGTCCCGCGGGGGCTGTCACCGAGCCTAAACCGATTTCTGGCCGTCTGGGGGCCCGGGACCCCCCCCCCAGCCGCTCCCCAAGGCAGGGTGCCGCGGGACGGGCTGGCAGGCGGCCGGCAGGGCAGCGGCAGCGCGCCCGCAGCAGCGCCCGGCCCCGACGGCCCGGCCCGGGCACGGCGCGGCCGCCCCAGCGGCACCGGCAGCGCTGGCGGGGAGCTGCCCTCGGAGCTTTCCCGCTGCCCGGCGGGGCCCGGTGCACGCCGGGGAGCGGGGCACCCACCCGGGGGGGCAGACAGCCCTTCTCGGGCCGTTTGCGGCACCTTTCCCCGCATCGTTTCGCCGCCGCCGTTAACTCCGTGAGGCGCCCGCCCGCCCCCGGGCGTAGTTTCTAAAGCCCGTAACTCCCCCGAGCCGTGCCGGGAGCCAGCGAGCCGCCGGGCGAAGTTTGCAGCCCCCGCCGGGTCTCGCCCGTCCGTCCCTTCGCTGTGGGGCACAAAGGGGTCGCCCCGGGGGAGCCGTGCCTGGCTTTTGGGGCTTGCAGGAGCGCGCCCGCCGCCGCCTGCCCTGCTCTCGGCCCTGCTCTCACCCCACACCCCAGCCGGCCCCCCGACACCTCCGTGCCCGCAGCCTGCCGGGGCCCCGGGGACCGCTGCACGGGGACCCCATCTCCTCTCCCGGCAGAGCCCGCTGGGGCCCGAGGGAGGGCGGCGGCAGGGTGGGTGCTCGGGACCGGGCGGGCCAGCACCCGGGGAGCCCCGGAGGGCGGCTGGGGCGGGGGAGGGAGACTTTGCGGGAGATCCCGGGTATTAATAACAGGTTTCCACAGCCGCAGCCCCCCCTAGTGACACCGGCACGGTGAGTGCGAGGCGCTGCCGGCGGCGGGGGGGCACGCCCGGGGGCGGGATGGGGCGCCCCGCGGCCGCGGCGGCACCGCGGGTTGGCACCCGGCGCAAGGGGAGAGCCCTCGTCCCGGTGCCCGCCCCCCCCCCCGCCGCCCCGACGGAGCTCTCCCCCCGCAGGACCCCCACCGGGGTGCCACCCGGCCGGGGAGCTGCGTGCGGGGACGCGGGGCGGCATGGATTTCCCGGGAGGCTGCCACCCTCCCCGTCCCCGCGGCACCCCTGGGAAAGCTCCCCACCGCACCGCTTCAGGGAAGCTTCAGGAGCCGAAGGAAAAGGAGGCGCTTTCTTGAAGTGCAACTTTTCTGCATGACTCAATAAATACCCCTCGTTATTTCAGCGTTGGAGCCAGGCAAAAACTCCGCTGGTTTCAAAGTGCTGGATGATGAGATCCTTGGGACGTGAAGCTGAGACTTAGGAGCTGATCCAAACCCCACTAAAATCAGCAGAAAGCCTTTCAGTGCTGTCAAGGACGTTGGGATTATGCCCTTAAAGCAGTTTGTGTGAACCACGAAAAGCGGGTTCCAGCGCCTGAGAGGAACACGTTGCGGTGGTGGCCAGATTTCGGTCTATGTTCTTATCAATATATGGGTGTTGCGGCAGTAATGGGTGACCTTTTCTATGAGCTTGCTGTTTAAAAAGTATCTAGCATATAAACACTGATTGAAGAGAATTAATGGCTTTCATATCCTGGTTCAATTACTGAAATCGCCAATATTGGTAATAAATACCTGAATGCTAGCTGGGAAAGCAGTTGTGACATTTCAGAACATACATACAACGCTGAAGCGTGCGACTCTAGGTCTCAATTTTTTTGAACTGAATGAGTGGTTGATTTTGCTGCTGAAAACTGTTTGCTTTGCTTATTGCAACACAGTTTACAAATAGATAAAGAGGGACTTGCTATTGGCTTTTTTTTCTTACCTTGCTTGAGTACTTTTCATGATTTATTTTTGTTCCAATAAGCAAAAAAAGTTCTTTACTGTTCCAGCATTTGTGTTTATAAAGGCTCTCACCTGATGAGTTGAGATGATCCGATGATTCTTTTGAATCCTAAATTTGATATGATATGGACATGCAAAAGAAATACCACTGGTCCTTTATATAATTTAACTCGACTATTTGTCTTATGTCATTTCATATCTTACATGATTCACACTTGAAAGAAATGGAACAACAACAAAAAAATCAACAAAGATGTTTTCTTTCCTGCTGGCTGCAGAGTTCCTGTGGACAATGTTTGTGCAGTAGGGCCCGATGCTTGGCAGCTCCCTCTGCCTTCAGCAGCAGCAGAACTGGGATCTAAACGCAAGTCCCAGCACTGGATCAGGTCTTCATTCCTGAGGGGTTTTTTTTAGAAGTTTGTAAAATCCATGGGGATTTTTTAGAGTTTTGTAAGTTGGTCAAAAATATCTTGAGTTAACAAGTTCATCTTCTAAGTCTGACTCAGAGAAAAGAATGATTTTATGATTTATTTGTCTGCTAATGAATTAACTCTAAAATACTTAGGGAGGGGGAATTGCGGTACTTTTCACTGCTCTGCAGTCTGTTATTTACCTGCAATAAAGAAAAGGTCTTTAAAAGAATGGAAAGAAAAAAAGAACTAAACCAAGCTTTTGCATAAGAATAGCCAGACAACTGTAGGAAACTATTTCATTTATTTAAATTACAGTTTAGGGTTTACAGTCCTCAAGATTTTATTTGTGTAAAACCCTCCTTAAAGAAGGGACTCCAGACTCAAACACATTAAACTTCTGTCTGTGAGACTGTAAAGAAACCTGTAGCCTCAGTTGGTCTATTGCAGCTGCACCTTTACTGTAGTAAATATCTATCGAGCGAAAGATCTTCTGGAAATTAGAAGAGACCATTTTGTGCTGAGACACGTGTGATGGGAATTAGAGCTGTCCCACAGAAAGTCACCGTTACAGTACCCTGCTACCAGCAGGGTCATTGGCTTGGTTGCTTTTAGAAAATAAGGCTGTTTTTCAGCCACTGGTGCAGTGAGCGTGCAGCCAAGGAAGGTTAGCGTAGCTCTAAATTCTGCAGCATCTCCCAATGTAAACACCTTTGCATTTTTCCAGCTCAATTTGCAAGTGGTTTGCAAGTTAGGACAGCCATAAGGAGGCCCCTCTCCTGGGATACTATTTCTATACATAGGATTTTACCATAGCAAAATAAAGATGAAATCGTGGGATCACTGAAATCCGCACGGTGATGAAACATTAGTACTTCTTCAGATGAAGACTTTTGAAGAGGTGGCCTTAAATACAGCTGGGGCTTGGTGGTTCATGACAATGCCTTTAGAGCAGCAGTAGGCTGTCATGTAACTAATACAAATATAAGGTCAGTCCTTTGGGGATACTTGATGTGACATTCGAGTCTAAATAATTAGCTCACAATTCCGTGAGGCCTGAGGTTTGTGAATTTTCTGAGTTCACCCACTTGTCTGTTTCCCTGCATCTGTGCTGGATTTTCTATTTGTTTCATTGTGTCTGAAAATGAATACCCCGTACGATCCGACCCTGCTGGAGCCCAGCGCCCCGGCGGCAGAGGGATTTGATTGCTAACATTCTAGTTAGGAAGATGGATAGCATAAAGGATATTTGATGGCTGAGCGATCCTATAGATAACAAGTGTAGGAAGGAAGAGTATGTGGTGATGATTATGCCAGTGGAGGCCTGTGTAGGTTTTTTTATGTCTATACTAAAAACGTGTTTACACACAACTTTTAGGTCCTATAGAATTGTACATATGTGTCCAGGAGTTTCTGTGAGTATTTAAAACTGTAATACAATTTGCTGTTAGAGATGGGTCCTGATCCTGCGATGGCTCCACAAGCGAAACACCTGTTGAAGTCTGTGTGTGTGCCTTGGAGAGGGCAGGTGCCCAGTGTTAGCTTGTAATGATCCCTCCCAATGGTTGGGAATGTGTAATAACTTAATTGCAGCTATTTTGCATGCATAACTAGCAGTCCTGGCCTGTCTTCATTCCCATTTATTTTCTCCCAGGGGATTTGCAGTGAGAGCAGTTTATTAGCTATAAAATACTAGCCAGTGTTAGAAATGGTGCTTAAAGTCACTGGTAGAGTCTTTCCAGTTTGCTGTAAGACCTGCAGTTTCATTTTCTGTATATCAATAAGTGCTGTGTTAAATACTTTTGGCCATTCTTCCGTTTCTGATAAATTTGAAATCGGGAAAAGTGGAGAGGGTTAAATAGAGCCTTGGCTCTCACTGCACCCAGTAAGGAAGAAAAAGCTCATTTGCAGCTTAAACTGCCTCAAGACTGAAATGCAGGGCTCAGCGCTGTCTCATTTCCTTCACTTCAGCTACAGTTAAGCACTTTGTTTTCTTTTATTGGTAAGTGAACTTAATTTCTCTGAAATGGAATTTGTTACAGGAACCAAGGAGTTGGTTTGCAGCTATGAATGATGGGTTTGCAATTAATTAGCAGCTTATCCTGAGCATTTTTGTGCAGGATCCCAAATATTATGGTAATGGGAAACAATACATTTTAGATAGCTGGAACATTCTCTGAATGAGCGATTCCCTGAAACTTACAGCCCTGGGAATTAGAGGCATTAATTTCAGAGCAACAGGCTAGGGACATATGCTGGGATTTCATTCGTCTTCTAGACTTGCTGTAGTCTGATGCTGTAGTCATCGCTCTGACAAACTTCCTGCTGGAGCTTTGGGTGGCATAGACTCAAACACTTAGAAACACAAAACTCTCTTCTCTAGGGGTTTTGTCTGGCTTGCTGAAATAGTATCTAGAAAAAAAGGAGATTTGCCTGGAAGTAAGGCCAACAAGTTTTGAGTGTCAGAAATTATTGGCTTTTTTTTTTTTAAGAATACTGTCACTAGAAATGGAACTACTTGTTGTTCCTCACCTTCTCTTCCTTTTCTTTTTAAAATTTCACTCCTTAAGACAGTCTGATAGTATTATTCTGTTTTCTTCTATGTAGCCATTTTTACTGGTTTGGCTACTTGAGGCAAGACTTACAGACGGGTAGAAGTTGTGTAGAACTCATCATATGAAAAATGTATTACATGCAAATTTAAGTTTGCAAATGAGACCCCTAAGTCAACAAAACAGGCATGAGCTTTCTGTTCTTGTATAGATCTGTAAATTCAGATCTAGCTTGTGCTAAACTTCTAAAGCAATAAAATACCAGAAATGCAGTGGCAAGTGAAAAAAAGCCAGATGTAGGGGTAAATACAGATACTACTAAATGCAATGATAGAAGGGTTAACATACTTCCCCCCCCCCCCCCCCCCCCGAATCCTATTAATTGCTAAACTATTTCAGAAGTGCTAAAACTACCTCAGCTGCAGCTGAGGAAGGGCAGTATAGAGTGGGAGCCCAATTCATCAGTGGGATCTCATGAGCTGTCATCCAATGCTGGGAGGAACCACCTGTGTCCTGGAGCCGGGTCCCCCATGGTGAGAGCAATGTATACCTAATTTGAAAGGCCCCACAAAACATCATTTCTACAACCCATGACACTTTCCTGCAACCTGATGCAAAAGACCAAAAGCTCCCCTGTGTCAGAGGACAAGCAGGAAAGGCTGTATATTTTGCTAATATTCTAGGATCTTGCAGAAACAGGCTATTCGTTGATTAAAATTCATGGATGGTCGTAGGAAGTAGACCCAATCCTATCCTTCAAAGGGGAAAAAAATGTCATCAACAACCTGACTTGTGTGGTTCCCACCTCATCTGACATACAGTTTAACCATGAACATGTGGCAGGATTTCCTCGTTAAGCAAATGAATATTTAATGCTGTTAGCTTCTGTGACATAGCTTGTAGGTACCCTGCTCTTGGCCATCCCTGATGCCCAGAGGAAAGTAAAATCCTGCCTGTTCCTCTAACCCCTACAAAACTTAAGCAACACAGGGAAACAAAAATTCCTGGCTGGTTCTTAAGGTGACAGTGACCTGACAGACCTGCTCCTGCGGTGGTTGTTCCCCAGGTGCACGGGCTCATGTGGTGGTTGGAGGGAATGGGCTTCTTTCCAGAGCCTCACCCACCCCTCAGCACAGCCCTTTAGCTCCAGGTCTCTGTATGTCAGACCTGGCTAAGCAGTGGGTCAGAGATTTGCTGGCTAACACGCTTGGCACTCCAGGGTCAGCAGGAGAGGAGCCATGCCTGGTGCTGTGTGCAAGATGGAGATCCCGTCAGGAACAGATGTGGCATGAGAGCCAGACCAGGGATTCTCAGGCTGAGCATGACAGGTCTGCAGCATGTGCCTCATGTCTGTAAAAGGCTGCTTCTTCTGGGCCTCTTGGGGTCAAGGGTTGAATGAGATATATTTTAGTTATCAAGGAAAATTTGGCCTTATGAGAGGCTGTGTGTAAACAGCATGTTTGCTAAATGGCGTGTTATGTTTGCGTGCCAGCCTGTGGCCCAGCTGGGCCTCCTGGGTGCTTGCTGTGTGCCAGCATAATGCACCAACTCAGAGGAGGAGCGCTTAAGAGACCTCCGAGGTCCACAGCAGAACAAGGCAGCTGCCAGGTGAGATTTACTCTGTGCCTTGTGCAGGATGAGAGCTGGGACACCCAGCAGGGCGCTCTGCTTCTCTGCAACCTGCGCCCGATTCTTCTTTCCTCCCAAGCAGTGGCAATAACGTATCCCGCTGGTTGAATTGACTGGCTAGTGCAAGTTTCCCAATGTTGGAGCTCACATTCCTCTCCTAAACGCAGAGTCACGGGGACAATACTGGTGCGGGGGCCCCTCTAATGCAAACATTTTTTTTTTTAAATGAGTTGTGGTAGGGGCAGCAAATGGCCTCCATTGTAACGAGGTGGGGAGAACTGGGAAGGACTGCATTTACAGAGCAGTTTAATCACATGGATGGAGCAGTGTGTTCACCTCTCCTCCTTGCTGGGTCATTTCCACTTTGAGCTCTGCAAACAGACCGTCTATTGAGCAGTTAGTATTCAGTGCTGAATATTCAATACTAGACTCTTGTTTTGGTGAGTCTTAGGCAAAAAAAAGGAGGAAAGAAGACTTCTCTTTTCTCATGTTCCCTCCCTGAGTTTGCTTTGCATATTGTTCAGAGGAGACTGGAGGCTTCTCAGAAAAGCCAGGCTCCTAGTTTTAAAAGCACTGGTCTACTTTCATAGTACTTTCTAAGGGGAGGGAAGAGACAGTGTGGAAGGGACTAAATTCATACAAGGTTTATGAACCTCTAAGTCTAGGCACATCAGGACCAAGTGAAGACTTTCCAACAAGCACATTTAGGCTGTAAAATCAATAGCATGAAATGCTTGCTTTGTATACACAGATTAGTTCTGAGAGGTACCAGTCTTTGTGGGAGTATGTTATGATGATTTATTAATGTTCTCTCTGCTAGTTTTGGTATGCAGATATTCTCTGGGTATATTTTTGAGAGCTGAAAGAAACAGTGTTCTTTATTTGTTTCTGTCTAGTTAGTGCTGTATTTTCTCATAAAATGGTTGTGAATAATGTAATGGCTCCATCCTGAGCAACTGCTAGGTTTGGAATAGATGTGCATGACGTGAGGAAAAGTGGCCACCATTTGAATAAATACAGTATCTCTTTCCTTTGATTCACACTCTTCAGTCAAGTGATTGTCTCTTTCTTACTGCTATGATTACATCCTGACATCCGAGGTTTTTTTCCATGTATGTGTCTGTCTGTTTTTCTCTTGTTCTTTCAGTCTGCCTGATTGGATGCTGTTTCTGATGAGAAATATTTACTGTAGTCCTATTCCTTCAAGAGCTGACATCTTTTCTTCTGATTTTAAAAAAATCTCCTCTCTATAGTTACTTTCCTCCTATACTTTATTTTTGACCATGCCCTTTTCTTTGTCATTCATTCCTTTCTTTTTTCACCTCCTTTCCAACAACCAGCCTTCTCTCTCTTCTCTCACCTCCCTGAGCCCCACAGCCAGCATTTCTTGCATCTCCCACCCATCTTGCATCTTTTTATTTTGTCATCTTTGTGGGCAGTCTTACTGATGTACTACTGTTTCTGTGTCAAATTGGTTTGTCCGCTGCATTCATGGGCTCCTGAGGCAGAGGGAAGCATTTCATGGGTACTTGATGCAAATCCTGTTTCTTGTTGAGTCACAGACTTCCTGTTCAGCCAAATGACTCCAGCCTTGTGTAGTGGTGAAGCAGAGCTGAATTAAGGGTTTGAGGACTCCATGCCTTCTCATGCACACTGGTGAGCTGAGGGACCATGGTAGCACCCAGGAATGTTTAATCCAAGAGCTAGTGAGTTGAGACTGCTGTAGGGTATGAGTATAAGAAATGTTGTGATAGGTACCCAGTAGTGAAGGCCCTCCTCTTACGAGCCCTCTAGTGTGCCTCACATTAATTCTATAGCGTAAGAAGTTAATGAAATCTGGGGCAAAAAGGGCATCAAGAAACTGTCCTTTATTCTTGGAGAGAATGGGACTGGCAATAATCAAGGGTCATGTTTGCATTTTCTTGGAATAAAACATTGCGGATAAATCAGAGACAATGATAGCACTTACGTTGGTTCATGCAGCAGACCCTGAAGGACTGAAGATCTATAACACATCACGTTGTAAGAAGCATCAGGGTATGCTTTGGTGTATGCAGAGTTGGTGCTTGGAAAGCACCTGATATGTGTGATTATCCTACTGATGACAAGATTGGCTGCACGTTGCACACCCATGTAAGTTAAGTGCCCTGGGAGAGCTGAACTGGTTGGATACTGGTGTTACTAGCTTAAATGATGCTAGGTGAAAGTGAGGAAATATTACTGAACTGAAATTGGACCAGGTGAAGTTCTTTTTGCTGTTAAATGAGGAATGGCCTTGATGCAGCAAAAAACAAGTGGCTATTTACTGGTCTGGTGAAACTTACTTTTCAAAATAAAATGATAGATAGCATCTGTGTGTGACTGGGAGAGGGAAAGGGCTACTCCCAATTAACATGCATACTGAGTTAGAAATGTGAAAGCAATATGATATGAGATTCCAGAGAAGGGAACAGATAGGACTTCAGAAGTCCTGTCTGATCCAGGTTGGAGGCTGCCCTAAATGCCAGAATCAATATGCAGAGGAATCTTGTATTCTAGGGTTCCTGAGGGTGCTTGATCTATATTTGGGATGCAGCTTCTTAATGAGGAATGTTGTTGACAGAGTACTTCAACAAAAGTATCGCATTTAGCTGAACTTCTGCATATTACACAAAGTAACAAGAAATCAACGTCTCATAAATTCCAGTTTTCTACCCAAGTATTCTAAAGAAGTTAAAAGATGAAGAGCTATGGTGTTTTTTGTTATATCAGTTTAAACACAGCATGCCATTTTTCTAATATACCTTTTCAAATGGGTTAGCAGAAAATCAGAAGGAGGAGCAAAGACCTGGCAGAACAAAACAAAAGATCTTTCACAGATTCAAGAGAGTCATTCTTTGCATTCTTATGACATCATGGTGAATCTCACGATGCTTTACTAGAATCATGAGTCAAAGAAAAAAGAACAAAAACATTCCTGCCAACACCTAGTAAGTGCCCTGGACCAATGTCCATTAACCCTGAAGTAGTTCCAAGAGAACTGTATGCCAAGAAACGAGAACAAAAGAAAGGACTGCAACAAGAGTGCCTGACATTTTGCCCTGTTGGAAACAAAATAAAAAGTTAGATTAGCAAACAAAGCACCAAGGTTTCTGGCAGCTTTTCAGGGTAGCGGCTCTACCATCTGCACCAAGGCCATGTGTCATTGTCATCCCCGAGGAGCAGGTCTCTTAGAAGAAAAGGAGATGGTTATGCAGGACCAAGGAGGACACTGGCATGATTTCCTGTGGACCCAGAAGATGTTCCTGACGGCTCGCATGCACTGGCTGAAGGATATGTGCCTTGCCAGCTGATGACACTGAATGAGGCAGCAAGGAGCAAAACCAGGCTCTGTGTGGCAGGTTCACCTCAATGGTCAAAGAGGAGCTGGTTTGTGAATGAGGAGTGTCTGCAATGGAGTAATCGAAGGGAAGTTGGACAATGGCCCTGATATGGTCTCACAAACCTTTTATTTGACAATGGAGAGAAGGGAGATCACATCATCTATGAAAGCCTAAATCTTAGAAAATCCCCATGCATGTGATTAGCTGTCCCTAATAGCTTGTTCTGCTTGATTTTAGTTGATTTCGGTAAGTTTAACACCCTCAATGGGAGCCAGTGGCTGCCAAGCTCTGTCATGTTACAGGCACACGGTTGTTCATAACATCATGCAGAGGCCAGGCTGGGAGATCTTGCTCAGGTCTTGGTTTTACAGTAGATTGAGGTTTCAGAGAAGAGGTGATTTTTGTTTGCTTTCTTTCAAACAGTATGTTCTTGAAAAGCTTTGAATGTGCTGCTGTAACCAGCCCTCACAGCACTCCAGCAGCATTACACTTTGCAGGTGGCAGATGTACCTATAACCGGCAGTGCTGTGCTGCAAGGTGTGTGGGGGATTCAGAACATGACTCCTCTGTTTCTAGTCAGAGCAGGTGTGATGTGCAGCAGGTAGTAGAGCAGGCTTTTAATAGTTTGAGGGTCAGACTTCACATTTATGTCCTAATCGTTAACCCTGACAGAAAGGGATAGTCTCTTTTGTCTTTAAGGGACTGTTTTAAACTAGTGATTTGTCTTCTAAGTTGATATGACTAATTGAACTAAGACATTGAAGTCTTATAAGGCATAGCTTTCACTTACACCAGAGAAAATATTAGGTGTACTAGCTCATTTTTTGCTTTACTTTCATTCATATGGCAGTTAGAGATTAGGTTTGCAGCACACTAACTGATATTCAAAGCAGACAGACTGTTCAGACGTTACGAATTTAACAGCTGTAGAGGTTAGAAGTTCTCTGTCCAAAGCAATGGTGCCACACAGACAGCATGAACAGAGGATTTGTTGGGTGGTGGCATGTCTCAGACCATGTTCAGCAAGACAAGCTCTGCAGAGAAAAGCCTCAATGGATCATGCAGACCTCAGCATTTATTCTGAGACAGACAACAGGAGAAGCTGTCAGGGCAGTAATGGTTTTTCTAAAAAAGAAAAGATATAGAGTATCATCCCATCAATGCCACTGAAAATTTTTGTCATAGTTAATACCACAGGTTAGCAAACTAGAAACAGGAGGTTCCATGACCTTCGGTCAGCCTCCTGAGCTTTTGAGGTACTGCTTTTACCTGCTAAATCTGCTCTTTGCAACCACTTTCTCTTGGCCTAACAGATCAGATGAGCAGCTAGGCAGTATTGCTGGCCAGCTCGGTACTGAGACACTTGGCAGAGATGCTGCAGGAAGAGATGAGTAACTCTTCTCTCTGAGAATGGCAAACAAATAACTCAGAGGGGTGCTAAGACTCCATGAGCATGACAGGAGTTCCTCCTCTGTCACAGGAACTGTAAAATTAGGTCTGTCATCACTTCTGAGTATTCATTTTTCCAATAGGTCCTCTTGTAAATCCACTAAAATTTGGTGGTCCCTTTATATTTGCATTATCTACTTTTTATGTCTTTGCTCACAGTTACTTTCTACTTTTTTCTACATTTGCCTTGAGAAACTGGGGAAAAAATTACAAGAGTAGCCATGAATAAAAATAAGACGTCAGACTGTTGCAGCTGCGCCATCCAAGTTGTTACATGGCTCGGGTAGTAGTTTGAGCCCTGGCAAATGTCTAATTCTTATTCCAGAGGTAGCTCTATTTCAGTGATGAGCGAACTTCTGTGGAAGAAATGCTGGTTCCTGTGCAGAGCAGTAGGTAAATTGTCATGCTTGTTGGCAAACTGCTTTAAAATTTGGAGTATGGGAGCCAACCTAGAGCTGAAGGTGTATGAGAGGGATTTCTGTGCAACTGCTAGGGCTGTGGTGAAATAAGTGTACAGTGATTGTGCAGACTCTGATATTGTGATTACCAGAAGCCTTGGCTATGTTTCTAGAACATGAGGATTCTCATCTAATACAATTTTGGTAAAAAATAGTGATTCACAATTATGCCAGTGATACAACTACATCCAGATCAGAGGATATGGCATAGCTGGGGAAAACCAGTGCAGTTAGTACTACTGTAGGGTAATGAGGTAAGGCAAAATGCAGCTTGGATTAGGTGACCACAGAGTTTCATTCTGCCTGTAAAATCTCTTAATCTCCCTTTAGGACACACACATGCCCACAGGGCTGCAGCCAGCAGCTTTGGATATGTTCAACTCCCAGCTGTGTGGCGCAGCCCTCCAGCTGCTTTTGCCATCCTGCTTGGGTGCTGAGCATGACACGTTGGGTCTCAAAGGCCAGAAGAGGCTCTGATTACAGGTTGTGCTAATACTGCAGCAACTCTTAGCCCTTCTGGCAGGACAGCAGCTGCAGAAGCCAGTGCCAGCTGTGATGAGGCCCACCTTCTCTTCCCCTCTGCAGAGCGGAGTGCAGGTGGCTCTCTCACTGTTCTTGCTATGGCTATGCACGTGTGGGAGCAGTGAATGCTTTCTTTTCTGGGCTGCAAATATGCTAAGCCAATAACCATTATACAAACTAGATGGAGTAATTCTCTCATTAAATATACTGGCAATATATAGGTACCTCTGCTGTATTTTCTCATCTCCAATGAGGCTCTGTAGGGAGAAGCCTTTCAAAGGCATCTTCCAGGAGCAAACCTTTCCTTCTGAAAGAGATAATGTGTCAAAATAATTTGTGAAATATATATTTAAAAAATGGTTCATGCTCCTCTTTCCTGATAGTTCATGAAAGCTCCTGCCCCTGAGCAGCTCTCATGTGTTTGCATCTATTTTGGGAAGTCCCAGGCCTGCCTTCCCTGCTCAGTGTTTGAAGCACCATACAAATAAAACTATGTTTGTCAGTGTGAAGAGAAGAGCCGTGGTGGGGACAAGGGAAAGCAATGCAGGCCTCTGTTCTGGCAGCTCTTAAAAACAACCTCTTCCTCCAGCTCTGCAGCCGGACTGCCTGGGGCAGACACCAGTGGAGCCGGTGTGTCCCCACGTGTCGTGAGGACAAGAGCATTTGATGTGTACGGGGCTCTACCCAGTATTAACTCTGAAAGAACTTACAAAAATCAGACTTAGTTTTGGCTTTTTATTTTGTTTGCTCTGCCTCTTTCTCTTTTTTGGTTTTGTTTTATGTTAGGCAGATGCTATCATAACTGGGATCTGTGGGCTCCTGAAGGGAATATTTTCAATATCAGAAAAACTGTGGTTGTATTTTCTTTTGATGCCTGAAGGTATTCTTATTAATATTGGGAGTTAAAAGCTTTGTAAAAACTTTTTTTCTTTATACAAACAGTAAAAAAAAAAAAATCTACTTATTCATACTTATTTATTTATACTTACATCACTCCGTTTATGAGATAATACAACCTTTAAATAGCTAGTTGGTTTTGTCGCATTTTGTCATCTGCCAAATAATTTCTCAGATCTGCCATAAAATCCCTGACATTTTTGCTCAAAAGAGTTAGTTTTCTTCATTCTTCTTTGCTGCCAGACAGGTCATGTATCTTTTCAGGGTTGAAGAATTTCTATCAGCTATTTAAATGCAAGGCCACAAAGACAAAGCCAGACTCAGGCTGCAGCGAGCTGAACTGGGGTGATTCAGGACCAAAGGAGTTGCAGCACATAATTAAACAGTCACTGCACCCTACTCCAGAGACTTTCTATCTTGCAGTGTAAACTGCTTGTTTTACCAGTGACAAACGGGTATACACACAGTTATCAGAGACAGTACGTGAACAAGGATGGTGAAAATTGTTATTGAGTGACACTTAAGAAGTTTTTTTTCCTACTACTTAGGCAGGGAATGTGACTAAAGATGGCTGCTGCCAGTTCCCTGCTGCCGAGGGAAGAGGATGCATCCCAGCTTCCCAGCTCTTGGTGCCGAGAGGAAAAGAAAGGGTAGAGCTGGGCATCGGTCTCTCCTTGGCGCTAATGGCAGCCGCCTTTGCTTTTACTCCCTGAAGCTGGGCTCAGAGCCAAGAGAATTATATACAGCCATGGCTGTGTGCTGAAAGGAGGAGGAGGATGTAGGGTAATCTTTCTCAAGGCTTCTTGCACCTCTCTCTGATGTTGTCCTCAGCAGCAAGTTTTCTTCACCTCATAGTAATCTGTGTGCATCCGAGATCCTGTCCCCCAGCTTGCAGTACTAAAAGGGGAGAGGAGAGATGCTATTAGCTCAGTTTTAGGGCAGTAAAAGAAATCTGGCACGGAGCAGCCATCTCGTTGTGTTGGCCTTTAGACAAGGAGGTGATACACCCCCACCCGATGCAGCTGAGCAGCATGAGAAGGGAAAGCCTCGAAGTTAGAGTTGCCGCAGGCTTGTGGGTTAGTAACTGAGCAGGAGCTGATTAGACAGCATAGGCCTCACTGGCAAGTTTTAAGTTGCGGTGTCAGCAGCCTTAAAGTGATTTTTATACAAGGCCATGTTGAATTTGATGGGAGAAGAAATATCCTGAAAATCTATTGACAACAAGAGTTATTTTTGCTGATTTTCAGAGAAGTACCTCAAAGCAGCAGGCTATAGGGAAGAGGCAGCATGGTCGTGAGGCTCTGTAGGCACAGGGCAGTTTGGTGAATGAGGAAGATGTGCACAGGGACTTCCTTGTACCAATGAAGGCAGCACTGCAGCGTGTTGTTTACCATGGGCAAATAGGCAGAGGGAAGGGAACGGCCTGGAGCTGCCACAACCTCTTTTACGCTGCCTGAAAACTAGAAGCGCACAGAGCAACAGTACCTGGCGTCTTGTGGCAGGGCCTGGAAATCAGCTCTGAAGGGCTCTCAACAGACCTTTCTGTAGTCCTACACAGATGATGTTGACCTTTTGTTTGTGTGGCAGTGCAGAATGTGTGTAAGGAGGAATATACACGAGTTTGTGCAACTGTCCGGGTTTAAAAAGCATTTTTTCTGCAGGATGTGTTTGGTCATGACTATTCATATGTTCGTTTATTGGCGTCGAGTGCTGAAATGAAGTCATACCAAGTTTTACCTTCTATAAACCAGACGGGCAACTTTCCGGAGACACTGGGCTTCTGCTCTCCCTCCAAGCCTGCTGCCGTGATGGGCTTTCTCTGGCTGGCAGACTGCTGCCTGTGCTGTGCTGGTAGCCCGATGTGTCTAGGGGTGGGGTTGTGGAAAGGAGTCTGCAGCCATTTCAGTGTCTTTGAAGGTGTTTCTGGCTCTGGCAGTTTGCTGACATCAAGGCCTGTTTCCCCTTATTTCTTGTGTATCTCTTTGCTCAGTGGGGTTGTTTCCTTTCGTAATTTGTGGGGTTACCTTGCAGCCTTCCTACCCATCCCTTCTTTTTCTTTCTTTGACTACAGGGAACTCTGTGAGCATAAGTCCATTTCTGCCCATGTGCATGCCCTTGAAAAATAATCTTACGAGGGAGGTTAGTTCATTGTAGCAATATCCAGGGACTCCAGGCAAACTCAACGACTTACATTTCATGCTTTGTCCAAGGAAACTCATAGGAAGGTGCAACTTTTGCCCTGAAGACCTGTAACAGTAAATTCCGCTGAGCCTGGTGCATCCTCTAAAGCCATCAGGGGACGTATGTTACAGCTTCCAGAAAGAGGAACAGCAGAGTCAAATCAGTGTAATGCTGTATCTCATCTGACTGGCAGGAACAACTTGGAAGTGAGAAAGAGGGAGGACAGGAGTGGCTGAGTACCTATCATGGAGTGACAAAGGTTCAAGCAGCTCAGTGGCTGCTGACTCGCTACGTTGGACTCGTTCCAGCGCGGAAAAGATCTCGTTAGGGCCTGGGACTCCACCAGGGTGAATGGAGTCGTAGGACTGAACTTCAGAGAGCACAGTTTGAGTCCTGCTGTAAGAAAAATTCATGTGAATGATTGATTTTACACACATGAAGAGTTCTTTCAAAACTGGTGGAAATACTCTAGTATATAAGTCTTTGCCAGACTAAGACTTAGAAATTAATGCAATTTATGTGTTTCAGTGGCCCATATGAGATGATTTTTTTTTTAAATGTATCCTGTGATGGGGAGGAGAGAGAATATCCTGAGGAGCTTTGTTATGTGCATGGAAGTGTTTCAGCCTCTGTTGTTTGAAAACAAATGAAAAATGAAACTAAAAAGCAACAGCTAAGTTTGAAAGCAAGAAAGGATTTTCTTGCTAAATAACCTCAGACTGAGCATGTTTTAAGTGAAATGCTGCAGAACACCGTCTATTGAAAACCGGTGCTTTATTTGGTTTTATATGTTGAAATTTTGTTTTATATGCAAACACAAAAAAAGTGCATCTTTATTCTTTTGCAGAGAGTTGGATCGAACGATGTCTCAATGAAAGTGAAAACAAACGTTATTCCAGTCACACCTCTCTGGGGAATGTTTCTAATGATGAAAGTAAGTAATTGTCATCAATTTAAAATTAGTGTGAATGTGTCCAAGTGCTAATTTCCTGCTATATGTTGCTACATCTTAGTGATATTTTTAATGCTCTGTAGTTTGAAGAGTCAACTCACTTGACACAGTAGTTTTATTAATTTTTTTTCCTGGAATATTTGCTATTTTGCATTATTTAAAAGGAAGTAATACTATCTGTTAGTTAAAACAACCAGAAGAGTTTGTGTGTCACTGAATAAAGGTTGGATGGTGTCTAAATTTTACTTCTAGTATTAGCTCATGAGTAAACCCCTCTATTTTGCTTTTCCCTGGTGAACGCCAGGGGTTGAAATATAGGGAAAATTTGTTCTGTTTTTCAATACTATTATATCAAATCATACATATAAAATCTTTGTTTTAAGAATTAAACAATCATCAGATTAAAAAAAATTCACATATTAAATCATGAGATTGCTTCCTTTTTAGTCATAGAGAAAGAACAATTCTAAATCTAGCTGATTTTAAAATTGCTATTTTTTCTTACCTCTTCTAATTATGGTAATTTTAGATCTTGATTTTTAACAACAGCAGGTAATTAAAAAGACCCCAAAATACCTTAAAATAACCTAATTGTTTAATTTCAAAAATTTAAGACAATTTTTAGTTTACCATTTAGTTTCCCCTGTTTATGCAATTTCTAGTCTACTTAATTTGCCTAAAGCGAAATACTCTTCATGTTAGTTTTCCTCTCTGTATTTCATATGTTAGTTCATGTTACAGGATATTGATGCAGACTGAGTTCTTTAATTCAGAAAGACTCACATTTTTATAATATTCAAGCATGTAATTTTAGAAAACATATTTTTAATCACTTCTTAATTGCTGAATGTCCCTTTTACATTTTCTGTGTTTTAAGAGAACTACTTTATTTTGATGTCACAGTAAAATTACAGGCTTTGCAGCATGGTGTTTAGTGGATCACAGAATTTGCTATATTGGGCCCCTACTCTTATTTGTCCAGGGTTCTCTTTTGGGTCAATATCACTTCTGAAGGAGAAAGGAGGTGTTAGAAACATGGTATTTATTCATAACTCCCAAGCTAAGGACAGTGGATAAGAATCCTTAAAGACAGACAATAAAACTTGGACAGGTTTGAGGTTTTTTGTTTTTTAAAAATTAAGGAATTAGAAATTAGTTTCTTTTTAAAAATAAAATTGTAGTGAAAAACAAAAAGCATCTGCATATTAATTTGCATTTTACAAGAACCTGTGAGACTTAGGAAATTCATTTCACTCTGATGCTACTGAGAAAGTGATGGAAAGAATCTGTAATGAATGAGATGTGACTTCAGACTCTTAATAGGTTCAGAATTCAGGATTCAACCCTATTGACTTCAGTGAGCTTTTCCTTAGACTTACAGTTCAATACAGTATTGTCAAGGTAATTATTTAGCACCACTAACTATATTAAAAAAAACTTACAATGTCGTAATTCTAAGTCTCTATGTTCTGTTCTAGATCTTTTACCCTAAATAGGTTGTAGCAAAACTAGTGCTGGTTTGTTATATGTGCTTTCAGTTTAAATGCGAGCATGAGAAAACTTCCACATACCTAGGGACAGTAATAAGTGGACCTGCGTGGGTTAGCAAGAGCAGGTCTTTCAGACAATGGCATTGAGAAGATAAGATGGTTGTTCATTCTGTTTTCTGATACTGGAATTAAGGGGCAAGTGATGATAATGAAAGCCAGCAAATTTAGAACGGATAAAACAAATATATAAATTAATTTATCCCACAATTTGTGCACAGAAGACATTGTCACACTATATAATGGAAATCCAAATGAGAGTGAGAGTTGATTTCATCTAGCTTCCTCCTTAATAGCCAGTTCTTCCAGATGCTTCCTTTGCACTGATACCAGTATTTCTGCTGTGCAAATAAGAGAATTAATCCACCTGAAAAGTCATCCTTGGTTTTGGGGGTGAGGGAGAGGGTGAAGAGGAGAGAGTAGAAAAGAAAAATAAGCCACTTGCCCAGCAGCAAGAAGGCCAATGATCTGTGAAATCCAAAACAAACTAGAAGTTTCACCATAGAAATCATTGTATTCTGTGCTCCTTTCCAGCCCTTTGAGTTCTTTCTAACATTTCTCTAACAGTGTCCACACACCAACGAAGCAATTTCCAAACCATCATGTCACTCTTTGTCCAGCCTCTGTCATACATTTACAAACAGCACGAAGTGACATGTTTTAAGAAAGCCTATGTAACCCTTTTTGACTTATTCAGAATGGTGGTCAAATTGCTGTTGTCAATGGAGCTTCAGTTTTCATGTGCAGCCAAAAGAAGGCATCACCCATCTTTCTCTTGACTACTTAGTTTTTTTGTCTCTGAATACATTAGGTACATCCAGACACCTCCAGGGCTCTTGAACCTGCATTATATTGTGAAGGGAAGCAATGACTCACAGCTGTGGATTCCCATGGACTCGCTGCTTCTTGGGGCGCTTCTTACCTTCTTGGAATCTTTTATGACCCCTCCCAAAACACAGCTTTTACACTCTACTATAAAAATTCTAGGTAGATTTTATTTCAGTTTCCAGTTTTTTAAACATTTTTCCTTCCACCACTTCCACAGTCTACATGTCAGTCAAAAGATCTACAGGAAAAGGGAATGGTACAACCTCATATCTAATAATTTAAAAAAACCCCACATTTTCTGTGTACTGTGCATTGAGCCAAATTCCCCAAACTGAAATAGAGGTCTGGAAGAATACAATTCAAAGTTTATGAAAGTTTCAACTTCATATCCCTGGGGAAGGAGTCATAATGTTACACATGATGAACTGAAAGGGTTGCTTGTCCAAATTTTTTTGCATAATAAGAAATGTGAATGTGTAGACAGTTCATGTGAAATAAAAGAAAAGATTCAGACAGCTTTTTGCACTTCAAAAGCAGTGTTCAAAATACGTGTTCTAACTGGCTGAAATGGAAGATTTATCCAATAGTTTCTTTTTTTGTTTGAACTAAACCTCTTATTCTTCCATTGAAAAAAAAACATTTTAAAAAGAGCTACTTGATTTCATTGAAGTTTTCCTTGGGGAAAATTCTTTCTTTTTCAATCATACCTACTCAATTAGAACTATGCTCCCATGTTTCTCAGAGGGTTTTAAAAAATCCCACTATTTTAAAATTATGGAATACATGCTAATAAGCCCGAATCTTATTTATGGCTACATGTAAGTAAGAGACATGGTAGCTTCTTACTATCACTTAATTTTAGCTAAGGGCAAATCACTTTTGAGAACAGTCAGAACCTGGACTGCAGGGGCTCCAGACGAAGAGGCTTTTCCTCTGAAAGGTGTGGAGCTACCTGAACTAAGGGAAGGATTTTATCCATATAAAGCTACTAATAACATGTTAGCTCCTTAGTGGTTTGGAGACACATGCAGGCAGCACTGGAAAGTACAGGACTCTTTTATTATCTCCATAGTGGAAAGCAGAGCTTTAACTCCACTTTAGTTATGACAAACAGACTAACATCAACATTTTAGAAAAAGATGTACTAATGCAGAGTCTTCACTTTGTGTATGTTCCACTTCCTGTGTTTAGGGCAGCATGCTTGAAGAGGTGCTGAACATAGCTCTTATTGTCTCCATGTCTTGCTCCAAGAAGCAAGAAATCCCTTGAACTGGACCTAAAACCAGACAGCAGAAGTTAGAGGATACTACTGAGAGTTCAGGGAAAGCCACAAACATATGCACAAGGTACAGACAGAAATCTATTCTGGTGGCTTTGAAACAGAATTTTGAAAGGAGAAAGATGGAGGTGTTAGCAAAGAAACTTCCATGGAGCTTGGGAAGAAAAACTTTCTCTGATATCTCTGGGAGCCAAGAAATACTATTTTTGATGATCCCAGTTTTGAATCTCTTTGAAGGCCTCTTCTGTGCTAAGAGTTCTACTTGCAACTGTCTAAGCTATTACCCACTTTCAGCTTGGGATGCGTACCAGGTTTTCCACCCAACCAGGTACCTTGAAGATACCTTTCCTTGGAATGCTGGTAGTCCTTCTACTGGTGGTGGAGTGAACACACTAGATCTGCTCCTAGCAAATGGGTTTCTCCCTGAGGTGCTGTGAAGCTGCCATATGTGTGAACACCTGCAGCTGTGCATCAGGAGCAGAGTTTTTCCTTGTGACTTCAAGTCTTTTTGCATTTGTCACAGAAGAATTGCCAGGTCTGTTCTTTGGCAGTGCCTTGAAGCAAGATTTCTTTTCAGTGTCTTTTATTTCCTTTTTTTTTTTTTACAAAATAGATTGGGTTCTAAAAGTATTTAATTTTAAATGGTATGGATTCATGTTAATCTACAGTGTTGCTCTGATGAGGACTGATAAAATGACAGGCCAAAAAGTAAAGGAAAACAGCATTTGTTCCCTCTTTCATGCTGTACAAACAGATCTGGGATCCGACCTGAGTCAAGAGTTACACAAAACATTTTCTGCTTGATAGGGAAGCCATAAAGTGCCCTTCTACCAACTAAAACATAAGGAACAGGGACATCTATTATTTTCTGCTAGTGAATTATCTGATGAGATTATATTGTTAAACTATACCAGGTAGAATAAAGTGCTTGTATATTTAATACTGACAGCTTGTATTTCTAGGTGCCCTCCATTCCTATACCATGTGCAATTCTTTCCATCTATTTAATAAAAAAGTGAAGGTTTACTGAAAATAAATATTTTAGCCAACAGCTGGTGAAAATGAGAAACATTTTGGCTGACAGCTGGTCGGTTGGCAGAAAGCAAAAAAAAAAAAAAAAAATCTGTTTTCTTGTACAGATACTTGATTTTGGGGCAGACAAGAACTAACTCTGTGAAAATTTTAGTTTTGTTGAAAATCCAATTGTTTAATAGGTAATATTTTGATAGAAAATGGTGCTTAAAGATTTTTTTTAATAAGTTCAAAGTCCATCATTTCCTTCTTGGTTTTAAAGGGACAGTTATGGAGGATGGTGAAGAGTCTTGAAGAGTATCCCTAGGAAGCAGACATACTTGAGAAGGAGGATTTAAATTGCATCTTATGATCTTATTGTCAGTTTCTGTTGTTAAAACAAATTCTTACATGGGAGGAGCTGAATATGGCTGGCTTGTAGTGTGTCTGAGGACAGGTTAGGTAAAGACCTGCTCACAGGTGCTCACTCTTAGTGAGAGTGAAAAACAGCTGGGGGAGGGTTGGAAGGGATGTAGAGACCCTAAGATCATATAAATTATTCTGATAGTGCCATGTATCCAGGGAAAATGCAATCTAGTTAGTGCAAGTGAAAGCCACCTAATAACAGACTTTTGAATGCTAACCCCCTTAAATCAAGAAAGATAATGAAAAGGTTTATTCTGGGGAGGGGGGAGTAGTACCTCTTGGTTTCACAGGTAGAGGTCATTTAGGATTTCTGCACCTTAGTTAGGTGAGTGGTTATTTAGATCAGCAGCTTTCCAATTTGCAACCCCCTAGCAATTTCCAACAAGGTAGAAACAACTGTGTAGTGAACTTAAACGAGTGGATGATAGGCTTTGACACTGACATAGAAAATACTCGTTAAGAAAATGGATGACTTTCACCTGGGAAGCAATAACCTTAATTTGAACAAGATGATGGTGGGGCACAGGAGGAGAACTGGACCTCCACATGCTGCTGGTACCTAAAGGCGGCAGCTTTGGTTGTGGTACCTTGCTGTGGTGTCTCCCTCCCCGCAACAGCAAAGGCCTAAATCCCTCTGGTCAGTAGAAAGGCGCTGCAGTGCCCTGTGTTATGTGTCCCTGTTGGTGAGGCCTGTGCACCCCTATGACTGCCGGCTGTAATTTTCCTTACTAAAGGAGGGGAAACTCCCCCCCCAGCCAGCACTTGAGGCCTTGCAACACTTGGCTGAGACATACCGTTTATAACTAGTCCCCTTTCACTTTTACCTCAGGAATGGTTGGGAGGCAGCAGCTGCTGGATACCCACAGGGCCTTGGCAGGCTAGGCCAGCCTGCTTGTGGGTGGAGGAAGCGGCAGCAGCCTCTGTGCCCCAAGCTTGGGGAGCTGCCATAACTCCCTCCCAGCCCTGCTGCCTATTTTTTCCCTGGCCGGGACAACGGGAAGCCACAGCAGGACACAGGAGTGGACCAGACTATGGTCAGGGCCCCTGCCTCTTGCCCCTCCAGGGTGACCACAGGGCCTTCCCTGCAGGGACTTGCTTGCCCTCCCAGCAGGTGCTCTCCTACCTCCAAGCTGCGCTCCCTCATCCTCTGTTGCTTGGAAAACCATGAATCCCAACCCAAAGGCTCTTCCCACCTCAGAGCAGGGCAGGTATGGCTGCCCCCTCCTCTCCAGGGAAGACTGGCGTCAGGCATGCTCTTTGAGTGTCTGTGCTGTCAGTTAAGGATAAGAAGGGCAAAATGGTCAGTGTTGTGAGGGGGGACGGCCCCAACTATTTTATCCATCCAGTGGTTTAAATCTGTGCCGCATGGCTCTGCCTCCCACCACGGAGAAGGTGTTTGTCCCACTGCCGGTGAGGCTGGGGACTGTTGCTGAGCATCAGCGGCCCGCAGCAGCCATGGCCGCTCGGCATTCAAGCCCTGTGTGCTGAAGGTTTGTTGCGTGCCAACCGTTTGTTTAGGAAAAACAAATGAAAAACACAATTTAAAAGTGATTTGAAATGTGCATGTTGGTCCTATGCGCTGAATAAAAGCAGGCCCCTGAAAGGCAGGGAAGGAGTGTGCGGTCCAATAATTAGAGGCCTATTGTCATGTAGATGCAGAAGAGGGGTTGCAAGCAGTGTCTGTGGGTAACTGTAAATCTGGATTTTCCCGGCATTCAGGGGACCGGCCTCACAGGCTAAAGGATGTTTGGTTAACACAACTTGCCCTATATGTAATGGAAGAAATACTGTGGTGCAAGGGCTGAAGACAACGTTTTCCAAAGTGGGGTTTTACTTGTGTGCGCCGGTTCTTGGGACTGCATGAAAGGCCTCCAAATGGGGTCTGATATTCAGAGGAGATAGCCCAGCTCCCTTAAGATTCAGCATCTTAAAGGCTCACTTAAATAACTTCTAAAAGTTGGTTGTACGTAGAAAAATGAAACTTGCAGCACGGTGTACAGGCGCAGTGGTTTACCTCGTTGTTTAGGTATCAAAGCCTTCTACACTCAACGCTTTCATCAGGGACAAAGTTGTCAAAACATCAAACTGTGTTTGAAACAATAGTGTTTCCCAAAGAATACCTTCTGGAGATGCTGATTGTGCTTCGCTCTCAGCTTTCACTTAGGAACATTTTATATGCTTCAAAAATCACAATTTAATAGGAATTATTCTAGACATACTTTTAAATTTTTTCAAAGAACTCATGTGAGCTGGGAAAAATCCAGTATTTTAACCCAGTTTTGTTTTCATTCTCTTTTTCTTTATTCATCTTTTATTCAAATTTTTGGAAAGTCAGCAAATCAGAGAGTTAGCTTGGAAACAGTTAATTTTTCTGATAATATTCCTCATTATCGGAAAAGGAATAAAATGTATTATAGAATGTTTTTAATTTCAATTGTTCTTGGTCAGAATTAATCTTTGTAAATTTGTAAACATCTAGTATATATCTTATGTTAGGATCACAACAGTGGATGAACTCCATTAGCTTAAATGCCTCATCTAATGTAAAACTTGGGTAAGGCAACTGTTCCATTAAAGCAGGTGAAAGCATTTTTATGTTCTGACATCCTGCTAGAGGTCTAAGAGTCACTTTGTTTTTTCATATAAGCTTATCCTTTCCAATGTCATTATTCCCGTGCTCCCATGCATCACTCTGCATCAGTGATGTATGCAAGCTTTATTGCCCTAAACAGTGTCTACAGATGTTAGCTTAGGGAGCATCATTATTTACGTTTCCACAATTTAGCAAATATTTTAGGAAAGCTTTGCAGCTTGAGAACATTTTTGATCAGATAATTCCTTACCAGTTTTCAAGTGCCTGAGCAATTCCTACTGAAATTACATAGTATTTGTTTGTTTCTCAACAGACGAGGAAAAAGAAAACAATAGAGCATCGAAACCACACTCAACTCCAGCTACACTGCAATGGTAAGATGTCTTTTTAAAAAAATCAAGAAAACCTGTTAGTGTTTTTTCTCATCATTTTTCCAGCTGAAGTGAATAGAGGTCTTGGACATCTTATACAGTTCTAAAGATACTTTCACTGTATGTATGTGTTTAATCTGCTCCTTAGCATCCTGTATAGCATTCCTCAACAAATGTCTTACTCTTACCGGATTTGTTTGAACATAGGAAGCCTCTGATACAGTTTGGAAGATCTACTCAGCATATTTGTTTGCCACTTTGCCCCCTGTTGATTTGTGGTTAGTCATCGTTGTTACATTTGTTACAAAAAGAAAGCTAGTACCGACATTCTTTTTTCAAGACTCACATTTATTTCATTGTGTGATGAAGTCACCTTTACTGTCTGTTTTACTGAAATGAGATCTCTGTAATTTAACATAGAAGACAACAAAAGAAGAGGGAGAGTTTGAAGTTTGATTGCTTTGCCAAAATCCCCTTGCAAATTTGGGGGGGGCGGGGGGGGGGGAAGTAAGGGTAATTAGGAAGAGAGAAAGAGAAGTGGGGAGAAGAAAGTTTGTGAGTCAGTCTACTGCGTTATGAAAAATGAACAAGTGCTGTTCACTGTGATTTACAGCAGTATTTTTGGCTGTATGTCCTGTAACGTTACATATAATACTGAGAACGCTTTCTATACATTATGTCTTAGATTTTTGTTGACTTTTCCCTTAATTTAGGTTTTAAATTCTGGTTTAGCTTTTTAATATTGTAAGTGATCAAGCATCTTTCAGGAGGTTCCTTGTATCTGGCAGAACAGAGCTCTGTTACAGAGAAGCTTTGCAGCATGCTTATCTGAAAACCCATACTCGCTAGCTTGTTTCAAGTCTTTTAAAGAAAGGCCTTTACTTCACCTGTAAGTACTTCTTATAGTTTTCTGGGCAAAAAGATAGATTATTGGCAAAAAATGTGGCATTTTAGCAAAATGTTAGCAAAATTATTTTTCTGCTTCTGTCAGTTTCTTGGGAGATCTAACTGAACAAACAGCAAAGAATAATTAATTCAGTGAATTTTACTCTTTCTCTGCCTGTGAAATTGTGTGATTCTTTGAAATATGCATAGAGACATTTATAGATTATTTAGTCTATATTTGCTCTTTAAAGTTGATCGGTTAAATTTTAGATTCTAAAAAACCCCAAACCTGTGGGTTAATTTAGAATAGATGCTGCAAGTATTCACCGTTCTGCCTTGCAGAAACTTGCAGACACTTCCAGTGCAAATACTGAGATGTGAAAATACAAATAAAAGCATTTCGTTCTGAACTATTGCTTCTTTGTACCTATTTGTTTCACCGAAGTACTGTTTTTCAGAAGTTCAAGAAAAGTGAATAAAGAAGGGGAGTGACTACAGACAGAGAGAAAATTGTTAAAATAATAATGAAATGTCATAGGTGTATTTTATCGTTTTCTATTATTCACCCAAACAACTTCAATGCAGTTCAAACAGGACAACAGAGAGCTGTCTAGCTAAAATAAAATAGCAGGCAGGGCTTACCAATCCCAAATTCAGAACAATGTTTATTTTGCAGTAGAGTCAGTTAAGAGTCTTTTCCACAGGAGCAAATAACGTAGTAGCCAAGAAGTCAGAGTTAATTAGAACATGCCAATGATACTGTTCCCATCAGAAAACATGCAAATACTGTAAACAATCTTTTGCCAAATACTTTCAAGCTTCCTTAGTCATAAAGGTTAGTAAATCCCTAAACTCCTGGGATATTGAGCCCTGCTGGAATGCAGTGTGCACACTAATGCTCATTGAGCAGTGTTTGCAATAGAACCCTAGAATTTTGATTCTGAAAAGGCTGCTTCCATCATCTTCCCTTCCCCCTTGCTAGTGTACTGGCTTAGAACCTGTCTGTTGTGTTATGCTTCTTACACATTTATGTCAGTCAGATATTCTTTCCTTTGAGTCTTTTGGAGCATCTGCAGTTTCCTCTGTTCAATTTTCCACCCAAAAATACATGAGGGAACAGAAAGCAAAGAATTTTTTAAGCTTAATTCCTTTAGCTGGTGTCAAACTGAATTATACAATTGGCTCATTTATTTATAGACCTGTAGGTGAAAGTTTCCCAGCTTAGTAGCCATACCATAGAACAGTTTTCTGGTGATTTCCATACGCTTTTCAGCCTATGTGCTGCAGCTTTGAATTGGTATTGCCTAGAGAAACTGTGCTACTAAGTTTGATACACTAAATAAAATTACAAGCTCAAAAGTTGTGGTTAAAGTGCTGAAGTAGTAAGCTTGCTTGGTGTGAAGGTGTCAAGTTTCCACTGTTCTGGAAAAACAGACACATTAGCATCAGGTTATTTGTACTAGCAACCCATGGGTCAGTAAACTATTGTGGTCAGCACTGTACAAACGCTGCTCTGAGCACTTCTTGTAGATTTAGCTTTACATGTTTGATAGTTTTGCCTGCTTAGGCCTCAGAGCAAGTTTTTGCACAGTGAAGAAAGACGAAAGATAAATTTACCTGAATATGCCCTGGGTAACCATATGTCCTACCCTCCTACTGGAATCTCTGGGCCAGGTTCAAGTGATGGAAGTGGTGGGGTCAATTATTGACCAGATTTCAGGATAAAGTACCAAATTTGCCTTGTTCTGGCAAATGGAACCACCACAATTGCCTGCAGTGTCTGGTGTCTGCCAAGCTAAAGCTCGTCATTTTTTTTACTGTTAGATCCTACTATCATTTACAGCTAATGAAGGCAAGAGTGTGTTGGGGAACAGAAACAGAGAAAACATCAGCAGCAAGGAAAAAGAAGAGGAGGAAAGTAGTATGGAAAGTGAAGCAAGATGTAAGGGAAATACGTAAATTTTGTCGCATGGTTCATATTGCCATCACCATCATTAGTTATTTCTTGTCTGGGATCTTGCTGAAAAGAGTGAACAACATCAATCCCACAGGGAGCTATCCTTATTGCTTATGCCTCTCTAAAGGCAAAGTACATTGAACGCTACAAATAATGAGGAGGAAGAAGTAGCTGAAGATGCCAGAAGCATGTCTGGATGACTGTCAGCCTGGCTAAATATGCTTTTCCTGGAAGCAGGAATGATGTTTTTGTTTTGTTTCACTGATGACAGAAAATGAAACGAAAGGCCTGGTAAATGTAGTATTACTGCCAAACACAACATAGCTGGGGAAACTGCACTAGCTTGAATTTAATCGTTAAGGCATGAATATACCAATACCTACTATCCTGTGTTTATCCCACATTCCCGTGTTCATTATTTTCTGTAAAGCTATAGCTTGCTAAACACTTGGCTCTAAACCATTCATGATTATTTCATTGGTGTACTGGTTGACCAAATTGTAAGTGTGAAACTTTATTTTACCTCAGTTTGGTGTGTATGTGTGCATGTGTGTGTCTACTTCCTCAAACACAGAATTACTCAAAGCACGGACAGCCTAATTCCATGCAGTTTGGTAGCTTACAGTGTAGGTGCTTCAAATAATAACAGTATTGTGAAGCTAAAGTCAACAAAACTATTCTATTTTTTGCAACATTCATAAAAAGATGTAAAAAAGAGGAAGATAAAGCACTGCTAGGTAATGGATTCTCTCCAGATTAGTAGGTTCACAGAAATTGATATAATGCATCAACATGAATCTGTTCTAGAATCCTTTATGTGATTAGCAATGGTAACATCACAGTTGTTCTGTTGCCTTCGTATCTAAAAACAAGTCTGTAACAACACTAGGGACCTGACTCTTCTATAGAATAATCTCATTTAATCTAGAAGTATATAAGTATAAAGAGGGAAATGGTAATAGGGACAGATAAAATTGTCATTCCTGTGGAAGGATTAGGGGTTTTATTGCTATACTGTAGTGGTACAAAAGGTCTCATTGTGAACCACTGGATTTCACATGGCTTTATTAGGACATTTAAAATGTTTTTATATATATATATTATTTCTGATAATGATTTGTTAGGTAGAAGATTGAGTTCATTATCTTTCTATAATACCGTAGAACGAAGCTGAATTCAAAATATGATAAAGTTGTTAAATAAAAGACAGGAAAATAAAAGAAGTCAAGCAAGATGGGTTTTTTGATCATTTAAAAAAAAAGTTCAGGTATAATGGAGCATTGTTCAGTGTCAGACTAATGATTCTCTGTGAAAGAGAGGAGAAAAAGAGAAAAATTCATGAGATATGAACAGAAATAATTAACTGCTTTTCTTTCTGTCCTCTCTTGGTCACGGAAGCTGACATTCCAATTAGCAGCTATAGTATACAAACGAACTCTCCAGGTTTTGAAAGGAGGCTTTGTTAAAGCGCTATGAATTTGAGGAAAGATGCCGTGATGATATTTCTGTAGAAACCAAGGAAGAATAGATGTTGCCCATACAAACTGATTCCATTCATCTAGCCGGATATCTTATTAAAATAGTTTGCAGTCACAAATGATCATGATAACTGAAAGAGAAGGTAGGTAGCTCCTGAAAAAGGCAATGAAGGAGAGAGACTAGATATTTAGAAGATGTTCTACAGGTATCAAATGACAGGGGGTTATTTACTGTGGAATTGGATTTTTTTGAGAATATGTATTAATTTTCTAATATGTTTAAAAGGAAGTTGCACCTGTCGTCTTCTCCTAGCCAGCAAGGCAGACAAGCACACGTGTAACTATATGCATACGAGTGACACCACGGATGACAAGTGGTTTAAAGTTAAGTGTGTATGTAAATAGCTCTTGAACTTTGTTGGATCAGCAATCATAAAAATGTCGTCTTAAAGGAATGTTTCTTCTAATCTATAGATTTATAATAAGCCCAGTTTCAGATCTTAAAGAGGAAGCATTTGCCTATTTGTATATTTGATGCATAATTTAAAATTTTATAGTTGTGTGTTTGCATGTGTAAATGAATAATAGTTTCTACAAGGCAGAGGAGGATGTTATTTCACTATTTTATTCAGCATTGTAGTCAGATCATGGATTCTTTTTTCAGTTTGTCCATAAGCAATAGCAAGAAAACATTACGCAGATATGATTTTGTGCACACTCTTGAGTATTTGCAAATAACTTGCGTATCTGCTTCCTCAAGGTACGGAATTTTGCAGCTAGACAGGAGTGAACAGAGTCCTGTAAAGAATGAGAGAATGCTTCCCCTCAATGAATGTTTGTTATTTCTTAGTTGTACATATATTTGTTTACTGCAGGATGCTTTTAGGGTATAGCAGATGACTAGCATATTTTTTTCATAAAAATAGCACTTTTGGAACATGGTCAAAACCCAACGTCCCTTTGTGCTAGTCTCTACTTGCCTGAGAACTCACAGCCTATGTTTTTGACAGCAAGCATGAACCAAATGAAGCAAATAAGCATTACAGAAGTGAATTGGAAGGAGCACTTAGGAACAAAGCAGAGAAAATTTAGTAGACAAGCAGAAGCCAGAATGTTTGGTCTTAAAGATGCAGCTTTGCATACTGTTTACCATACAGGACATCCAACATACTTGCAGTTCTCTCTGTTTGATATTTGCTTTTTAAGGCTGGAGGAGAACTATGAGATTGCAGAAGGTGTTTGCATTCCTCGAAGCGCTCTCTACATGCATTACCTGGACTTCTGTGAGAAAAATGACACACAACCTGTTAATGCTGCCAGCTTTGGGAAGGTGAGTCTAAACAGCAGTATGATTCCTTGAGCTCTCACCTGGTTCAGGTGAGTCTGGATTATTGAAAAGAATTAAATCATCATTTACCATTAGGGATAGAGGTACATGAATGGAATCTCTTATGTATTCCAGTTATTGGACAAAGGCTAAGATTTTAAGTACTTACAAGGTTGGAATAATTTCTAATCGTGACTCAGCTCCAGAATAGAGCAAATTTTTTTATGACTTCAGGCCCCAGACTAGCTGACAGTGACATGGTATACAATATTGACAGCTTGGAAGTCGAATACGAGCTAGTGTAAATACATCTGCATTGTGACCTGCACTGCTTTAACAAATATAGGGTTTTTTTTTAAAATAGAATGGTAAAATATAAATCATTTAATTTTGGGGCCTGTCTATGCTGTTCTTGTAAGCATGATACGGATATCCCTGAATTAATGATATCAGAGCACACCACATATCCCTGAATTAATGATATCAGCAAGTCCACGTACTGGAGGACAATGTGAAAGTCCAGAAAGCATCTAATGGCATTTGTGTGGCACCTCAGATACAGGCTGCCAAGTTATCTTTGCATTGTGATTCCTTGTGCTTCTGCTTTCTAGTCCAGCTCTAGTAAGAGCCACTGCAGTTATCTCCAGACTTACAGTGGAGATGCACTCTTAGCACAGATGCAGCTGTGCATTGTCCAGATGTGAGCAGTGTATAGCTTATGCTATACATCACTAGCAGACATTATGTAAAATCCTAGCCAGCCATTAAAGTTCTTATTTTGGATTTGCTTGTCAGGTGATCTTTTCCTCTCAGTAAAAAATAAGATGATATTTTTATACTTTTAATTTTTTATTTAAAACTGAAATTTTACTATAGAATGCATCACAGGCCTTTAAAACTTGTAGGCTGTGAAAAAAACCAAAGTGTAGATTTTGCCATTGTTTTTGAAATGGTTGCAAGCATGAATCTGAAGCTGGTTGTCCTGCAAGCTATTCTCTTCTAGTGTTTGCAACATCTGTTCTATAGAAGTGCTGGGTATTCAAAGAAGTAAAAATGTTCCTAGGGTAACTGCCTGTGTAAAGAGTAGGTGAAGGAGAAGAATGTATTTAATGAGATGTCATTTTCTACAGTGTACCTTTATGTAGGCAGTTTAGCAAGGCAAGTAAAATGTGCCATGTTGTAACATTACTATGTTTGTTGTGTCTTAAAGACCTGCATAGCTCAATTGATTCTGTGTTAAGTTTCTGTTTAAATACACTGCATAAGTGTGAATGAAATTGTTTGTTGTACACATTATTGCTACCAAGTGATAAGTATAGTGGCAACATATAATTTAAGAATAGCGAGAACAGGAGACAGATTTCATGCAGGCTAGCACATCTGGAACATAGGTAAAATTTACACGATGCTACTTTTGCTGCTGCTAAAAACTTCTGTAAATTGTAAGGTGTAAATATTCTGAAATTATTTCATCAGAACATAAATTTACCAGGGACTTCACCAATTTTCAGTATGTGGCAGTCTTGTTACACTGTATATTACTCCATCCTCCTTCTCCCCTGCCCCTCATACACATACACCTGTTCATTAGTAGGAGTACCTTGACCTAGCAGGACAGGTTCAGTGCCTTCCATCCAAAAATCATGGCATTCCAACGTGGTTTTTGTGTGCTGTGTTCCAAGTATTTTCCACTTGGTTGCAATAAAGTTCTGAAGCAGTGATGCATGAAATTTGTTTTCCTTTTTTGTGGAAAGGAAGCCATACAAAATCATCCTAGTACTGTCTCAAGCTAGTGCTTCATGTGGCTATTACTTTTGGATCTGGGAACCGAGGCTTCTGCAAAGGTGTGTCCAGAACCCTCAGACAATACTGGTACAAATATTGAAGTGAAACAGGCTTCTGCATCTGCAGAACCCAGAGCAGACCCCAGTGATTCTTTCCAACCTGTTATTGCTAAGAAAATGTACTGCACAGTCATGAAGATCTGCAAGGTAGACACCCACTTCATTCAATGAATAGTTTGCAGTCAGCTTCTCCGTAGGAGCTGGTACATGGATGAAGTTTTAGCCAATAGAGTTGTTATGATGTGACTTAAATACCGTATCGGCAATGTGTATTGCATAAATGTCTTGGAGGCAGTGCAGTGAAATAGGTGACATTTGAGGGCTTCCTCACTTAGCTGCTGAAACAGAGAGCCCAGACATGTTTGTCTTCATTGGGAATCATCAAGAGTCCTGCAGCTGTCATCTCCTCCAGAGAAAGGAGTTAGTTGTTCTGTGAAATTGTAGACAGTTCGCCTTTCAATAGACCACATTGAATTTATGATTCATCTTTGAACTTTAGCTCTGTGGGCAATGTTAAACATTTAGGCTTTTGCTTTAACAGATTGGTAGTTTTTAGAAAGAGACATGGAGTTCAGGACACTAAAACAATCTGTAATAAGTAACATACTAATGTATTGTTACATACTCCATTACATCTCAATTAACAGAACAGTGTTGATTTCACTTTTAAAATACCACTAGAGATATGTGAAACTTGCCTGAAATTGATCTCTCCAGATTAAGGTTTTGTAGACAACACTTCAGCCCATGTGTACTACTTAAGCCTAATGTAAGTCAAATGTATCCACAACAGAGCATGGAAGGGAGAACAGAGAAGTTGTTCATGAACAGCTGAACTAATGGACCTTGTTTCCTACCATTTCCTGTGTTCCCTAAATCCATAGCCTTACCTAAATCTTATACAATATCTCCATGTTTCCCTGCAGTACTTTCAATTATTTCCGGGTCCTGGTCACTACATCCAGGTCTTTGCTTCTTTCAGTTTTCTCACCCATCTGCTGCACCTTCTTTCTACATTATTTTTAGATCCCTGTCTGTCTATTTGCCTGTCTCTTTTTCTCTCCTTCCCCCATGCCAACAGCTCGGCAAGAAGCAGCACATGGGGCGGCTGGTTCAGAGTAATGGAAGTGTTAACTGGTTGCCTCATACTCATGGTTGTCCAGTCAGGCAGTGCCAAATGGCTCAGCTAAAGGCTGAGCTTTCCTCCCTGTCTTGTCCTCAGCATTAACATCAATACGCTGTCCCCACCATCCAGCCAGTGTTTTCCATTAAACTTCTCGGACATGGACTGGACCTCAGGCATTTTGTAATATTGGATTAGCAAAACAAAACTTGGTCTGGGGTTGTGGAGAGATTAACAGAGAAACAGTAATATCTCATAGACTGTTTCCTGAGGAAATCAGGATAATAGCAACAAAAGTAGCAAGAAGAGGAAAGAACAGAATTATTGTATAAATAAACACCTTTAGAAAAGCAACCTATACTCCTAAACCACTTAAAGTACATCTAAAATAAGGACAACTCTAATATGGCTGTTAACATGATATATTCTTATATGACAAAGGGAGTTGTAGCTTTAATATGTTAGCCAAGATTTTAATGCTTTACTCACCCAATTAATATGTGAAAATTGCAGGCAGTTTCGTCTATACTAGCATTTGCCAATCTGCTAATAGCTATGCTACCTAGTCTGTCATTACAGAGTTTTTTCTTGCCTGCAAAAGACAGGACCATGTACTCTCTTACCCATATACTTTAACTAAACAGTGACCAGGGAGGGCCCTGTATTTGCTGGTTACACCTCAGCATCAGCAAGTGGAGACTCCAGTGTTAAACTTCGGCTCTTACTGTAGGCAAGCAAAACATATTATATTCAACAGGATCATGATTTCACCCAAAAGTGAAGCATTATTCTGCTTGTTGTAAAACTGTTCCATGCAACTTTTTTAAAAAAAACCTTGTAAAACTGTTCCATGCCACCAGTGAGAAGACAGGGAAGTACAGTGAGGAAGGGCAGGCATGTCACTGAGTTATTAACAATAAAATGTTGCATATGAGAAAAAGCTCTCTCAAGTGAACATGTTTAGGCTGTGAATGAGTCTTCAGGCAGAAGGAGTGAAAGCCCTGTTGCTGAGGTCACTTAAAAAAGATGGCAACCTTGTGCCCCTCAGCTCTGTGCTGCAAATGCTTTGGGCTCTGCTCCGGGACCCTGTGCACTCAGAGAGCAGTTTAAGGTGTTTCCAACTGGAAGTTCTGCTGCTGCCTGCAGCAGGGAGGGCTGAGCAGGTATAAGTTTGGGGTTTTTTTCTGATCAACGTGTTAGCATAATATGCATTGAAAATTAATACACTGAGCTAGGGATTACAGTGGTTGAAGTTTTTGACTCATTATTCTCACTGAGTTTAGTTGCAAACACTAAATTATTCTGAATTGGGGCCTTCACTGAATCAAGTTAGTTACTTAAAAAGCAGGAATGTTTTGAGCATTTCCAAGCCCCTCAGTAGCTATTGCGTATGGATGGGTTCCATAAGGCTTGTTGGTTCTCCCCTAGCTGTAGCATGTCACCCAGCTTTTCAGCTAGGTTGGCAGGTCTTTGAGCTTATCTTTCACTTTTATTTCCTCAGAGAACACTCATTTTTGGTTTTTGTTTCAAGACCGTTTATGAACCTTATTTTCTTAATAAAGACTCTTGAAGATGTTACCTTCCTCTGCACCGGTTTTCCCTATCCTCCATGTCCTCAGTTCACTGCTTTAAATTTACTGTGCAGTGCTAAGTCACCTCCCAGACCCTGCATATCTCTCATACAGAACACTTAGTTTCTCATAGTGGAACCTCTTTTCCATCCTCATGAAGTGTTCTTCCCACAACTCCCATATGCCCCCTGGAGGTTAAATACTTTCCTCTTTTTCGTTTTTCCCTTTTGGGGCTTTCCTGCCATGTCTTTTCACAAGCAATAGTAAATTAATATTTGAAAAGGAAAAAGAAGGTTGCTGACGCTGCAGGGTGGCTCTCCCCCAGCCTGAGGTCTCTTTACATCACTCTGGCAGCATAAAGAGTTTTAACATGGATGCATGCTTACACGAATTTTAGAGCCTCTTTATTGTTCCCTGAGTGGCTTTGCTGTAAGTGAAAATTAGATTCCAATAAATTTATTTCACTAAACAAAGAAGGGTAATGTCCACAATAGATTTTAGGAAAGAGTTGTTTTACATTTTTGAGTAATATTTCCACCCCATTTCCAAAAAATGGGCTGAAGCACAGTTATACCAGCAGAAAAGTGCTTTTTTCCAATAGTTTGCTTTGCTCCAGGGAGGTACAAGCTGTACCAGTCAGAGTCCTCTTTTATCACTATTCACTGTCTCTATGCCCAGAAGTTTTGCCAGCAGGACTGTTCCTCTAAGCATGATTAGCATAAATAGGATTTACAGTTTCGTGCTATCATACTACATATATTTGACATTTAAAACGGACAGACAAGTAGCCTTATTGAAACCTCTTTGATAATGACATTGTGATGTGATTGCATTCTGGTTTGTCTTTTTATTGAAATGCACACATCTGGAATTGCCTGCTGTGCAATAAGGAGATACTTCTCCTGAAGATGTATGGGTTTTTTTTCCTGTAATCTCAATTTGCTCCTAAGTAGCCTCAATAGTAACTGGTATAGCAAAGCCAAATTTATTCTTAGTAGTCTCTTCTGATAGACTAAAACAGCACTTGCTTTATTATGAACAATTACTACATATGGAATGTTTTTATTAGACTTTTTTCTAGTCAATATAGAAAAGAAAAATAGAAATGGGGTAAAATCTATCTAAAGCTGAGGATGTTGTTTCTGGCACTGCGTCAAAGGACCGTACCAGTCTGTCAGCGCTATATGAGCAGTCCCTGCTTTTTCCTTCATCCCTTTAACAGCTAAGGTTCCTGACTGAAGGACAGTTAAGACCAGTATGACTTTTCTTCCTGATGCAGAATCTTCTAGGTCAAGCTCCACTGAGGTGGCCATAATAACACAAGTACCAAAGAAGCAAGTGGTCATACAGGTGTGGGGAGCTGGGATCCTATAGTGTAGTTGGAAAGCTCTTTGCGCCCTTGGCTCTGCTTCACAGATCCCTTGTATTACTGCAGGTTGCTGACTATTGCCTTTTTCTCCTTGAGCTTGGGGGTTAAGAAAACCAGCAAGGACACCTTAGTTTCTTTGGAGTGACTTCCCTTTTCCCAAAGATTTGCCCTTTAGCAAAGGGATTTTTACTGGCTTTACCACTTCAAGCATCTGGCTTCTAGTTAGGTCTTCAGCAGGAAGTAGAGCGGCCTCTGGGCTGCTTTACCTCATGCCTTGTCAACACGTCCCAGAGGCTGTTCTTACAGCTCAGGGTCTGCCAGAGTGCAGGGGTCCTGGCGCTCAGCCTTTTCCCACAGATATGCTGGGTGACGGCAGTAAGCGTCCTGGCATCAATACAGAGCAGGGGGAGTTGTGCAGGGTTTGAGATCTGCTTGGCTTGAGCAAGTCAGCATCGAAAGTGGCTACAGCTCAGCTAAGCATCTGAGTCAGAGCATTTGATGTTTGCAGCTTTGTTGGGACGCAGTAATCTGACCATGCCTTAGGCTGAATTCCACCTGGCCAGTGGAGCTGCTGAAGGAGGATGTTGTTGTACATGGATGAATTTGAGGAGATGTCTCACAAGCTTCACTTGTCCAGTTCAGTTGGAGTTCCTCATAGTGTCTAATCTTCACAGCAAGCACAATTGGGCACAGGCATTAAAGAAAGTGCCAGCAGGCTTCTCTGACCTGCTTTGCAGTATCAGTTGAGATGTATCAGTGCTAGAAACAAGATCTTATCCTACAGATAGACCATGCCCTGTTCCACAAAATGATGGAAGTGAGTGGGGAGAATTGGGAAGGTTATTGAATCTAAACAGACAACAGATCTGGGGTCAAGAATACTGGATCTGTACACTACTGTCTTCTCTCCTGGGTCATGCAAGTAAGCAAGCAGGGAGTAGAGAGGGTATAGACACAGTCACACCTCTTCTCCTTTTCTTTGCACAGTTTGGTGGATTTGGGGGACAGGAATGGTATTTTGTAATGGACTAATTTGATTATGCTCTTTCCTATCAGTGGATGTTTCTTGGGGCAAAGCTTTCTTGACCTTTTCCTCAAGGTAATGTGTTGTTAAGCCAGCCCTAAGCCACCTTTGAGTCAAAAGGTACCTGTCAGCACAGGTGTTAATAATAACAGATTGTCTGAGGTCAGGATTTTCAAAAGCACTGAAGCAGATGGGGAAACTCCAGAATGATCCAGCTGGAGCAGTACTAGGCCAAAGATAAATTAGCCTAAAAATCCTACACTTATTATATAATGATTGTAACTTATTATATAAGAGAGGATATCAGCTTTGTTTGTGTTTCACAGCAGTGAGAATAAGAAAGGGTATAGTTATATTTGACATTACTGGTTTCTTTCCTGCTGCCATGGCAAAGAAATTTAAGACTGAAAAACTACAATAGAATTTGGTAAATAAACGCAGATCTTCTGTACCTGACTTCGTAAAAGCAAAGCATGCCCTCTAGATATGGGACTCGAAACTTGAGTTGAGATAAATAGAGCTAGGCCCTGATATGAAGAATTGTTATCAGAGGAAAGAGAATTTATTCCACTTTATTTAGAATCTCTCTAGAACATCCCATAGCCTGGAGCCTGAAATCCATTTCTCATTCTGGCAGGGTACAAATGCTGGGTTGCAACTTAATTTCATTTTATTTCATTACTCTGGGAAGTTCTAGAAGCACGGCTGGAATTATTTCAAATAGAAAGGAACAACAGTCATGAATAACATCCCTCTAGATCAGATGCACTAACAAGATGAACATGCCTTTTGAAAAGTAGCAATTTAAATTATTCCAGGGAAAAGACTTCTAAAAGTCATGCTCTGCCTATTGCCCCCAGAGCAAAATTTAATATTTTGACACAGGGAGGGAGGAAAAAATTACTTCTGAAGTTTCCAGGCATCTCTGGTTTCTTCCATCCTTATTTGTTAGCATGAAGACAGATGCATACAATGCTTTAGAAGATGGTTTGGGTTCCACCCCCACCCCCCATCCCCACCCCCCGATTTGTTTTGGCATCTCATATCATAGAAGAATTTAGATGGAATAATTGGGAAACATAAAGTTCACAGTTTGTTAGTGAATGCAATGAGGTGTGATGGGACACAGTATAGGGATGAAGGCAGAATAGACAATACATTCCTCATTTTAAAGCTGGGGCTGGCTCTGCTTGTGTTGGAATGTCACAGTGCTGGAGATGAGAGGAGAGATGCAGTGGCAGAAATTACAGCTGGCAGTAATCAGGATGAAGGAATGCACCTTTGCAGCCATTTGTGGGTAACAGAACAACTCCTGCAGTTAGCCATGTGTAAGATTAATAGCTTGTGCAGACTGAAATACAGACCTTTACAGGGGAAGTGCATTTTTCTAGTTGTTGCTCATAAAGCTTTCTCTGTTTTGCATGGATGCTTAAGTAACTTATTTCATTTTTATTCCATTATTTTAAGAATTACCAAAAATACAAGGAGCTAGATATTTAAGTCAAGTTTATTCAGACACCTCTACTAGGTTTAAAAAGCCAAAACGGGATTAAAAAATCCTGTTAGGCCCAAGATCTGTGCAATATATGTTGAATGTTGTACTACCAGCATTGTAATCTTTGTGTGAGAAAATGATATGAAAAGACTTTTCTTTCCTGTATTCACTTTGGCTGCCTGATACATTCTGAGTGGAAAGGTTACTGCCTGTCAGAAAGAAAAAGGTCCCCTTATGTTCCACCTGCACAGGCATTTCTAAAACCATGTATCAGGATTGTCTGAAAAGGGTTAAACAAATGCTGACATGGATATACTAGTCCCCTGAAAAGTTGTAAGTTTTATAATGTAATGACTTCTATCTGGCTCTTATGTATACAGTAGGCAATCACCAAAAGAACTATGGAGTTGCAAAAAGATAAGGCAGTTCTTAATTTATTTTTTTAATCAAGAAAGGCATACAAGATCTTCCATAGGTAGAAGGCAAGATCAGGTCTTGAGCAGGGCACAGAGGAAAGAGATGGAGAACACAACTGAGATTTAGTAACTGAGGAAGAAATTGAAGGATCTGGTTTCTGAAGGCTAATGTAGTAGGGACAGAAGTTATTTGTACGTGAAACTCCTGGTCTACATCTGTCTCAAAACCAAAAAGCCAAGTAGCACAAAATAATGCCTAACAGTCAAAACTGCCACATAATTTAGGTGGAATTCTATTTGGCAAATGTAAAACCTGTACCCTTTTACTCAGCAGATCTCATAGGGCAGCTGGATTTGTGGTCCCTTTGGAGAAGTATGAGATGAAATTTCAGTTCAGTTTCAGGCCCTTTGACTCCAAAATTCCCTTGGATACCACCCATGAGATCTTCTTACCACTGCTTCTGTTGAGAAGCCAGCGCTGCTGTGAGAATGGGGACTGGGCTCCATTCAGAAAGCAGCCCAAACTGCGTGGTCTGGTCTTGATTCATTTGCTTGTGTAACCCCACTGCAGTGATGAAAGGAAAATGATCCAACTTGATTTTCAGACCTGAACCTGAATTTTCATGTCTGACAATTAGTAACCCCCTTCCTTCCCCACCCAGCTGTAAAATACTTAACTCATTTTCTCTCTAGGTCTTTAAAAGTTAATAAACATGACGATGTATTTTATAGCGTGACTTTTCAGGCTGAAAGTATAATTTAAAAATCAACATTTTGGACCCTCTGCTTTTTCCGTTGATTTCAGCACACAGTGAACTCCACTTTGTCCTGCCTGATCTGACTTCCCCTCTCCTTTCAGGGAAATCTCACTGCCTTTGGCAATATCATTAGGTAGGGATTCACACAAACTGAATATAAACACTTATATGAACAGTCAGTTCATTTAGTATTTGACTTGTTTTATTCCAAACACAAACATAAATACCCATGCTCATGTGTACCAGCACCCAAGCATGAGTATGCCGTGTTACACATTTTACATATGCAGCATTAGATCAAAAAGTCCTGATTTTTTTTTTAAAGGTTTGCTAGATTATTCTTTCTTTCTTTTTTTTAAATTTTGGGTAAAGAATATTTTAAGTGGTGCATACTTTTCAGCTGTATTCTGAAAAGCGTATCTCATTGTTTAAAATGTGCTGGATTTAAAAAAGAAATAAACAAAGAAAAGAAAAAGGGATCATCTGATCAATTGCTCCATTTTTCTTCTCTTTTCCTGATCACCGCTGCTCTGGTATGTAGAAATTGGTTGATTTATTTAAATCCCAGGAACTCCCATGGCATATGGTTCATAAAGTAGCATTTACAGTGTGCATTGTAACACTTCATCAGTACTAGAAAGACTTTGAAAGTAATATGGGTTCATGTTGATCTAAAAGAAAAAATAGGGTAAAAGTATCTCTAATATTAAGATTTACTTTTGAGTCTACTGCTGTAAAATCAACTTTTGGAGAGGAATGGTATTTTCTGAATGATAACTGCCACAAAAAAAAAAAAAAAGAAAATCTCCTAACCCAAAAAAACCATCCTCAGAAAGTAGTTCTTCAACACTGCCTTTTTTCCCACAGCCTTGTGGAGCCCCCAACCCTGTCTGCAGAAAATGAAAGAGAGAGGGGTGGGATTAATGTGTAATTAAAGGGAGTTTGGAAGGCTGAGATGTTGCGGAATGTTAGATCAGTAGCTGGAACAGCATGTGGTGTTCTTTAGGCAGGCTTCATTGAATCCATACAAAAAAAGAAAGAAGGGCTGCTTGCCTGTCTGCTCATTTATCAAACAGCTAGGCTGAACTTTCACAGCTCCACAAAAGTGTTTTACTGTTTGCTGAAGTTTTGCTCCAGAAATTAAAGCTGAACAACCTAGCGACTCTGAGTCTATGCTGCGTTTTTGACATCAGCCAGAAACCAACACAGGTCAATTTTTACATGATACAAAGGGAAGCTGATTGTACATTTGCTCAAGAAAATATTACTGAAGAAATGGTCAAATATGCGACATTGTAATATCTTTATATAGCACTTTTTAATCCAAATACGTGTTCCAGAGCTTTCAGTCATCAATCAGGATTAAATATTTATCACAGTGGCAAAATAGCTCATGAAGAAAAAAATCTGTATTATTTAATCAATTTTAATTGACGTTTTCTTCTGGTTGAGCAGTTCTATTTCATCTTCTATGCCTGTTTTCCTTTAATATTTGTTCATGTCCCCCCAAAGGAGGAAACATTTAGCAATTTATATAATGAAAACACAATTAAAATGGCTTATAAATTAAAAAAGGAATAAATTCCTTTTGCAAGTGAATCTTCAAGGCTTACTGCAGTCTTTCTTGCATGGCTGTTCTGCCAGAAGAATTTTCCTCCTACTGCAGACCACACTGAGAATCAGGTTCAATCCTGTTTGGTGCTGAGCGCTGCCTTTTCAGCAACTACAGCAGAGCTTTTTCATCAGGACTAGCCTGGTTGACAGAGGCTCTGATTACCGAAGGCACAATCTACATTCATTAATCTATTTCCTTAAACACATCTGGCACGCAAGAAGTTTTGTTTTACGGCAGCAATGTTCTTTTAATCTCTGCTGACAGACTAGAGTCTAGATTCTTGATGATACTCTGCTGTTCCTGAGATGCACTTGTTTTCCGTAGAGGATAAATTGATTACGAGCTATCTTTACAAATGTAACAGCGAGCCTTCCATGGTAGAAGTGGTGTCCCTGTCAAATACCAAAATCTTTTCAGGGAATAATCTTTTAGAAAAAGGAGTGTTTAATGGCAGGATTGTGAAGGTCTTTAAAGAACTGTGGCCTCCAAAACTCTCAAAAGGAGAGTTTCGTCTATTTGCAGCAAAACTAAGTTTGTTGATCCTGCAAACTGACATAAATAAACAGTAGGCCAATTCTAAGTACAATCCTCCTTGGTTTAGAGGCAGAATTTACTTTAGATTTTAAGGAAATGTATTCTACTCCAGTAACTTCAGGAAGTCTTTATTTAAACTAATGGTAGTTAATGGAATTATACTGAATTTTAAAATCTATTTCTCCTCTTCCAGTAATGGAAAATATGAAAAGCTTTTTTTTATTTCTCCTGCCATGTATTTTGCTGATATTGCAGTACAGTTTTTCTGCTTTTCTGTCTTAACAGTCTATATTAAATTAAATACTAGTAAACATGCTTTTCAATTTTCTCTAATATCAGTTCTATTTATTTGTAGATAATAAGGCAACAGTTTCCCCAGCTAACAACAAGAAGACTTGGAACCAGAGGCCAATCAAAGTAAGCAGTGTATGGTGGTGTTCTTATCTCACACAGGGCCCCACCTGGCTCTGGCTTTACTGAATAGAATAGTATAAGATCAGGGAATAACTTGTCCAGTTGGGGGACTTAAAATCCAACTTTGATGGAGGTTCCATTATAGTCTTCACATTGTCTTATTGATTCAGCGGTGATAGTCCTGAAAAGGTAATCTATGGAGACTTCACTGATTTCATCAGTGATATTTTCCATATTGTTCCTATGATGTTTTTAATCTCAACTCACTTTACACAATATAAAGGACATTCACACCCAGCAGTAATGGAGCTACTGCTGGAGGCTGGGAAATGACAGCTGTTTAACATCATGTTTCAGTTTAGAGGACAAGTGGCAGAATGCTATCTATCTGGAATTTAGGTAGGAACATACATTGCCCACAACAGAAATTGTCCACAAACCTGGATTTCACCACCATTTTTCCTGTGTAATGAAATCCAACATATCTTTAAGTGATCAAGGAATTATTTTATTGCCTTACCCAAAAGATGGTACTTCCTGAAAACAATTCATCCTAATTCCAGAATAAGAAATTGATTCAGAAAGAACAATGCACTTCCTGGAGTATTTGACTTTTTCCAGTCGTGGACAGGATGTGATTCTACCAATTTATAAAGTGGATACAGTGACATTTTTATACTTTTTTCAGCTTGTGGACTCCATGAAATTTTTCCAGTGGAGCTTTGGATATTTTTATGGCAAACATAACCCTCCTAAAATAATTTTTTTTTTTTTTCCTTTCTTGATTAGCTTTCACAGAATACTACTGGGTAGTCTAAGGATAGTCTCTGTCGATCACAAGCAGAAAACTACGGAGGGCGAAATTAAAACCTGGGACAGTGTGTTTGCAAAATTTTGCTGGTAAAACTTCTCTTTCAAAACAAAGCCTAGAAACACAATATTGCTAAATGCTGAGAAACAAATATGCTATGAGAATTGAACTTACATACTAAAGCTAGAATGACGTTCTCTTTAAAGGAAAAAAAGAAATTAAGATGCTAAAAGTAATGCCATTAAAATTAACTTTACTGTGCTCTTCTAACAAGTGGTCTATGCCAAGCAGTATCTCTTTGATGGGACCAAATGTCCTTTCCCCCATCTTGAGATTCTCCTAATTTTTATAACTAAGCTTTCTTTTTCTAGAGCAGTAATATTTAAGTAGCTGACTGAAGATTTGAAATCTCTTCCCAAAAGCAAATTCAGACCTACTATAACATCAGTCATAACAGAGCTACCACAAATCTCTCAGGTACAAATTCTGGGATAGTCCAACAGCATATTAGGAAAATATAATAGGTCCAGACTCAGAGAATCAGGATTTAGCATTGAATATAAGTTTTTTGGAAGTTCATAACGACGGAGTGAAAGCGTGAACAAGTTGCTTTATAGAAGCATTTATATGGGAGTTGGCAGCTCCAGGAGTCTCTCAGAGGGGCAAGATGCTCTTGATCTGCTAACTGAAGGTGTCTTGCATTTCCAAAAGTAATGTCTCTACTCTCAATGAGGCTAAAAATCAATGAGAATATTTCTTGCATATTTCCCCCTAACTTGCATGCCTATTAGAGGGGCTTTCAGGTCACATACTCCTCTCATGCCACCTTTGCAATGCTCCCTATCTAGCAAACAAGGAGGAGTTTCTGTAAAGCATGCTGTCTGTGCTCTGCAAAACCCATGGCCCCTGAGAGTCCCTGGTCATCCCTGTGAGGGAGATCATAGTCACTCAAATTTCACAGCCTCAGTGGGTATGAAATTGAGTTCTTCTGCTCCAAAAAAGGATGTCTACATGTTCGTCAGTGGTTAACGCCCCAAGAATTATAGCATACAGAGGAGTCCTTCTCATTTGATCCAATGAAGAGGAGAGGTATAAACACACACACACGCGCTACATGAACACTGTACTTCTTTACAATAAATACACTCCTTGCTAGACCCAGCACAGCTGTAACTGAGCTCTGGTTTTGTTTTCAGAAACTTCTGACTGCGTTCCAATTAAGTGTTATGTAAAGAAATTACTTCAGGCATTAACACTTCAGTCCCTCTATCACCAACTGTGCTGACCGATTGCTGCCAGTATGATTTTCATTCCACTTCCCTGCTACTGCCAAAGAAAATTCACCATAGAAGTGGTTAATATTATCTGACTTCACACTGTTCTGCCTTCAGTCTTTTTATAGCATGGCTGCCTTGTAACATTACAAAGTTCAGAGCTACAATGGTGCTATACTCTTGGTCATCAGTTGTGAGGCTTTCTTTTTTGCAGCTGCGTTTATTGCTGTAAGTATGCAGCTGTTCTCTGTCGCACTGAGCTTAAAAACAGTTCCACCATAGGTGAGCCATGAGAAGGCAGCTAGACATAAAAGACAATTTCTTTCTGTACTGTATCTTGAAACTCTTTATTTATGTACACAAGAGGTTAGTTAAACTGATGGAAACTACATGGTGTGAAGGGGATTTTACTTCTTTCTTTAAAGGAGTGCTGGAGATACCGGATCCATGAGAGGAAAAAGCATTCCACCATTTACCACAAAAATAATTGTGTAGTCTGCATGTTATTCTTTACAGATCAAACTTTCAAGCCCTGTTTATTGAATTAAGTTGTTGGTTTTTTTTCTGATAGTAATACAGAAAAGTGCTTGTAAAAGAATCTTTGCAAACTGCACCAGTGATTTTTTGCCATTTGGGATGGTAAAATTACTTGAAGGAGGAAGCTATCTGGAAAAATTTCAGAGTCAATTTGGCTATTGCTGTCTATATGATTTTGAAGCTACCTGGAAAACTCTTTAGTTTAGTAAACACAGTAGTTTACTGCCAAGTGAAATATACCAGAAATTAAATAATGCACAGTGAAACTCTACTACATTTTCCAGGCTTTCATTAATTTTTTTTCTTGAATTGATCTAAGAGGAAGCTTAATATAAGAGACTGACCCCCGTTTAAGTTGTACAAACCTTTCAGTCCATCTAGAACTTTTGCAGTCCTGCCTGCTGTGACCTTTTCCCTTTTTCCCCCCTTTCCTTCAGCAATTTGTGGTGCTAGCTCCCTGTAGCATTTCCTTTTGGTTTCCCCAGTCCCAGACATACTGCACAGGACGTATGTGAGTTTTATGGCTCTTATGTGCAGTGCATGCATGACAGCTGCTAAAGACTAAACTGGAGACTTGAACTGCAAGCTGGAGTTGTTACCGTTCAAGCTAAGAAGCCGAACTTCTACAGCTGGTGTTATAACCACAGTGTTAGCACAAACTTGCCTTTAGCTATCTGTAAGAGGTTAGGACTGATCTGGAGCCTGGTTTCTAGTGTGGAATATGCATTTTTTCCTAAGCCCTGATGGGCAGATTTGGAGCAGATAGTGTGGATTTTTAAGGTATTGAAGCTAGGAAATCCCATTCATACCATGTCAGCTTAATGTCTTAATAAATCTCACTTGGATTATTCAATATTGAGTTCAAGATAGCTTTTATTTTTAAAGGACAACATGGAACATCCTCAGTGGGCATGGCAAAGGAGCCACATACTAGAAGGTTGCTACAACTCCCCAGGCCTCCTCACAGCCCATCTGTGCTGGTAGACAAGATTAGGGCTTCCAGCTCTTTGCCACCACTTTCGATGGAGATTATGACACGCACTGGTCTGTGGGTGAATGACTGTGAGTGAAAAAAGGAAAAAAGTCACCTGAGTTAGTCTAAACTACCATCACTTAGATGCTACTCTTTCAATTGATTGAAATTTCAGCTGTAATTGATCGAATTGAGCTATATATTTCCTACCATTCATTGCTTTCCAGCACAAGCCTTTTTCCCCCCTCTCTTTTCATTGATGTGTTTTCAATTTTTGGAACATTTCTGATCACTCATTTGCAGGAAAGACTCATGCTTTTCAGGGATCAAACCAGCCTTCAACAGTCTGAGAATAAGGGACATGAAATGCCAACAGAAGGGCCAGTCCAGAGGGTCTGTACCTCTGCTTATTGCTAAACTAAAGGAGCAGCTGCACAGCAGAGGTCTGCCAACAAGTAGCTTTAGGATGCTTTCTTTTTTTTATAGGAAGAAAAAAAAAAATGCACATCCATTATTTTCCTTCTCTGCAACAGAGTCAGCTTTATTAACTCTGAAGAGAGCTACTTTTACCAGAAGGAATGAAAACCGGAAGCCCAATATATTACTGCAATGTTCTGTTACGGAATCAATGCTTGTTAATAATATATAAACTATTGTACAGGCTGTTTTGCTGTAGAAATCATTAGCATTATCAGTTTCTTTTACCCCCATGTCTTTTTTTTAAAAAAAAAAAATTAAAACAGTCTGCTTTATAAAATATACATCTCTATGTATCAGGTACCATTATTATGGAATTGCAGTGAAAGAAAACTCCCAGTATTATGATGTGATGTATTCTAAAAAAGGAGCGGCCTGGGTCAACGAAACGGGAAAAAAAGAAGTAACTAAACAGACAGTGGCGTATTCACCACGATCCAAACTGGGAACATTACTGCCAGAGTTTCCAAATGTCAAAGATCTAAATCTGCCAGCCAGTCTGCCAGAGGAGAAGGTAACACTTTGGAAATCTTTTCTTGGCTTGTCTTGGGGTTTTTTCCCTGCTATGGATGAAAGCTTTATCTAAAATATAAAGACTTTAAATTAGAGTAAGTTTAATAATGCTTTGACTTTATTTATGGGGGACTTAATTACTTCATATAATAGGAAGAAGTATCTTCCCCTAAAATAGGCAGCTGACACTATCAGCTGTACAATATTTCTAAAGCCCCTGCACACTTTTTTTTAAAAGTTACATTAGATACAGCAGGTGAGGTTTGATGGTAACTGTTTTTGCAATAGGTTGTAGCTTTTTAATCTGATGGCACGCACATTTGATGGCAAATTGAAAAACAGTTCTGATGCTTTCTTGAGCGGAGAGGGACTTAGTGCATTTCTTATCCTTCTAGACTAGAAATTAAGAGGATCCTATCTGCACATATGACAAAAGTGCTTTGGCTGCTCTTGGCTGAGCTTGCTAGTTTTCTGATGCTATTCACATGTGTAGTATCAATGTAAAGTGGACAAAAGAATAGGGTTTTATAGTTCTTTATGTCCTAATTAGGGCCACATTCTCGTCTTTGATCTCACTGAGGCTTTTTGCTCCTCTTACATTTGAAGAATCCCCATTGACATAGAAAAATCCATGAATTCAAAGGGAGAATTTACTTTTAAGAAGAAAACTCATCTTAAAGCTAATCTAACTAGACTCTAACCGATTTAATTATTTTTACAATTGTGCGTAGGTAAAATAAGAAAAAACTGTTTTGTGCTCTATATTCTGATAGTTTTAAAAGCGGGTTTCTTAAAGTAGAATGATCTTTTGTGTGTCTCCCTCTCATTCTTTTTCAGGTTTCTACCTTTATTATGATGTATAGAACTCACTGTCAGAGGATACTAGACACTGTAATAAGAGCAAACTTTGATGAGGTATGGTTGGAAACTACAGTTGTAGTTTAATGACACATAAGCTATTAATGGATCTGAGAGCTTATTTTGAATGTGATATTACAAACTTCTGGTTTTGTGGTTGCCAATCCTTTTCATTAATAATGAATAATAGCTATAATTGAGTATATAAGATGTGACCAACAGTGTTAAATCTCACTTATAACACTATGCAAGTTAGAGGGACGAAAGTAATGGGAATGTTTTTGTCTCTCCATTCTCCAGCAGCATTAAGGTAGCAATATCCCCTTACAAGATGTTGGACAATCCTGTTCTTACAACTCAAGAAGTGTGTCCACCACCACTTTTCTAAGCTTTGAGTTGGGACTGAGCTCTGTTTGAAGGAATTCCTCTGAGTGTTCAGCACAAAGCCAGGGCAGGTGCCACAGACAAAATGGTGGGCTTTGCTGGTCTATTAACAATGGCGCAGGGCAGTGGGGGGCCTACAGCCTCCCAGACATCCCAGAAAGCTGTAGCTGAAGTCCCCAGTTGCTCAGTTGTACTGCAGTGCAGCTAGGAACACACACACTGCTCAGCAGTTAATACAATCCGTTAGAGACAGATGAGGTCTGTATCTGCTGCATATCTGACTGAATCTGAGGGTTTTCTGGCAGTGCATGCAGACAACTCTATAATTAGAGCTGAAAAATAAAACATTACTGGAATGCAAGCAGTTTTATATTACATGTGGAGAAGACCTCTAGTCCAGGAAAACAAATATTACTATAGAGATGCTGAGGGCCAGATTCAAATATGACATCCAGGTCCTGGAAAAAATAAAAATAAATGAGTCTTTTGACTCTGCCTTCTGAACAATGGCAAGGAATTCCCTGCTTTTCTTCCTCTCAATGTTTAATTCTCACACTCTTTTGGTTTAAAGCTGAGGCTCTTTTAAGTCATTGTACCCAGTCTAGAAGTTTCCATGTGAGAGAAATATATGACACATATTCAGGAAGTTTTGCTGAATGAGTCTCAGAATACTTTCTTAAGAGCAGGATGTTATATTTTGTTAAGGAATCTGTTTGTCAGGATCAATGGTGGGGAAGGGGCTGAGTAGCAACAATGTATAAATGGCAACTATTCTTTACTGCACCTGGTGTGGTTACTTATTTCACTACAGATCGTGTGCAAAAGGTTATCACTTATGAATGCTGGTGTTCTGACCCCTGTAGAACTGATCATATAATTCATTGAATAACACCTTTATTTCCTAAGTGAAAATGTTCAGAGGTATATTTTGCTGTGTCTGAAACCTCCTCCCCATTTTCTTTTTTGTCTTTCTCCATTCTTTTTCCTCTTTCCTTCATAGTGGAGGAAAGAAGAAATCCAAAAGTGTAGTGTTTCTTTCCAAAATGAAGACAGAAAATGGTATATTGACCCCTGTAAGCCATGTGATATCCTCCTCTCTCTCCCTACACCAAGCCCTAGATTGCATTCCTTTGTATACAGAGACAGAGAGCTAAGAGAGAGAAAAAGGCTTGACATGTGGAAGCCAAAGAGTTACACTCACCAGCCATTGATGGAAGGTAAAAAAATATGGTGGTTCCCATGGGTCTCTACTGTAATAACACAAAGGCACCCTGTCACCAACTCAGAGTGTCTCCTCACCCTTTGGTTGATTATCCCATTGTGTGCTGCGTTACAGTATAAGCCTGTCTAGTTAAGGAATATGCCTTGCCTGTGTTGTACAGAATCAGTCCAGCCCTGGGGCTGAAACAAATGCTATATAAGCAGGGTCATTTAAGGAAAATGGTATTTGTGGCCTTTGATTATTTTCACTTAAACGTTCCTGCTTCTTCTTGTGATTGCAGGTTCAAAGTTTTCTTCTGCACTTTTGGCAAGGGATGCCTCCTCATATGCTGCCTGTATTGGGTTCTTCAACTGTAGTGAATATAGTAGGAGTTTGTGATTCAATTCTGTACAAAGCAATTTCTGGAGTTTTGATGCCAACGGTACTACAAGCATTACCTGACAGGTCAGTATAGCTAGCAGCACTGACCACTTTTAGCTCAGCCGTCTTTGTTATAAGTCTTTTCTTCAAGAATGGCACCAGTTCTCAGAAAGCTGCTTGTTCCCGCCCTTTTCCTGAGTTTTAATCAGAATGTCAATTCAAAGAAGTTGAAGACCTGACATGTTCCTGGAGAAATGTTCAGATTTTAACAAGACTTGTATTGTGAAAAACTTACGGGGTTTTTTGTGATAAAGGATACCACCTTCTTCTTGGCTTATTAACATGAAGCTGATAGTCATGTCCCAGCTTTCAGGTAATGTCAGAAATGTGCAGGCTGCAGTGCCACACTGTCTTCTGAAAATTTCAGACACTTTTTGCTAGTCTGGGATAACAGCATAACGGTATTCTGAATTCTAGTGACAAGAGGAGCTGGCCTGGCTGCTCTGTTTGTAAATACTCACATGCATATTCAGACACTACAACCTAAGGATTTGTCTCTGTTTATACTCTTGGAACCCAATTGTTATTCTGCTTGCCAGGAGTATAAAACACGAAGCTCATACTTGTGAAGTCTTGGACAAGCTGGTTTAATTTAAGTACTATCCTATGAAGAACAGAGGCATGCTTATTTTAGGATCACTTTATTAATATTAACAAGTATTTGCCTCCTTTGTTTCAAAGCTAAATTCACTTTTCCATTCCTTGTGGTAGATCTCAGCTGTTCTCTTCCTACCTGGAGCTCATCTGAGTCCAAGAAGTCTTGTTTATATAGGTAAAGCAGGACAGAGATCAGCAGTTCACAGCAAAAAGTGTAGTCACTGAGTGTAGTCAACCTGTTTCCACCTTTGAGTTTCCTAATATGCGCATCAGGAAACTCTCTTTTTCTAAATATATGTGTACACCTTTAGTATTATTTGACTGATGCGTTCCTGAGGTTGAGCAATTTGTTAAGAATATTGCTGTAGGATTTTATTATTGGTGCTGTATATTTGGCCCTCTAGATTTTAAAGCAGCTCTAATTATGGCAGATGTTTTCAAGACATAGTTCTGCTCTCCTATGCGCACTGTATGACTGCTAAAGTACAGGTAAAGTATTTTTTCCACAAGAAACCTGTTATAAGCATGGGTTTTTCTTGATAAGACATGTACATTTTTATAGGCTTTGCCCCTCACCGCCCCCCAAATCTATTTCATTGGAAGGATTAAACAGAACAGCAGTCCTTTTCTCAAGCTGCTTAGTTCTTTCATAGCAAATAAGGAGAGACTTGAGTGTGAATATAGACTTTTGTAATGCATATAAAGGGCCAGATTGTGGCTATTAAGCCATAGCCTGCACTGGAGGGGGTGAAGAAGGGTCTCATTGCAATAGAAGCTCCTGAAGGAAATGTTGCTGACTCAGCCAGAATCCTCTGAGGGACTTCCTGGGAACAAATGCTGGCTGTCCAGAAAAGCCACTTTTGGGTGCAGCAGTTGTCATCCATCCCCTGTCCTGTTAGGTGTCTGCATGGAGCAGAGCAGGCCTATGGCCATGTTTATTTTACCAGCTCTGTTCTCGGTGCAGGGTGTTAGGAGTACAAACGGAAAGAGCTGCCTGGCTGAGAGAGGGAAAGCTCCTTGCATCTTTCCTCTCTCTCTCATTTGTGTATCTTGAGTATTACTACAGGCAGTGCTTCTTGGTCTGGCAGAACCAACTGTTAGGCTCCCCCACATAACACCCTGCAACTTTTCCTGGAAACTGTGATTTTATACTGAGCAATTCCAAGAAGAAGGGCAGAATGAGCTGCCTACCAAATTTAGCAGGAAATGATGGAGCCATCAGGAAAGGGTAGTAAGGGAAATGAGAGAAATCTCACTTGGCTGGGAAAGTTCCTGTCCTATGCAGAGCTAAGCAGGCAGGTCCTGCTCTGCCCCCTCTTCCCCCACCTGTGTGGGCTTGGCTTGGAAATTCCTCCCCACCATCATCACCCACTCCCTGGCTCCAGCCTGCAGCAATGTTGGTTGTTGCTTCACTTGCACATCCCTGTGTACTTCTGTATAAATGTGGGCACAGCTGAGCTGAAATCCAAAGCTTGATCTATTGTCTTCTTTAAAATATTATGATTTTATGTTTTTATATTTGTGCAGAGTGGGAATGATTTTATTTCAAGCTAAGAATGCTGTTTGTAAGTATGACCGCAGTGCAGTACAGAGACTTTCACTCTTTGTGAGGTTTTGAACATGGTGATATGCTTTCCTTTTCCTGCAAATGTTTTCAGAAGTTTTCCTTCATGCCTATGAACCAAAATATATCAGCAACTCTGCATAATAGTGAGTTGTAAATAACTGACCCATAGTCTTCACGTGTTCACAGATTTTATAGTATAAAGCACAGAGTAAACATGTTCTGATGTATTGATTTCTCTTTTCAGTTTGACACAGGTGATCAGAAAGTTTGCAAAGCAACTGGATGAGTGGCTGAAAGTAGCCCTCCATGATTTACCAGAAAATCTACGAAATATCAAATTTGAATGTATGTATTGCCCAATCTCTCTCCTATTAACCTAGTGTTTATTGATTACAAATTAATTGGAAGTGAAAGCATTATAAAGATTTATAATGCTGACAGGTTTTCATCCCTAAAAGCATTATAAATCTTGCATTCACTTAGAATCTCCACTTGTTCATGAGAACGAATTTCATTTAGTGAAATGAGGCACTGCTCAAAATGAGAAGAATCGCTTTTCCTTTCTTGTGGATTCTGATAAGAAATTAATTTTGTTGATAGTAAGCAAACATTAGGGATGATATTAGGCAAAGGAAATTATTAAACAAACCTTTAGGCTAGCACAATTTGAATACTGCTTGAGGCCCTTACTCAAAAAAGTGCCAGAGTTAAAAATGAAGGAGATCAAATTACCCTGTCACCACAGGAAAGGGCACTAGTCCTTTTCAGACATGCTTTGTAGATGCCTGCAGTGCACATCACCTATTGATAAAGCCTGCTTTATTTCACGGCTCTCAATTCTTTGCCTTTCATGAGCACTAAATTCCACACCACAAAGTTAAAGGGAAAAAAAAAAAAACCTAATTTAGGAGAAGGATTAACTATTTTGATCATCATGGAAAATTAGGTATATATTTTACTGAGAACAGTCAGGATGTTAAGTTGGAACAACTAATTTTAGGGTTTTTACACTGTTTACTAATTTATTATTTTCAGTGTTACACAAAGTCAGAACTGATAATATGCTTTATCATGTCTTTATCTGTTCAAAAATATTGAGAATCTGCAGCCCCAAAATCTTTTCTGATCTTATAGGGAGAGACAAAGAGACGGAAAATACACTTTGTAGTCATTCTTAATCTGTACTCTTTAACTGCCTCTATGTACAGTACATGGGGAAAACCTACTCTGTGGCCACATCTAATGCCTGTTTGGACATATCTGCAAGTTTTTGGTGATTTTAGTATAAGGAAAAAATTGAGAGCATCCTAGCTTTTACATGAGCCTTCGCTGCTTCTGCAATTGTTTCCTCCTCATCAGAATTTGTGATGGTGTACACAGCCAATGGAGGTACTGACAGGAGTAACTGCAAACCTGACCAAGTCACAGATTTCAGACAAAAGATGCACGATACAACATTTCAAAATCCAAGTATAGGAAATATCTTAATACAAAGTCCATATTGCTTCAAAAGAGCTAAAAATTAGGAGCAGAGGACTGGCAAGTACCTCCAGGGCCATCCTACCCCATAGCACGTTAGCACATCATGTAATCTCTTTTAGAAACTTTGATAGAATTCTACCCGAAACTGATTTTACCTCCTACTGGTCCAGTCAGAAGACTCCTCCAAAACTTGTTTGCATTAAGACTATTCTAATTTACAAACGTAACGTAGCTATCATTATTTTAAGTCCACTTGTTCTTGCACCAACATTTTTCTTTCTATTAAATAGTTCTTTCTGGTCGTCAGTTCCTTTGTGTATCAAGACAAAACTTGCTATGCTAAACAAACTAAGCTCTTCTATTGTCTTCTATGTTTCTCTTTTCATCTCATTATTCACAGCATCTATAACTCATTGCTTGTAATATGCCGCTGTAAAACTGATTGAGCATCCATATTTAAGGTTTTAGGTCAAGGTTTAAACTAAGTTAAAACTGGGCTATTTGAATGAACTTTATGTAGCCACAATTGTATATAGGAAACTGGATGTATTTTTTTGGTTCTTGTTTTCATTTTGTGTTTTCAGAAATAATTTTCTTTATTTAGCACAGTATGTAAATATGTATCTCTTCTTTCCTGCAGTGTCCAGAAGATTCTCACAAATACTCCGGCGACAGACATCGCTAAATCATCTCTGCCAAGTAAATATTTCAGTTACCCAAGTTTGCTAAATGCCATTTTTACTGACTTTTCAAATAATTTTATGAATTGGCAGGCTGGACTTTACCCAAAGAGGAGGAGATCATGTTAGCAGCTTGTCTCCAATATTTATTGTGACCATCTTTACAAAATCAAAAAGTAATCAGCAAAAAATTCTTTTCTAGACAACTAGCAACCTCTGATCATTAAATTCAGCAGGGAACTTTTATGACAAAATTATTATTTGATTTGAAGAGATGGTTCATATCCATGAAATAAATGAGCAGTATTCCTTTGATTTCAGAGTTTGTATCAGGCCTATTGCAAAACAAGAAAAATTTCTATATGCCTGACAAAAAATTCAAAGTCTAATTGTATATTAGAAATCAAATGCAAATCAGTAAAAAACAAAATGGTTGAACCACTGGGGTTTTAAATAGAAATATTCTTGCAACCATAGCAAACAAATATAAAAACTACTCTGAAGTGTCTGTTTTTCACCCAGTTAGTTTAGATCACATTTACCTATCAAAAATTCATGAGGCCAAATTCTGTGTAGTATAAAAAGGAGGAGGATACATTGAATTCATTCATGTTTCACCCATGTATGGAGCAGACTATTTGTTTTCCCTGTTGCACTGAAAGCTCCACTTTTGGAAAGTGTTTCCAACACCCCAGGTTAACCCTGTGAGTGGTGAAGTCCACAGGAAGAAGCCCTGGGGAAAAAGTACTCCTGCAAGGACTTCTTTGTAGATTTCTTCTTCCATTATTTTAGTGGTGGAGGCAGAGGTGCCAGTACTACCTGTCCCCAAACATCACTGAACTTTGGAGGTCCACAGGGATTCAGAGTAAATCAAGATACAGAGACCACAACCTTCTGCATCAGACCTGGGATCAGACAGTTTACTTACATGAAGGACTCTTCAAATGCATCATTTCCTTGGGGAAGCTGATAACCTTAGTGTGGGTTATCATCTCTGCTTAACTTACAGAGATCTGGTGTATATTATATGACCATGACCTTCTGTCACTTCCTGTTGTCTCAGCCCATCCTCCCCATTATCAACAGCAGACCCCTGTCTCAACCAGCCAAGAAGCAGATCTGATGTGGAGGCAAATGAGCTTTAACCTTTTCATGTGGCTGAGGGAAGAATGAGAGTCTGCATAGTTTGGGAGAGGGGAGGGTGCAAACCTGAGTGGGGTTTGTTTGGTTTTGGCTTGATTTTTCTTGTTGCTTTTTGGTTTTGAACTGAAGCTGGTCAAGAAAACCCACAGAGCTGTTAGAGATTGAGGAGTCTGGCAACAGCACCACGAGGTTAGGGTTGCTCATTGGGGTTTTTGGTGGATGCAAGCAAAATACGTAGTTAATTAAAGTAGGTAAAATGACCTGGGAGTTCTCTGTGGTTAGAGGGCCCTGCAATGTCCATAAGACATCAAGCTGGTGGGTGGGGGTCCATAAGGAGAAACAACCTAGCGAGCCTAGCTAAGGAAGTGTAAAAGGGGATAAAGCCTATTTTTTAACCTAGTAAACCATAAACTAATGAATAAATTGGATTGGATTACAGGCATCAAGAACGGTGATCCACAGTGCAGACATCACATTTCAAATGCTGGAGGACTGGAGGAATGTGGATCTGAATAGCATTACCAAACAAACCCTCTATACTATGGAGGACTCACGGGAGGAACACAGAAAGCTCATCATACAATGTAAGAGCAGAACCCTCAAATAAAACCAAGTGAACTTGGTTTCCTGCTGGAAACAAAGCTCAGTGAAAGCAACACCATTTTTGTAGCCATTGGTTTGCTTGGAGGTTTAAGATCAATATAGAAACATTTAGCAAAATGTAAGGCAAAGCCCTCTCAAGGTCTTATGTTTTGAGGCATAGGTCTGGGCACTCTTCCATTAACAAGTTTCTTTCTAGTATCCAGAACAGCCAAAGGCACAAAACTTGCACCCAAATTCAGGAGGATTTTTTCCATGAACTTGACCAAACTAAATCTATGAATTAACCATTGAATCTGATAAAGTCCGGTCTCTCCTGCTGTAGAATTGCAGGAGAGTTGTCTTTTGAATGGCTTTGACACTAAAGTGACTGTGTAGTTGAGTCCCTTGTAAACTTTCATTTATAAAAACCTCCATTTTACACACTGTTTTCATAAACAAGATAATTTGATGGGGTAAGCTTTTATCCTGAACTTTTACGAGTAAGTGAAAGTCCCATATCAAGCAAGCTCATTGGCTAATTTAGATTCTGCCTAGTATAGTGAAGGGCATGAACTGAAAAGTTACTTTGGAGATGTTGGCAAATTGGTTTTAGAGTTAAAGATCTTTTGCAAATATAAAATTTAACTTGCATTGTCCAGCAAGTGTGTGTGATTACAAGCTTAGGTGTAACCATAAGCACACTGAGTTTATCCCTCTGAGGCACCAGAGGTGACCAGCCTTGTCTTTAGCATCATTCATAACCTCAGTTCCCTGTGAACCCACCTGTTGTATTGCCATGTCTCTCCTGAGGAGGACCAGTCATCTTTTATCCAGAACCAGCCTTAATGGGGAGCAACCCGGGCAACCACTTGTGGGAGCCCTGCAAGGATACGTTTGCTAGTGGGGTAACTCTTTTAGTGAGTGACTGGGAAGAGGAGGGGTGACACCTTCACATGCACACCGGACCCTGCAAGGTTGACTTTGGCACTTGTCCCACCGTGTTAACACTAGAAGTCTTCTCTCCAGTTTAGGGACGGGCCCTGCATTCTCTTTTAGTTCTGTTTTCCAGCAAGAGGTGCTTGGTACTCTTTCCTCTCCTTCTTAACCCTTGATTCATTTCCTGACATGGTCCTCTTCCCTTTTGAGGAGACAGAAACTTGACATGGCAGCAGGGAAGGTAGCATATAGTGAGACTGGAGTCCAGAAGCTGTCTGCATCCTTCTGTCATCTGTTATGTTTTCATTATCTACCCAACATCCTCCCATTGTCCAAAAAAGAAAGAGTTCTCAAAGTTATAATCCCTAGTAGCAGCAACAGTTTTGGCTCTCATTCAGAAAATCCTTACTGCTTAGGAAAGCTTTTCATTTGTGTGCTAACTATTTAAATACAAGCTCAAGTGTAATCAAATCAAATGGAATTTTCCTGAATGCTAATGGATTTGAACACAGTTTTTTCCATATTTTAGGCCCATATAGTCCAATAAGCAATTACCTAGAAATGGTAACCTAATATGAATGTTCATCATGAGATGGGATTTGACTGAGATGTGCAGATATGTATAGAGACTATTCTAGAATTTAGATTCTTTTCCCTCCATCTTTGATGTTTATTCTACTTGGCCAAAGATCTTTTCAAAGATCACACTCTGTATGACTCATATGACATGGAATTAAGGCCTGCTTTCACATTCTTGATATTAATAACCACAAAGGTATAATTTCCAGCTACTGTAACTGGATAAAAGAAAAGTTTATAAGCCTATAAGCAAGCTTAGAGAAAAACAGAGAAAAATCACTGGGTATAAGAGAAGTTCTTTCCTGCTTTGCTATGGTAGCTGTCTCTGACATGGTTTCTTCTTTATTCCCTCTTTCTCAGGTCCCGTTGAGGTATTTTTAATAGTCACTAAAGGCTAAACAGTTACTTGTCAGGTCGTTGTACACAGTTGCATTGCTCCAGCAGCAAAGCAGGCAACTGATTTGTTTTTCCACTCTTGCTCCCTTATTTGTACAGCATATGAATTACTTCATCTGTTGTATCAGGCAGTTTTTGTCCAGCCAAATACCCAGGTAAGGAGACAACATTTAGATTTCTCTGTGATTCTGTTCTGAATAAAGAGAGGTTGCCCATTCAATGAAGGAAGATAACGGTAGCCCAAACATCATTATTTACCTTCTTCCCCAAATAATGTTTCTGACCATCCAGCCTTTGTAAGTCTAAGTTAAACAAAGTTAAAGTCAGCTGTGAAGCAAATGCGTTCCTGCTAGTCCTGCTGATCCAATTTAGAGACCAGGGAGCTTGTTCTTTGCATTATTCTCGGATAGCCTCTCTGGCTCGCTTGTCTAGCTATCATCTCTAAGCTTTGCCTCCTCCACCTCCCTCACTATCTTTCCTATGGTGGGAAATTCCTTCCTCCTGTTATTTATAATTAAGCATAAATGGAAATGCATAGCACATTGAGATCATCCTGTAACACAGCAGGAAGAAAGCATCTTTCTTCTTGACTTACTGGGCCTTTTATTTTAGCTGACTTGAAGAATAGTTTCTTAAGGTGTCAAAGCACATGATTCTTTGTCTTCTAGCCATTGATTCTCATAAATAAACTAGAGACTTGTAGTTTTAAGAGTTGCAGTTGAATGACTTGATTGTTTTTACTTTCTGTATTAAAATATGAATATGTGTACTTGAGAGAGGTTAAAAAGTATACAGGTTGCTTTTTGAAACTCTTCTTCATAAATTAATTATAGCATTTGTGCACTGGTAGCAATTTGTTCTAAAGAAGTAGAAGTTTATGGAAATTCTTTCTGTGTGTGTCTGGCATTGCAAATAGATGATTTGCAGCAGTTAAATCATGTTTTTGCAACTAAAGCATTATACAGATGAGAGCCCTATCAACAGTACTCATCCACTTGGTGCTTAGATTTTTTTATGCATTTATAAATCAATGTAATGCATGACCTTTTTTTATCAGCAGGGTCAAGGCCTAGCTTTGCACTATTCGTAGGGAACATCATAAATGTTTCACTTCCGGGCACACCAGACACCTGAAGCTTAAATCAAAAGATTAATTTTAAACAATAGGTCCTGATTTGCTCACATTAAAATACCACTTCCAATGACTCCATCACTTTCAGTAGAAACAAAATAAGAGACCAAGCAAACTTATTGGGTCAGCACCAAGAAAGATACATTTGTTATAGCTAAGCACTCTATTATAAAAACCACAGCAAACTTGTGATGTTGTTGGCAGCTTTTTGTGATTTGTTTCTCTTTTCTTTGAAATGGACTCCAAGTACTGAGGTAGGCTATTTTTCCTTTGTCTGCCAGTGTACCAGGAGTTTGATCACCTTCTGGAGGAGCAGTCCCCCATTGAGTCATACATCGAGTGGCTGGATTCCATGGTGGACAGATGTGTTGTAAAGGTTGGTAAGCAGGAGTAAGGACATGAGTCACTGATGTGCATTATGAGCTCTATTCAGGTCATAGATTTTTAGCAAAAATAGAAAGAAAAAAAAAAAAAGCTAGGCATTGGTAATAAGCAGGAGTAAAGCAGCAGTGGGCAAGACCTCACCAGTTTTCATGCAGTATGAGAACTGCTCATATTCAGGATTCTGCTTTTTTCTGCTCTTGTCTATTCTATCCCAAAAGATGATATTCAAGAATGAAACAGGGCTGATGTTTCCAACCAAATTGATATTTAAGGGGTGTGGAGAGATGAGTTCAGAGTCATCATAACTCATAGTGCAAATAAAAAGCACAATCTAGTCTGGCCTTTTAAGATTTTAATGAAAAGGATATTTAGGCTAGCTAATTAATTTGTATACATTCATATGTAAGGATGAAAGTTAACATTACCATTCAGTCAAGGACACATTTAAGTTGCCTTTTGAGCTGATTCGGGATGCCAAGGACTTGTATTTTATTTTAATTTAAGTGCATGCAGAAACCTACTAACAAATCTTTAAAAAATATTTTCGAAAGTGATCAGGCATCACCATAATTTTACATAGAGTATGAAACTATATGACTGACGATTTTAACTTCTGTCACTAACTATACTTTCTATTAGGATGTTCTATTAGAATTTTAATGCTTCATTCCAGTTGTTAGAGCTAAGAAGTAGGAAAAAAAAAAAATATATATATAAGCTGCATGCCTCTGTGCTGCAAAAGATCCATACAGAAAACAACAGATACTTCTCCAGATTCTTTGAAATATTTTGGTAGTTTTGGTGAACTTTTCTTTTAGTCAGTGGAATGCAGTTTGAAATTCAGACCATAACTGTTAATTTTAATGAAGAACTTGGTATTAATTTTATTAGATAATTGGATGAACCTAATTCTTTAACTCACATATGGCTATAGTAAATACATTGTTGAAGAGTTGATGCCTGAAGTGTGCTTTCTGGAAAGTATTTTTGCTAGTAAAATGACTATGTGAATTCACAAAAAATAAAACCATGAAGGAATAAAAGATTTTATATTCAATAGTAAACTTTATTTGAAATATTAATATAACTTTTCAGTGTAGATCAAGCATTCTTGATTATAAACTGCTTCCTTGACTAGGAAGCAAGAAATAACATGTAGGTTAAGATGAAGATCAGAGCAATTTTTTGGCAGTCCTTTCATAATTTATAAAGGAAATTCAGTCTTGGTGTTGAATAATACTTTATGATTTTCTCTTTCTGAAGGTTGTATATAGTTACAAGGTGGCTTTCTGTGTAACGTGGTTTTTTTTGTTGGTTTTTTTTTTTTTAAGTTTTTAATGTATATTTTAATGTTAAGATAATGGTAAGTAGTTTTTCAGTATTAAAAAAGAAGACAGATATTTGCATCATTCAGCTGTATCGGGTGGTAGAAATAAAAGTTTCTCCATGTCAGATATATCCGTTTTCTTGCAGGTAGCTGCCAAGAGACAAGGTTCTTTGAAGAAAGTAGCTCAGCAGTTCCTCCTGATGTGGTCTTGTTTTGGCACTCGAGTGATTCGGGACATGACTTTGCACAGCGCACCCAGCTTTGGTACTTTCATTTTGTTGTAATAATTGCATGCCACAGTCAAAAAAAATCTGTAATCTGGCTTGTAACATACAGTTTAAATGAAAACATAACCAGTTTTCACATGTCCAGAGCTCTATTAAAAAAAGAGTTGGGGCTACTGACATTTGGAAATAATGCTCAGACAGATGTCTGTCTGCAAGATCTAGCCAGGGGAGCTGAAAATATTTACTACTTCCTTCTGCTTGTTGTTAGGCAGTAGCTGGAGTTATCAGTCACAGGTCAGATCAGCTGGAGGAGTCCATTACGGCAGCATTGCCCAATGCACTTCAGTGCAAAGTGAGCCCAGTTACCCAAACCACTCTGAGCATGTGCTATGCTAAGAGAAATGACTTTGCACTGAAGTGGATGAAAATCTCTCCAGTGAACCACTTTGCCAGCTCTGCTTTTAAAGGACATAGTGTTTTAAACTAGTCTTTGCAAAATGAGTGTGTTTCTATACCCTAGACAGATTCTCTTCCATTCTCTTAGAACTCAGTCAGGGTAGAAAAATAGACTTTTACTTTATAAATGAAAAATCATGTTGCTTTCCTACAGTTTCAAAAGGGGCTTTGTCTTGAATCCTGGAATACAAACAGTTCAGCTTAAAATCAGTTAAAAGCAGGAATGATTGAAAATGGACTGCTGTGTCATGAGTGTGATTATTTGTGGTCACTTGGGACCAGATTTTGCATGAGGGATGGTTTTTATAAATGCACATTTGTCCAAATAGTTTAGTAGAAGATTAATAATGAATGAATTTATGAAGGCACTGCATTGAACAACTGCAAGGTTTTCTGCCAGCTGAGATTTGATGTCCTTAATGCTATTAGAACCATGTAATAGCATAAATTCAGATACCATCAGAAATAGGCACAATATGATCTGTATTTATATTTTAATCTGAAGCTACTTTCATTGGTTTCCCATTGTAAAGAGGTTTCTGAACAGGTATTAGTGAGTCACCATTAGACATCAGGATAGTGAGCATCCCCAAGATGATCACAATTTCCATCTGCTAGCTTGTGTTTTCAGCACCAGTACCCTGGTCGCATCTATTTTCCACCTCCTCTAGGACTCATTTTCTCCTTGAGTGACTGCAGATTTTCTTTTGTTGTGGGCATAAAAGTAGCTGATGCTGCTTAACAGCATACTTTCCCCCACTGTTCAAAAATCCCTTTGCATGAGTGTTGAATAAATGCTGAATTTTGTTTTGTAGCACTTTGGGTTGCTACACTTCACTCTGCAGACATAATCCCAAACTGTGAAACACACCGGTATCCAACAAATGAAAAAACATCCTGCATTAGTGCAGTGTTGAGGTTACAGTGTTACAAGTCATGAAATGCTGACATTAAACTGCCCCTAAGGATACATTATTGCTACTGAATTGCACATTACAACATTATTTTTATTCGCGTTCAGGATATGTTTGTAACCTAATCAAGCATTCTCTGTTTCAGAGCATCTATCACCAAAACATCTTTAATCAAATGGGGATTCCCCAAGTAGTCATTAGGCCATCAGTTGTCTGGATGGTCTGTACAGTGATCCTCAGCTGTGATTTCTTACTTATTAATGGAAACATTTATGAACTTGCCATGTAGAAAGTAAATGAGAATATTGATAATTATTCATTGGTTCGAGTGGAACCCACTACAATATAAAATATCAGATCTACCAAAATAACTTACCTGTTGTCTCTGTTATAAATTTGGTTCTTGAATTTCTCATTTCTGAGAACTTTAACTGCTCAGCTAAGTTTATAGGGTTTTGGGTTTGTGGTTTTTTTTTTTTTTTTTTTTTGTCTTTTTAGTTCACTGAATATATCTGTGTGTACAACGCATGATTCTCCTTCTTATATGGATACACACCTTTGAACATGAATTCGATACGTTTATATGTAACCACAATCAGGGAAAGAATGTACTGGTCATAGCTGATGTGTTTTTCATGGGTATGTGGTGTTATAATTAGAACTGGATCAATAACTGCTTTTCAATTTGGTAGCCAAAGCAAGAGGGTTTGTTTTTTTTTTAAAAAAAAAATCATCATGCTCAGTGTGAAGCTGAGATAGTTTGGGATTTTCATCAAATTCAGAAATCTTTATTTTTAAAAAAGTAAAATCAAAGAGAATTCTTTTGCATCTGTGACATTTTGGTTCTTAGACCACAGCTGCCTGCCTGATTTTTGAAGCAGTGTTAATCACTGCCAGAACAAGATCTCTAACCAAAGGGTAGAGGCTTTGTCCTGTGGGAGGGTTTTCTCATCTTTTCTGTTGAAACTATTTTACTTTGTACAAACCACATAACCATTTGTTGAGCTGCAGAGGTCTGCAGCCTGCTAGGTGGGTTCTCTCCTGGGAGGTGATGTGACAAGAGTTGGTTCAGTCACTATTCTAACCCTTATTTATACAGGGTGGAGTATTCCCTGCCCAGGTGCAACTCCACTGGAGGCAGGAGGAGATCTGAGCCTTCAGGTTTTCAAAGGGGAGAATGATACCAAAACCATATCTTCATCCTATCAGACAGAAGCCTGGGCTATCCCTACCTTGTTTCCCCCAAAATGTCCCAAATGTTATTTAGCCACGGACACAAATTTATAGTAATTTGTATTAATGATGCGACTCTTTCACTGCAAGGTCATTTGACACATTGTTCATGAATTAGAGTTGAGCAAGTTCCAAAAGAATAACCCCTGAATGTAAACAGCTCAGAGCCAGATGGCAGAAACTATTCTGTGCTTAATTTAACACAGTTCCTTCTAGATTTTCAGAATAATGTATGCATTTAAGTGAGTTATATGGAGAGAAACAAAGACTGATTTACTATTCTAAATATTTACATCTATATACCTTTGTTCTTAACTTAGATAAAAAGTTTTGCATTTTTACTGCATTGGAAACTGTTTCAGTAGACTGGTTTTTAATGATTTTTTCCACTTCAAGCAATATATAGACTCAGATGCTCACAGTGTAATTTTTTTTTTTTAAAGTAAAATAACATGTTAAATGATGGGATCTTTACTATATAAAGGATGGTATATTTTTACCTTTGAAATATATGATACAGAAACCTGATTGGAGGAAGTTGGAATCCCTGGCACTGGACTGGCTAGCACAGAGATTTGATTCTGCAAAGCTTTTAAGTATGGACGCATGGGCATGTTGAAACAATCCCTGGCAGGAAAAAAGCTCCTCTCCCTCTCCCTCTCCCTCTCCCTCTCCCTCTCCCTCTCCCTCTCCCTCTCCCTCTCCCTCTCCCTCTCCCTCTCCCTCTCCCTCTCCCTCTCCCTCTCCCTCTCCCTCTCCCTCTTTTTCTCTCTGCCTGCCTCCCTCCCTCCCTCCTTCCTGTCTATGCATATCAAAGGCACAGTTGGTGGCAGTGTTTGGGTAATGCATCCAGTGTATAAAGTAACTAATTAGTAATAGAAGTTCCATGATTTTCTCCAGATCTAGAAATCTCGCTGTTGTTTTGCTACTTACACGTAATAGCTGTATCGTTTAATAGCTGCTGATACTTACTGTACATTAGCTGGGTAATCATTGCCATGATTTCCACTAACTCTTGCAAATTAGAGCCAAATGCTATTTATTATTGTAACTACAGTCTCTTGAATAACTTCTTACCTCCTCCTAAAGAAGTGTATGGTTTGCAGCCACAGTTGGATCTGCTTCAGTACTTAAAGATATACTTGAAAGAACCAAATAATTTCATGTGAAAAACAATAGCTTGCAAACACAGAATAAATTATTGTACATTGTGCTGAATAGCTATTCACTGTGTAGCTGAAATGCATGCCCTGATATTGGTTTCACTCTATAGCTTACATTTCATTTGACTCATTTAAAAATGTAATAATATTGCATTCATTCAGTACCAACAACTTGTCTGTCCAGTGTCTTTCACGCAAATTCTGGGCTCCAAAACTCTATACAGTGTTTAAAAATACACAGTGGGAGAAATAATAGGAGAGGAAGAGAGAAATTCAAGAGAGTGACAAGGGGACTAGAGTGTTTTTAAATGCTCCATTCAGTATTGCCAAACCCAAGTCTTCAAAATAAAGCATTAGACCCCCAAAAAACAAAGACATTTTTTAAAAATAGTAAATCTCGGGGTTTTATTTTTTGCTTGCTAACATTTTAGTGTTTAGAGTTTGCACTTCCAAACATTTTTATGAAACTGCAAGCAACTTTCCTTAATTATTTTTTTTTTTTAAATAAAAGCTGAGCAAGAAGTTTGATGGGAAACACTGAATACCCTGAGCTTTATACCACCACATGAAGTTTGCCAGCATTTAGGCCTGTTTTTCTTACCTTGGAAATACTTATCAGTAGTAACTGCACTAAAGTCAATAGAAACTTTCCACTGAAAAACTGTAGTCAGAAGAAGAGCAAGCATTTTATGGAGATTCTTGAAAATCTAGGTTTTCACTGGGTAAATCCTAGGCCAGTAACAAGGTAATCAGCTAGGTCTGCTGTCTTTATTGTACTGTTAAATTGAATAGGCTTTTATTTAACAAGACTTTTGAGCCCAAAAGATTTCTAAAACCAAATTCTCTGCAGTAATTAAATGAAGATCTCCGCTATTTGCAAGGCTGGGCAAACTTGTTACCATTTTGATTTGCATAGCTACGTGAAACAAATGAAAAACTGAATGCTTCAGGTTCACCAACAGCCAAAGATTTCTTCCCCAAAGGTGTTGCAATCACGTATGTCCTTTTTCTGTGCTGCCTTGCCCCAGAACACAAAGGCGCATGTTCACCTCCCAGTGTGTGTGCTCAGCTTGTATCAGTGACGACAGAAGCTATGCAGGCATGGAGTGAGAGAATGAAACACAAAGACCATCCAGGTCACAAAGAAAAAGAATGTGCTTAGAGTCTCTTTGAAAGCTGAATTGCCAGCTAGAATAGTATAAGGATATAGGATCTTTCAAACCACTTCTGCCCTTCAACAGTATGTTTGAGTAGAGAAGTTGGAGTAGGGGTAGTTATGCTTTGTTGTGGTAAAAGCTAGTATCCCAAGATAAACCTAACTTTCCCGTGAATAAACCGATCATTGTGAAATTTCATTGAATTTGAAACTTGTTGCATCTTTTTCCCATGGTAGAGTTTTTCCTCAAAATGTAGTAATGGAATTTCGAAAGGAACACATCTAGATGAGGCTTTTATTTCATCTGGCAGTAGTTGATCTCTGTTTCCCTCTCAGCTGGTGATCTTTCTCTGGTTTAAACCAGCTGCTGAACCGGCTATTATTTTAACCTGACTTCATTTGCAGTTGCCAGAGTTATTCAGTGACTTATATGAACATATTTTAAATATTCCATGCAAGTCTAAATAAACATAGGAGCTTTAAAAAAAAATATTGTATGATCAAATCCTGTCTGGAGCTATTACAGATACTCTGTGTCATGGAGTCTATTACACAAACTGACCAAACTCCATCTTGATATTTGTCAGTCTTCCCCTGCAGATGAATGCTATTCCTTTCAGGGTGACACTACACAATGTCTCAGCTCTGATGCCTTGCTCCTCTAATTTTCCCCTGAAATGCATCTATGGTCTCTTCTTACACATCTATTTTTGCGGTTATGTGTGCTCTAGGGCAAACATTTCTTCACCATCCCTGACATGTATCCTTCTTTATAAAGTATGGGAAGCAACTCACTTCCTTTCTGCAAAATGAAGCCAGTCGTGCATTTTTAGTAATTTAAAATCTATTAAACCATTCACCGCATTCTCCTAGTAATCTTCTCCATACCAGTTTCAACTTGTAGTATTTTTTCTTGAACATGGATGACTAGAGTTATATGCAATATTCTAAGTGAGGTTTCACCAGTGCCTTGTGCAATAGTATTAATACTTCTGTTTCTACAGAGGAAGCATATAAATCAGAGGATGATACAAATCTCTAAGGGCAGAACTTCTTACAGCATGCTATTAAATTTCATTTCCATTACTCTAGTCCATAGCATCACCCAGTCCTTCCTCCTAACAACATTAGCAAGTTCTCAATCTGTACTCAGATCTTACTTGAGGATTTGTGGCAGATAGCTATCCATATAATCTCCTTGCACTATTAATTTTTGAAGTGTTTTTTAACTCCATCCCCCACATTTTCTTTTGTCCATATTCCTCCCTTAAGTCTTTTAGTCCTTTAGCCCTTAAGTTTTTCACATTCCTGTCATGGCAGTTAAGAGACGGTATCCATGGCATCTTCAGAGGTAAGCACAGAAACAGGCCAAATGTTATGCTTCTGGTATGATTCAAACTGATAATTAGGAAAAGATAATGTAGTAGGAGAAGTATGACAGAGCAAAGCTTTGGTACAAGTCTTTCCATTTAAGACATCCACAATTGCTGCTAATGCCTCTATGTTTGGCAGTTAATAGATGTCTCATCCAGTCCAGGCAACGCACTGGAGATATACCATCAGGAGATTTAGAAGATTGTTTCTACCTTCCTATTGATTAGCCTCTCATTTCTTTGTGCAATGACACAGGTAGTTCAGAAAATTCATACCAGGACATGTCACTAAGGCAGCCAATTCAGGATTCTACCTCTGAGAGAAGCTTGTATCTCGTCTTTTAGATAAAAGGAAACAATTCCACTATAGTGTAATTGTCTAAATGGTTCAATGCTAATATAGAAGAAAACTCCATCAAGTCCCAGCTCTCAGCTAGGCAGCCTCCTTGCACCCTAAACCACGATAATTGATTGTATAAGGCTGTATAATTCCAGGAGTGAACAGAGTTTGCTAGTCCTCAGTTTTACTTTGACCTCTCTTACCTTGAGTAAGAGAGACAATAGTATATGGAGGCAGTCCTACTCAGTGCTGTTTGTGTTAAATGCCGTAATCATTGGTTTAATGAGTGTATTGAGACAGTCAATGGCTTTTTTGTTTGTTCACTTTATTACCAGGGTCTTTTCACCTTATTCACTTGATGTTTGATGACTACGTATTGTACCTGCTGGAATCACTCCATTGTCAGGAGAGAGCTAATGAGCTAATGAGGGCAATGAAAGGAGAAGGAAGCACAGGTGAGTTTGTTCTTTTATTCATCTTTTGTTGTTTTGTTCCACTGGATTCACTATTTTCTATGTTAGGACATTTCTTCACCCTCATCTAACCTAGTGAGGCTTATCTAGGAGCGAAGTGTTTTTCAATTCCATCATGATTTGAAATAAGTCATTTGCAAGGCGGGCGTCCCTGGTACATTCTGAAAATTTACATTCTGAAAGAGGCCTGCCTGGTTCATGACGTAACTCTGGGTGTCTGAATCCCATTCCTAAGCACACACTTGGTGTTTCAGTAAGAGATTTTTGTACTGAGCCTTTTACCTCAGTCTGTCTAAGCCACCATTGTGTTTCAGTGAACCCAGCCTTGATTCTGTCTCTCACCCTGATTTAACACTAAATAAATTCACTGATATTAATGGATTTTACAAGTCTAAATAAGAGGGAGAGATGGGAGAAGTGAGCAAAGGCAAAAACGAAAGCTATCATTTCTGGTACGCTTATGTTCCAAGTGCTTGTACAGAAATGATTCCGAGTTCTGCCCCACTCACTCTGCACTGACTCACCAGAACAGAAGCGAACAGAGACTACCTCTGCTGTCTCTCTGCTCAGGGCAGCCCCTTGTACTAAGGGATCCTCAGTGATCTTTGACACTGTCTCCCATAGTATTCTCCTGGAGAAACTGGCAGCTCGTGGCTTAGACAGGTATACTCTTTGCTGGGTGAAAAACTGGCTGGACGGCCAAGCCCAGAGGGTCGTGGTGAATGGACCGAAATCCAGCTGGCAGCTGGTCACAAGCACAGTCCCCCAGGGCTCAGTTTTGGGGCCGGTCTTCTTTAATATATTCATCGATGATCTGGATGAGGGGGTTGAGTGCTCCCTCAGAAAGTTTGCAGATGACACCAAGTTGGGCGGGAGTGTTGATCTGCTCAAGGGTCAGAAGTCTCTGCAGAGGGATCTGGACAGGCTGGATCGATGGGCTGAGGCCAATTGTATGAGGTTCAACAAGGCCAAGTGCCGGGTCCTGCACTTTGGCCACAACAACCCCATGCAATGCTACAGGCTTGGGGAAGAGTGGCTGGAAAGCTCCCCCGCAGAAAAGGACCTGGGGGTGTTGATTGACAGCCAGCTGAAGATGAGCCAGCAGTGTGCCCAGGTGGCCAAGAAGGCCAATGGCACCCTGGCCTGTATCAGAAATAGTGTGGTCAGCAGGAGTAGGGAGGTGATCGTGCGCCTGTACCTGGCGCTGATTTGGCCGCACCTGGAATCCTGTGTTCAGTTTTGGGCCCCTCACTACAAGAAGGACATTGAGGTGCTGGAGCGTGTCCAGAGAAGGGCGACGAAGCTGGTGAGGGGTCTGGAGCACAAATCTTATGAGGAGCGGCTGAGGGAACTGGGGTTGTTCAGCCTGGAGAAGAGGAGGCTGAGGGGAGACCTCATCACTCTCTACAACTACCTGAAAGGAGGTTGCAGAGAGGTGGGTGTTGGTCTCTTCTCCCAAGTGACTAGCGACAGGACGAGAGGAAATGGCCTCAAGTTGCTCTAGGGGAGGTTCAGGCTGGATATTAGGAAAAATCCCTTGACTGAGAGAGCAGTGAAATGCTGGAATAAGCTGCCCAGAGAAGTGGTGGAGTCACCCTCACTGGAGGTGTTCAAGGAACGTGTGGACGTGGCATTGCGGGACATGGTTTAATGGGCATGGTGGCGTTAGTTGATGGTTGGACTTGATGATCTTACAGGTCTTTTCCAACCTTAGTGATTCTGTGACCTACCTTCCTTGCATTTCCCATTAATTTTGGCAAGTTAAACCCCTCTGTCACCTTTGGAAAGTTCTACTCTTCATTTTAGCTGTGGCTTAATTTGTCACCCTGTAGATTTATGGGAAGAAGAACATTTCAGTGATTAGGGTAATATCTTCGAAGTGTTGAAAGATCTGGATTTAATTTATTGCCCTGCCAGAGCCTCTTGTTTTTTGACAAACAAGTTCTTATCCCTCTGTACTTTCCACATAGCTTTAGCAGCTAGAACTATGCAGAGTGTCATCCTCTTTAGTCAAGGAAGAGAGTAGGTCATGGCCAAAAACTACTGCAATACCCTGGAGATCCCTGTTTCTTTCCAATGTCTCTAGAAGGAGGAGTGCCTGACTCAGACCAGACTCCTAATTTTAGGTATCTAATAGTATATTACAGGAATATAAACCTTAAGCTGTCTGTGCATGAGTTTCCTATCTATACAACAGGAAAAATATAACTTTCCTTTAAGAGGTCTTATGAAGGAACATAGAAAGTTGTAATGCTGAATGTTATAGAAGTACTCTTTCAAAGATTTGTGATTCCTGCCGTGCATTTCTTGAAATACAGCCTACAGAACTTAACTGCTTACATTAATTTTTTGTTTCTCAGTGTTCCTTGAATCTGCTTTTAACTATGTTTGATGATTTTTCTCTCATCCTGCAGCAGAACTACGAGAAGAAATTATTCTGAGTGAACCAGCTCCTCCGACTCCCTCGCCAGTGCCGTTCTCCCCAGCTAAATCTGCCACCTCAGTGGAAGTGCCCTCTGCCCCCTCGCCTGTCAGCAATCAGTCCCCAGAGTATGGTGTCATAGCAGCTACAACAGGTAGGTAGGCAGGCTTATGGCAGCTGGATCTGCTTGAAGATGGCTTTTGCACTTGGTCACCTGAAACTGAGCCTGAGAACATGATGTGCCAGATTTCAAGAGATGAGAAGTCTTCCCAAACAGAAATCTGTTTAAAGTATTGGTTATGCCTTCTCACTGTATCTAAACATAATGTGCAATCTAACAGGAAAAAGAACTGATGTTTGGAATCCAAAGGCCTAACAGGAGATCACAGACCTCAGCATATCAGAAACTGTTCAGTAGCTGAGGCCTTCAGAAGAGCAGACCTGTCACTTTATTTCTAAATGGTTTTAAAAATCAGTCCAATTTTTCATATTTCTAGCAATGCCCCAGAAGAATTATTTATGAATATAGCACTTCTGAGCATCTTCAATGACTTCAAGGGCAATCAGTCTCTCTGAAAAATTTTATATATTTCAAGAAAATGTGCCAGATACTTTAAGGTTTAGTGAGGTTTTCAAAATCCTGAACCACTAGTGGTTCAGGAATTCCTAGTGGGTAAAATGGGAATTGGGTATCTTTCAAAATATTTGAGACCCAAATATGTTTAAATAGCTGTGCAAGTTTCTCTTGGGAATGTTTTACACATTGTTGATAACTTTCATCTTTCAATGTTAGAGACTAGGAATTACATGTCTGAAGCCTGTTTTCAGATGCATACTTCATTATGGCAACTCATGAGGTAGTTGTATTCTGGTGGGCCCACAGATTAAAAAAATCTGTGCTTAAAGGTATTCAACTTGTGGGCAGGATTGTCAGAAAACAGTAAGCACAAAACTGCCTTCTTGTTTGTTCTGTATAAATGGGCAACCATCCTCTGAAGTCTAACATAAAACTCACTCGTTACCTTTTGGATATGGGCAGGACAATCTGTCTGTATGATCAAAAGACAGTGTTTTCTTAACTCATGGAAAAAAAAGTCAGAAATGTGAATGACTTTCAGAAGGCATTCCAGGCAGTGAAATTCCAGCTTTGCTGCTCCGCAGTGAAATGGGTGTATAATCAGAATGTGGAAACTATCAGTTTTGTGACATACTAGAAAAGTTACAAAACCTTCTTGAGAGAATGTCAGAAAGTGATGATTTACCACACTGGAGAATTTGGCAGTGGTTAAAGGACTAATAAATCTTTCTGACAAATATTTTTCATGTTTTCAAAGGCCCCACAGGGAACACAATGCATAGTTGTGGTGGAAAGAGATTTAAGAATATTTGTCCCTACATAAAAACGTAAGGTTTTCTCACTGTTGGAGATTATACCATATTTAAGAGGGAAATAGGTTGGTATTACCCCCAGAACAGTTAGACAAGAGACACATGATTCCTAGACATGGCAGGTGAGCACACTGCTTTGGATCGAGCAACACTGGAGGTGGTGTATATGTTTGAGTCTGGAAATGTTGATTTTGTGGGTAACTTGCTGTGTAGACGTTGTAGCCCAATGGGATCATTGTGATGTTATAACCAGAATTTGGTATGATGCAGAACTGTACACAAAAGCAAAAGACTGAAAAGTATGGAACTGTGTGGTCTCCAGTGGCATTGATGGGAATGGAGATTTGAGGGACTTGTGTTTAAGCTACAGAGACTGTAACTCTATGTGACTATTATAACTATTAACCCAAAGCTTATTCCATATTTATATAACAGCCTATTTGTCAGCTATCTGGGCTTCCACCTTCAGCTTACTTGATGTAGGTACTTGACTCAGATCCAGGTCTGGGCAGGCCTGGGAACTGCAAGGATCTTACATATCCTTCCTGAATCCCACCAGTAATACAAGGGAATGAACTCACACAAACATTACAAATGCAATTCCTTTTTGGGTTTGTGTTGTTTATTATTTTATTATAGGCTGTTTTATTCTCTCACTCCCTCTAATTTTTTATGTCCTGATAAGGCCAAGGTCTGCTAGTTTTAAGTCTCAAGCCAGAAACAGGATCATTTGGGAACAATGGTTGAAGGACCTACTCCCACAGTACCGGCAGTAGAACTTGACGTAGTTGTTCCAGTAGCAGAACTTCTTAGGCAAGAAAGCTATTTCTGATTATTTTAGCTCCCTGTTTTTTCCAGCTTTTCATTTTTAGGTTGTTTTAAAAACTTTTGTTGGGATCAATTGGATTTTTTTCTTACAGTCTGGTGCGGTCTCACTTTTGCAAGCGTGAAAATAATTTTTGCCTATTACAAGCCAAATTCATCAATGCAAGTAGTGGTCTGGTTAAAATTAAATATAAGTATGTGGCTATTTCCTGGTCTTAATTTGGGCAATTAGTAATACCTCAATTTCCCACGTTCATCATGTAGAGAAACTGATCACTTTTTTAGTTTGCTAACCGTTACACCATGGAATGCAGGGTTCATTCACATAAAGTAATACAAAATAACAACCATGTTTCAGCTATAGGAAATTGCTGTACTTTAGAATAGGAGCGCTGAAGACATTACATATAATCAAACTATTCCATATACAGATTAGTGGCATTAATATAGAGAAAATTTCGGAACAGGTACCTCTGTTCTGGAGAGCTATATTTAAAGTACACTCTATTGATTTTCTTATGTGTCTTTTATGAGGCAAATGTAAAACTCTGCAAATGCTTTGCAAATCTTGAGAACTAGTTCCATTGGTTACCACTAGCGCTCAGTTTCCCAGTTTAAGGCATCATTAACTCTTTCTTGCTTGTAGCGTTAGCAATAAAAGTTAACTATTAAACTTGCATTTTAACTTTTTTGCCTTCAGTCAGCGGTCAGCACAAAACCAGCAAATTAAACTGTTGCAATTCCATGATACCGAGCAAAGGAAAGGTAAATCCTATATGTAGCATTCTGTGGTAGAGCATCTGGCATGGCTCAGCTAACATTTTATTTAAAACTTTTTGTTAGATTACTAGGCATTTAAAAGGATAATTAGTCTCCATCCTTTCTAAATCACAAAGGCCAGATTAATGATTGTTCAAACCACAACAATATTGTAATAAAAGTGATAGCTATATGGCTGACCATGCTATTCTCTCTTAAAACCCCTCTTAAAACTGTGATTACTCATTTGCCAGTGCAATGGTTTTTAGACAACCCAAAATGAACTCTGAATTTTAAGTAGTTCCTAATATGTTAGTAAACTAATCATCTATGCAGTTTACTATTTAGTTTCAAGAAATGTATGTGTGGAATAATTCTTCAGGTCAGCAATGGTCATTTAAGGTCACTGTTCTTCCAAGTCTAGGCTGGGTATTAAAGTTCTGGGAATCTGGCACAGGAGATACTTGCACAGAGCTACCAACTCTTATGTTTGTGTGTGTGATACAACAAATTTCTGGTTTTTTCCTAAAGCTTTAGCTCCTGGACTCATATGAACATATGAGAACATCGGCTCTTGTTCAACAATCAGAGTTTAATTCTCGTAGCTGCAGACTGTAAAAGTCAAAGGTTCCAATTTCAAAAGGCAATTCTCCCCTTCCAAATGGAAGGGTTTGTGTTTTTTCTAAAGCTGATAGTTAAGATAACCTCTTTGTTGTGTGGCGGCAAAATGGGGGTCTGACTGCAGATTTCTGATTGCTTGAGGTTGACAGTACTGCTTACTATCAGACATAATACACAGTGCTGTGAGTGTCGTGCTTGTACCTGGGTGGTCATTTACTCCAGCATAAAGCAAATTTAAAATGCAGCATCATGAAGCAACTTTTGTTTCTTTCTGCAATGGTCTATATGATGGCACCAATGACAACTGGGCTGTTGTTGGACTGATAGCAGTTCCATTTATATTTGGATCTCCTACAGGTCAGGTGGCCCCTTGGTTACTATCCTCAAAACGAAATTTTTCGTTAAAAGAGAAAAAAAAAAAGGAGTTATAATAAATGAACTTCTCTATTTTAATCAAACCCTGCATGTTCAGAACACAAAGCAGAGCAAAATGTTGCTCAATAACTATTGTTTTTGCTTATTTCAGAAAGCAGTTCAGTTGGGTTCAGTCATATCTAAAAGAGACTTCATCTCCTGGAGTTCAATTCTGCAGCCAGCTCAGGAAGTTAATCATATAGGGCTGGGACATAGGCGGGTATTAAAACGCTAACCATTAAAAACTTTCAGTCTTACCTCATTCCTCATTTTCTACACACCACAATGTTGGCAGTAGCCTGGCTGACCTGATATATACATACACGTCTGTAAATCTGTTGTCGTCTTCTATCTTTCCTCTCTGTCTTTGTGAGTAGGTCACTGAAAATAATGTAATCCCTTGCACAAAGGCAAAGAGAAGCGAGGCAACTGTAGATTCCCAAGAACATCCTGAAAAAAAATTTCAACAGTTTTCTGTCACTCTGTAAATCCAGAGTAAAACCCAACATACATTTGTTTCTAAACCATAACCTCCAAAAGAAAGTACCTCCTAGAGCTGCTGTGTGAAGTACTATCCTGTAGTATTGGGGAAAATTCTTAGTTAGGAAAATTAAACAAAGATATTCACAACTCTTCCAGTGCAAGATCTATTCTCTGTATTTGTTTCTGTGTTGTCTGGACAGGCACAAAGCATGTTACACCCTAAACATTTATTTTAAAATTGAACTGAGGTAGCTGCCAGTTAGACTTGAATGCCAGGAGTGGCCAAGTCCTCTCATTCAGGGAGTCTGACTTCCCACAGGGAGCACATGAAACAACTTGCTGTCCTGGACTGACTCATTTTCCTCAGACTGAGATAAGATCCCTACTATTTTTCAAAAAAAGAAAAGGAGGCTGTCACAATGGCTGGGGCTAGTCACATTAACCATGTTTGGTAAAATGCAAAGGATCTTTTGGCCTTGTTATTACCGCTTCTTGTTAGAGCTAGGAAGGTCATGAGATTTTTGTCTCAATGGCCACATTTTTTTGTTTTATGGTGAATTTAAAAAGTGAAAAAGTGAAAAAACCCCAGTAATGTTACCTAAAAATAAGTATTTGGGTTTTTTCACCATTTTTGTTGTCCTTCTTTTCTTTCTTTTGTCTTTGTTCTTGCCTTTCGAATTTAGGCCTGTTTTGAAACAAAGTTTCAAATTTTCTTTTGGAAAATAACACTAGGAAAACATGTTGACCTTTTGAAATTGAAATGTTTCACCAAAATATTCTGTAGACAAGTTGCTGATATTTTCAAAACAGTTTTTCTCTTGTTTTCAAATGAAACGATTTGGTGACCGCCTAAGGAGTTTTGGCCCCTTCCACATAAACTGTATTTTCTAGTGAAGGTAGGCTTCCTCAAACACTTTTCCTCAACTCAAGGAACCATGACTGCTCATAGACACAGCAGCACTGATGTGCTAGCTCAAATGTGTATGCCTCCTCTTTGGTCTCAGAGATCTCGATGGTCCTCTTCAACGGGAGGACATGAAAGACTGAAAATTCAAGAATTGGTGACAGAAAATGCAGGCATGTGAAAACAGGCATAGCACAAACATCCTCGGTTGCAACACGTCCAAGGATGTCTCTACTGTAAGAGCACCAAATCACACCCTGCTGGAGTATTTCAAGCTGGACTTACCTCGTGAAGCTCAGAATGCCTTTGTTCACACCCAGAATTAAGCATTTCCCATTTCAAAAAAATTTTTGTCTGATTTTGCCAAATAAAATTACATACACCTGAAGAAAATTACGCACATCTGAGATAGGCTTTTCATTCCCCAAAGCCATGGAGTGGACACAGACCTGGTAATACAATCGCTTCCCCCTCTGAATTAGGCCCTTTCATACTACAGGAAGTCCTAGAATCCACATTGAAAAAAAATGAGTCACCTCCTGCAATTCTTTTTAAACTACTGAAAAAGAGTCAAGAGTGCCCAGAGACCCCCAAACTAGTGTTCGCATTGGGTTAAATTCAGTGTTCTGGTCCTCATTTGCAGGGTAATCTCAGCCAGTATGGTCATGACCTCCAGCAAGAGCTATGTTATACTGGAACAATGGATCTGTCAGCCTCCTGAGTGAAAGGGGTGTGTGCAAAGGACAAAGGTTTCTCAGCAGCTGGCTCATGAATCTGGAGTTCCTGCCTGGAAGGGATCACGATGATTAAAAAACTCAGCACCTTCCAAGCAAAATGGAAAACCCACTTCTTTGCTTTGCTCTTCCCACAAATGCTCTACATGAAAAAATAAATTAAGTCCAGTCCCTGCCGCCTCGAAAGAAGAAAGAAAGATTATTTGCGGGAAGAAAAAGGCTAGGCTGTTTCTGACTATATATTTGTTAAAATTTGGAGACCTGCCACTACAAAGGCTGGTACCTAGTTGGGTGGAACAAATACAAACTGCAAAAGGATTCAAGAAATTTATTTCCATAAAACCCATCTTTTTCTGATCCTTCATTGTTCTGATCATCCTTCCTGCCTCACTCCAGGCCTGATCAGCCTCAGAGCTAAACAGGCCAGCAGCCGCTCCATGTAAGAGAGACCTCAGGCTTTGGTGCATCACGCCTGAGAAATAGTAGCACTGGTTTTCCTCCATTTCTAAGTCCTATCCCGGTTTTTCTGAAAAAAGATAGCCTCAAATTACAATACCGCACTGAAAGTTCACAGTCTGAGCTATTCCAGATATGTCTCTTACCTCTGGATCTTTGCACACTCCAGCTGATCTATTTGTATTTTTATTTATGCCTCAGACATAACTGTTTTATTCACTTTGGCTGATGCTCTTTTCCATTACCAGTGCCTATTAGGTTGCTTTCCTGTAACCACCTCAAAGCATCACACCTCTATGCATGACAGCCCATGTTAGCTGTATTCCTTTAATACTTGTATGTCTGCAGGAGCTATGCAATCCTATACGTGGTCACTCACCTACACTGTGACAACAGCTGCTGGGTCACCTGCTGAAAATTCCCAACAGCTGCCCTGCATGAGAAGTCCACATGTACCATCATCATCTGTCACACACCGGATACCTGTTTATCCCCACAGAGAAGAACACGGGTAAGTCACTTCCCAGTGTCTTGGGGGAGGGTTGTATTAACTTATGCTTTGGGGGGGCGGTTGTGAAATGCAGTGAAATCTGTTTCTTGGTGTAGTAAGTCTGTACTGCAAAGATGCTGGTATCATTATTCTTTGGCTGTTGTAATCTCATTTAATTCTATTTAAAAACACAGTAGGCTTGGAGAATATTTTATAAAAGAGAAGGCTTCAGTAGATTTCTTCTCTGATTCCTGTTTTCCTGTGCCATGTTCTGTTCCAAAGGCTAGATGCGCCCAAAGAACAACCCTACTATACCATGTCTCAGGAGAGGTGATTCTTCTTCTCTGCTCAGCACTGCTGAGACCACATCTGGAGCACTGGATCCAATTCTGTGCTCCCCAGTAAAAGACAGACACAGGCATACTGGAATAAGTCCAGACAAGAGCCACTTAGATGATTACAGGACTGGAACGTCTGTCATACAAAGAGAGGCTGAGAGAGCTGGGATTCTTTAGCATCAGGCACAGAAGGCTCAGGGACGGCCTTATCAATGTGTATAAATACCTGGTGGAGGATGTAAAGAAGATGGAGACAGATTCTTCTCAGTGGTATTTAGTGACAAAACAAGAGGCAATGGGCACAAATACAAGAAATTCTGTTTAAACATAAACAAACAAAAACCTTGTTTTACTCTAAATGTGATCAAACACCAGAACAGGTTGCCCAGAAGGCCTATGGAGTCTCCATCCTTGCTGATATACAAACCCCATCTGGACACAATCCTGGGCAGCCTGCTCTAGCGGACCCTGCTTTGAGTATGGGGGTTAGACTAGACAACCTCCACAGGTCCCTTCCAACCTCAATGATTCTATGACTACTGTTAGACCTGCAACTAAAAAATGTCCAAAGTTTGGAGAAATAGCCACATTTTCACCATAATATTCTAATCCCATCTCCATCATCAAAATTTGCTCAAGGTTCTCAATTAAAATAATTACAGTAGAAATTTATGTAACATTATTTGATCTTGGAAAACTTCAGAAACTCAAACTAAGACTCTCAGTGCTCTTTTCATCAAGCAACAGTTCTTCTGTGCCATCCTCATTTGAGTAAGTTTATAACTCATAGATATTCATAACTAGAAAGAAACAATCACAAAATAGTCAATGGAGAAGGGCCAGGCACATAGCAAGATTAACGAATACTCAGATGCTGACATGATGCAAGAGGTTCAAAAGACTTTACTGAGTTCCTCAGTCTCACTGCATACTCATTAACCTTGCAGAAGTGCTTTCCCAGTGTGGAAGACTATACTGTTTGGAAGATTAACAGTAGTATAATTGGAACCCTGCATCTCCTTCCCTCTTGGATGTGGTTAGGTTTGGATTTCTGTTTGAATGTCACTTCTAAACCCTTACTGGAAAAACCTGGATATGAAGATATGGAATATCTCTCCTATCCAGCAGTGTGATTGCTTGGTGGAGGCAGAAACAGGGCAGCAGGGAGGTTTGGGAGCTAACAGGATGCAAGAATTGGAAGAGACCACAGTAAGGCAGTTTATACATAATATATATATGTATGTGTACATATATTTGAGAATTCATTGTTCCTAAAGGAATTTCTTGCTTCTGGTAGGTGATTTGAGGAAACTTTTTAATCTAGGTGAATCAACTTTTCTGAAAAGCAACAAAGAATTCTATAATCTGACTTCCTTTGCCATTTGGTTTTGTGTGTGACACATGGACGGAAACATTTTGGTGATGCTTCTAAATATTTCGATGACATCTGCCTTCTTGTCTGGAATTGCTTTTGTAAGCTCATAGGACCTTCTTCAAGAAGGAAATCTTAGAGGCGCAGGAGCAGGCAGTCCCCATGTGCCGTAAGAAGAGCTGACGGGGAAGACGACCGGCCTGACTGAACAAGGAGCTTTTGCTGGGACTCAGGAAAAAAAGGAGAGTTTATCACCTTTGGAAGAAGGGGCAGGCAACTGAAGAAGAGTACAAGGATCTCGTTAGGTCATGCAGAGAGGGAATTAGGAAGGCAAAAGCCCAGCTAGAGCTCAATCTGGCCACAGTTGTAAGGGATGACAAAAAATGCTTCTATAAATATATCAACAACAAAAAGAGAGCCAAGGAGAATCTCCATCCTTTACTGGATGTGGGGGGGAACATTGTCACGAAGGATGAGGAAAAGGCTGAGGTACTTAATGCCTTCTTTGCCTCAGTGTTTAATAGCCACACCAGGTATCCTCATGGTATCCAGCTCCCTGAGCTGGAAGACAAGGATGGAGAGCAAAATAAACTCCCCATGATCCAGGAGGAAGCAGTTAACGACCTGCTATGCCACCTGGACACTCACAAGTCTATGGGGCCTGATGGCACCCACCCAAGGGTGCTGAGGGAGCTGGTGGAGGAGCTTGCCAAGACACTCTCCATCATTTATCAACAGTCCTGGTTAACAGGGGAGGTCCCGGACGACTGGAGGCTTGCCAACGTGACACCCATCTACAAGAAGGGCCAGAAGGAGGATCCAGGGAACTACAGGCCTGTCAGCCTGACCTCAGTGCTGGGGAAGATTATGGAGAAGTTCATCTTGAGGGCGCTCACAGGGCACGTGCAGGACAACCAAGGGATCAGGCCCAGCCAGCACGGGTTCATGAAAGGCAGGTCCTGCTTGAGCAACCTGATCCCCTTCTATGACCAGGTGACCCGCCTAAGGGATGAGGGAAAGGCTGTGGATGTTGTCTACCTGGACTTTAGTAAAGCCTTCAACACTGTCTCCCACAGTATTCTCCTGGAGAAACTGGCAGCTCGTGGCTTAGACAAGTATACTCTTTGCCGGGTGAAAAACTGGCTGGACGGCCGAACCCAGAGGGTCGTGGTGAATGGACCGAAATCCAGTTGGCGGCCGGTCACAAGCACAGTCCCCCAGGGCTCAGTTTTGGGGCCGGTCTTCTTTAATATATTCATCGATGATCTGGATGAGGGGGTTGAGTGTACCCTCAGCAAGTTTGCAGACGACACCAAGTTGGGCGGGAGTGTTGATCTGCTTGAGGGTAGGAAGGCTCTGCAGAGGGATCTGGACAGGCTGGATTGATGGGCTGAGGCCAATTGTATGAGGTTCAACAAGGCCAAGTGCCGGGTCCTGCACTTTGGCCACAACAACCACATGCAACGCTACAGGCTTGGGGATGAGTGGCTGGAAAGCTGCTCTGCAGAAAAGGACCTGGGGGTGTTGATTGACAGCCGGCTGAAGATGAGCCAGCAGTGTGCCCAGGTGGCCAAGAAGGCCAATGGCATCCTGGCCTGTATCAGAAATAGTGTGGCCAGCAGGAGCAGGGAGGTGATCGTGCGCCTATACCTGGCACTGGTGAGGTCACACCTCGAATCCTGTGTTCAGTTTTGGGCCCCTCACTACAAGAAGGACATTGAGGTGCTGGAGCGTGTCCAGAGAAGGGCAACGAAGCTGGTGAGGGGTCTGGAGCACAAGTCTAATGAGGAGCGGCTGAGGGAACTGGGGTTGTTCAGCCTGGAGAAGAGGAGGCTGAGGGGAGACCTCATCGCTCTCTACAACTACCTGAAAGGAGGTTGCAGAGAGGTGGGTGTTGGTCTCTTCTCCCAAGTGACTAGCGACAGGACGAGAGGAAATGGCCTCAAGTTGCTCTAGGGGAGGTTCAGGCTGGATATTAGGAAAAATCCCTTGACTGAGAGAGCAGTGAAATGCTGGAATAAGCTGCCCAGGGAAGTGGTGGACTCACCCTCACTGGAGGTGTTCAAGGAACGTGTGGACGTGGCATTGTGGGACATGGTTTAGTGGGCATGGGGGTGTTTGTTGATGGTTGGACTTGATGATCTTACAGGTCTTTTCCAACCTTAGTGATTCTGTGATTCTGTGACTAGGGCCTCTGTTAATCTGTGTTTACATGGCTTCTATCAGAAAGATTTCCTGATCTCATTTGCCCTCTATATAGTGCGATTAAATTTTTTTTATTCATTACAATTTGTACTTATTTTGGATCTACATCAAAATCAATATATTGTTATTTCAATTTTTATATGATTTGAGTCTCATGTGACAGGCTATAGAGATATGTTCCTGAAGAAGTATCTGCAGGGAAGTCCAGTGACCTCACCCATCATGTTCTGAAGCACAGGACTCATTACATTGTTGTTATGGAAGTTACAGTCACAAAATCAAGACAGAGCTTGTTTAAAAGCATTAAAGAACCATATCTTCAGAGAGGAAAAGAAAAAATAAGAGACCTTGTACTCAAGATTCAAACAGATGGCTGCCCTGGAAAGAAAGAAAGAGAGAAGATGAAAGCCTGCATTAAGATTTCCAGGTTTCTGGAGAAGTGAGCAATGGAGTAAGCAGCTGCTGTAGCCGCAAAGACTGAGCCGCACTGCCATGCAGAGGGCCCAGCAGAGAACTTAAGCAGTATGAAGGCCACAAGCCATTTGCCTGCTGCATTTCCCACCAAATGCAGGCTCTTAGCCACCCAGCATACCTGAAGGTTTCCTAACGTCAGTTCTGCTGGGGTTCCTACCAATCTTGAACATGAAAGATGACCCTCTGTGAAATATAAAGGCTCCAAACCATCTTGAGATAGAAAGAGAATACCTAAAAGATCAGAGCACTTTATACCACAATATTCCACAATGTAAATACATTTAAGAGCTGAAACCTTGGAACAACATAAAGCCCTAGTAGTTCCCAAGAGAGAATTGGATATAGACTGTTATAGACTGAAATACAGACTGTTGAATTGATTAGTACAAATATTTTATTTGTGCTTCTGGCCAGTTATAGAAAATAAAATATAAGTTCAATGATAAAAAATGTTCCCTGTAAAATGTTAATTGATTAAGGCCAAATGCATGTTACCAGAAATGAAGAAAGGGCTACATGATCTGTTCCCCATTATTAAAACAAGCCTTACAGCAAGCAATACTAGTGTAGTTTTGTGAAACTGGAGAAGATCACAAGGTTCATAATCTACTTTAGCTTACTCCAGTAAATCTTCTAAATCCACAGAGGTACTCTCCACACGTGTGGGGTCTCAGGACTGTAAATGGAAGGTCTGTGGTATTAATAGAAGAAAAGATCCTTATATATAATTGGAATTTCCCTTGTTCCAACTTGTGTCTGTTGCCTCTCATCCTGTCACTGTACACCTCTGAGAAGAGTTCAGCTCTAGCTAGTCTGTACCCTCCTGTTAGATAGTTGTAGATCATCCCTTTGCCTCTCTTCTTAAGGCTGGACAAACTCAGTTCTCTTCCTGTAAGTCATGTGCTTCAATCCCCTATCTGTCTTAATGGCCCTCCATTAGACTCACTCCAGTATGTCAGTGTCCTTTTTATAGTGGAGAGCCAAAAACACATGTGGTCTCCCAAGTGCCAAATAGAGAAGAATAATCAGTTCTTTAGGCCTGCTGACCACACTCCTGCTAATACAACCCACTATGTAGCTGGTCTTCTTCATTGTAAAGGCATGCTGGTGACTCACGTTCAACTTTTTGTCCACCAGAACTTGCAGGCAATTTTTAGCAAAGCTGCGTTCTCTCCAAACGGCCCCAACCTGTACCACTGCACAAGTTATGACACCGCAGATGCAGGACTTTGCATTATTCTCTGTACTATAAACCAACCATTCTTTCTGAATCATAGCTGCTAGACTCCAGAGTAACTGCTAGTTTGCACCTGGACTTCCCCAAAGACATGCTATCTGTGTATTGTCCCCACTATTCAATGACTATAGATGTGGTTCAGCAGTCACTGTAAAACATGGTACTTGGCAGAAAACATTTTTGTTGGATTTTTCAGATACATTTTCTTCTTAGAGAGGTGTAGGGTTCCTCAGCCAAGCACTTTCAGATAGGTAGGAAAATACTAGCCTTGAAGGAGCATGGCCATCTCCTTCTCATGTCCTCAGTGCTCTCTCTCTTGAAGTTGAAGAGAGACAGAGGACGCTTCCTGGACCAAAAGTATGCAAGAGAGATTAGGATAAGAAACTTTATAACTCCATGCTTAAGTGAATTAAAGTGCTGTATTTTAGCCAAAACTGATGAGTGTTCAAATAAAGGAGACAAGATCAATAGCTTCCAGACTAGGACACAGCATCCTTAATGACTAGAGAAAGCAAGAAGTGCAAACACTGCCTTACATGACTTGGCTTTGTTTGGGAGTCCAAGGGCACCCTGGACTACAGGAGGGACTAGATAGTCAAGCATCTTCTTCAAGAAGGGAAGGCTGCACCATAAAATGCCAGGCTTGCGCAGATCTTGCAGATCTTGCTTACCCGTCTATCGTATTGAAGGAATTAAAACACAAGATGTCTGCCTACCACACTGTGAAACAGCTCTATGACATACCCATTCCTCTCTCCCTTACTCTCCACAGAGAGACTATCACAGTTGTATCATGTGAACACCAGCTTGTCTGAGGTAGATTATGGAAACCACTCATATTTACAGCTAAGCACATGTGAATATAAGCATGAGAGCTCAGTGTTGAACAATGAAGATGGACATAGCACCTTATGTCCTGAAAATGGTTTTGGAGGGCATTTTCGGCTTTCATTTTGAAGTTGCTGGTTTGGCTGGTGTAAGACATGGCATGGTGTCTCTAGAATACCATCATAAAATCAAAAGAATAGCAGAAGTTTAAACTCTATCCAGTGTAAAAATGACATTGAACATTATAGAAAAACTCTGTACAAATAATTGTCTTCCCTTTCTCACAATAAATTGGTTACCCTGGTTGTTTATTTATCATGGTTTGTGTTTCATTTCAATAGCATATGTTTTAAGAGATTTTAAACTTCTGTGCTGAATTTGCATCAGATGTCCGCATGGCTCCACGAAGATGGGGAGGTTGCAGAAAGTGTCCATACGTCATCTGCTAATGAATGGCCGAAATAATGGTGGCCAACAAACACTGACCCTGCAGTTTCTTGTATCTAAGGAAACTGCTCCCCCCTTTACTCCTGGCTGTTCCTAGACAAGGGGTTGGGATAAATAAAGAAAGTAGGCAGGTTCTTCAACCTCAAATCCCACTCTATTCTTGAGTCAGCTGTGCTAAAGGTGTACGTTGTATGCTTCAGATGCAAATTAATACATCTCTCTCTCTCCCAAAAAAGGAACATCTGACCCCAGTGCAGGGAGATAGCTGAACTCCACAGTGTAGTTCTTTAACTCAAATCTTACCATACTTCCTCAGCCTGGGTAGCAATTTACTAGGAACATGGCAATAAAATAATAAAAAAAGGGAAAGACTTTCTCCTCATGAAGTGCACAAACGAGTCTGCAATTTAAAACTAGCCAGAGAAACATGCTGAGTCTCTCTATTTGTTATTGTGCTGAACACATCATTTCACTAAGTGGCATCTGCTTCCCAGCTGAGCTGGGAAATATCTTTTTTTAAAAGGTTATTTAAAATATCATTCTCCTATGCAAAAAAGTCCAACTGTATGTCTCGAAAGTTATAGAATTATTAGTGGCAATACAATTATTATGCATACTAAATAGTGTTTTTAAATGGATTTTAGATACACAGGAAGTTACAACTATGGTAGCTATAGCAACCAGCATCCCCATCCAATGCAGAGTCAGTATCCATCCTTACCACATGATACTGCTATTTCTGGACCACTTCACTACTCAGCTTACCACAGAAGTTCTTCGCAGGTAAGTTGGATTTATTACTCAACAATGCTTGCTATAACATTTTAAGTAAAATTGTGCTTGTAAATTTCTTATCAGCATATTAGCTGTCTGAATCAATAAGCTGTCATCAGCGTAGACATTGATGGTCCCTAATTTTTTATTTGCTAATATTACCTAGATTTTTTTTATTCTGGTGGAGATTCTTTCATCAGAAGTAGCTTTAGATTGTACTAAACTCTAAAATCCAGCAGTCTGAATCATAGAAAGTGTTTCTGTGTTAAGGAGTAGCTGAAACAAAAATGAATATAATTAGTTGTACATTTCTTATGTGTTGGGAACAGGAAGAGATTCCTAACAAGAAATAAAAGTGTTTTCATATAGTTGAAAGAAGATGCAGAGACCATAGTGAATTCTTCTGGGGCCTTTGCTTTTGACAATACATATGTTTAGGAATTTGCCAAAAATGTGAGTTCTGAATACAGTTTGAACAGCTTCAGGATGCCATTGCAAAGAAGTTCTGTTTAATCAGTATGCCATATTCTCCTACTATAATGCTGAGAAATGCTGTCAGTAACTATTTCAGGAGTATTTCAGTTCACAAAACTGAGACAGTAGAAACCAGCATAGATTAAGTGGGAAGATGATATTTGGCAACAGTTCAAAAGTAGTGCCACCATAGGGGGGCTTTAGTACATCATACAACTAGTGCTTCCCCAGTGTAGGAAGCTGCTCTCTGGGCTCTCTGCTGGAAGATTTGCAAAAGGCGGGCATAGGCAGGAGGTGATGGTATTGGGATATTCCACCCACATGGCAACCCTTATGCTTTATCTACTGGAAATTTATACAAGTATATTAGGGATGGTTTCATACCAGATGCAAAGATATGAATTTGGCAGTGCTTTGGACTAGAACGCTCGAAACCTGCATCTCATTCTGGTCTTTGGCATCAGTCTGCCAAGTGATTTCAGAATAGTAGTTTCTCTTTTTTATGCCTCATTTTCCCTAGCTGTAAGATAAGAATAATGGTATTGATCTCCTTAAAGATTTTTGAAATCTGCTGGGAAGATTGTCCTATACAACCCCAGTATGCTCATTTGGACCAGCTCAACAATGGCTCCCCAGCTTATGGAAAGAACAAGTTTACAACTTCTCACCTATATGTGTAGCACCTGTTCCATCAGACAGACTACATGAGATGTGAGGATTTGTTTGAGGGTTGTTGCACCTGCTGCATCTTCAATAGGAAGTACAGTGTCCTGTGATAGGTTTGTATAGATTGGTTTTTCAGTATAGGCCTTACCCTGTTATCTCAAGTTTTTTTCCAGAATGTATCACTTTCTGACTTAGAATTGGCTCACCAATTTTCTTACTCTTTCTTACCCTTTACTGCAGAAAACCCACAAGTGCTGGTTCTGAAATGATCTGTAAGGTCATGAATTTGTATGTAAAATGGAGAATTAGGCTTTTACTGTTTAGAAATGCTATCACCTGCACGAGGAGTTTCTTTCTACACTCTGACAACTGTCTTTATCACACTGACATAGACAGCATAAGTTAAGCAAGAAATAAATAAAGGAAAGCAAGATCAATACATATGTAGTTTACTCATGTCCTGGTTAACATGTTACATGGAAATAGTAGCATACATTAAAATCAAGCAAATATTTTTCATACTGTAGTAGGCTGTCTCTACAATTGCAGATGTCAGATCATTTCTTCCTGTCTTGCTAGCCCTTGAACTGTCCTGGACACACATGAAAAACAGCTACCCTTTAATGATCACAGTTCAGATCAAAATGATTTCAGCTCGTATTTAGCATGTTCTTTCTCATGCTGCTTGTAAACCGAGATGGAATCTCACAACAGGACGCAGCTAACAAAACCCTATCAATGTGTTCATTCTGTATTGAAAGGAGCGACAAACTGAAACCCTACTTTCAGAAATAACCTAAAAGTCTTGAATGATTTTAATATGTAATTTGCTGACATTCTTTTTAAAGCTAAGTGAGCTTCTGTAAAATGCCTGCCCTGATGATAAGTCCTTTCTATACTACTTTTAACCAACAAAAGCTCATAATGTACTGTTGCCTGCAAAGCCTAATAAGATGTTAGGGAACTACTCTTTTTCTAGCAGACTTTCTAAGGGGAACATGGTGCAAGGAATTGCAGTAGGACTCATGACATTGCAAAATCAAAATACAGGAAGCCAAATTTGCAGTGAATATATAAACAGCTGCCACTATACTGAAACCGAAGAAGATGCAATGTGTATAGCTGTGGTAATATAATCAGTTGAGAAGAGGAGGCATTGACCATAACTGTTCAAAAGAACTCTTTGTTATAGTGTACATTCAGTCCAAATATAGAACTCTGGCTCAGCTTTAGCTAACATTCTATCATGCTCTTTGGGATCGTGTCTAGGGATTAACTCCTAGGAAAAAATCTGTCTGTGGGGTAAGTTGTCCTCTACAAATGTGGAATCAGAGAGAGACCTTGTTCCAGACAGGGGTCTGAGCTGAAACAGGCGACATGTAATAGAGGTGGGTTTTACGCTGCAGCTATGAATTACTTTTTTGGTCTCAAAGAACACCATGTCCAACCACTTCATGTGAAAGAGAGCAACATACTCCACATTTTATCAGATCTGTTATTTTAAGGCTATTTTTCATCCCAGAGCAATGTACCTAAAGGAAAACAGAGAGCTATGTTTGATTTTTTGTTCGTTTTTTTAGCAGAACTTTAAGATGGATTATTTCACCGATACGATTTACAGACCATCAACAAAAAAAGTGGAATTGGAGCAAAGGGAATAACTTCTATTTGGTAGAATTGGAGAACTGGACAGCTGGCAGAGGGGAAGGGAATGAGTGACCCTTTAAATTGTATTTGCCAACATGTAACATGTTGATCGCAACCTGACAATACAATGATGGTTGCATTGTATTAATTTTAGGATGTCTGTTGCGGTTTTGTCATTGGAATCCTTACAGTGGGGTTGTGTTGGGGAAGAAGTCACACAGCTGTAGATCTTGTACTATGTACAGCTCTTGAAAAGTGCAGGTGAGGGTCCCAAGCCAAGCCTATCTCACCTGACCAGTGGCAAGTCCATGTTAGTGAGAGGCTTCTGCATAATTTGAATCCCCCAGTGTTAGAGGAAATGAGACAGTGGTAGCTGCTAAGGCCGATACCGCTGAAGTACCATGTGTCACAGCTGCACACTCACTCACATGCCGTCCTCTAACAGGCTGGTGAGAGCCTTTGAGGTTATTGTTATCCCCCATCTCTGAGACAGTCTTGGAGCTTGCCTTGGCTCACAGAGGAATGTGGTAAGTGTCTTGTGACTTTGGGCTAAATAGAAATTTTGATAAGTAGCTCATAGTTTCAGAAAGATCAGTGACTCTCAGACGGACTAGAAGGCAAAAAAAATGGAGGAGATGGCTTGTAAAAAACTTTATAGGGGAGTAAATGTTCTGCTGAAGTAATATCTGCAGCTACTAACCCAGCATAAGCCTAAAACTGGCTCCTTCTGACAGTATAGGCTGGCTAATTCCCACTGATGGCTAAGAGTCTTTTTGTTGACAGGCACAGTCTGTTCAAACCTTGGTCTTAATCCGTTTTGGTTTTTTTTCCTTTCATCAGCATCTGTGAATAGTTCTCAGAACAGTTGCTTCCTTGTAACTCCAGGCCTGATTGCTCATTTCTTGACTTGGCTTACTGGCCAGGAGCCTGGCACACAAATAAAGAAATATGATCTACACAGATTGATTTGTTACTACCTACTCCTGTAAGCCATAGTGCAGAAGTGCATACAATCCTATGATGCTACTGCATAGTCATTCGGAAGGGGACTGTGTAATGTGTGTACATAAACACATCTATACTGACTTTATGTTTCATCAGTCGTCTGCCTCTGCAGTTTTCGGTACCAGATGCCAGGGTAGAAAATACACAACAACTCTGTCTAAAAGCCTCTGAGCATTCCTATCAACCTATGTCAAGTTTAGCAGAGAGATGCCCCCTTCAAAGGTAACCCCTTCACAATGTCACCACCTAATCCACCTCCATAATGTACACTTGACTGGCTTTTGATCACAGCTTTTGTCTGCAGGTTTCAACCCAGCTGGACAGGTCTTGATCCTCTTTCAAGCTATCCATAAATATCTCAATTCACATCATTCCACCTCTTCCTTAAACACCTCTTCCTTTTTTGTACTTACAGACTTCTTAAAGATAGGTTGTATGAAACATATATTCTCTTGTTAATTTTAAGCCTGCTATCGCATAATTGCATTGGGTGCCCTATGTTTTTTCAGTGATGAAGAATAGGGAATATTCATTCCTTATTTATCTACTCTCACCATTTGAGACATAGATCTGCATCATTCCTCCCACCTCCTTGCTGTCATCTCTTTTCCAGACTTAAGAGTTATCATCCATTTAGTTTCTCCTCTGATGTACGCTTTACACACAGGAGTTATCTAAGGACTGTAGGTGCACTGCAGGGCAGACATAGTCTGGTGGGCACACGGACATCCTGTTCTCTCAGTTGTGCTGAGCAGGGAACCTACTGGAGCTGCAGCTCCCCTCCAGCCTTTCTGTGCAAGCCTGATCTCAGAGTAGGTAGGAGGGATTCAGTGAAGAAGCTGCCACATTAGCCACTTAGATCTGGGAAGCACTCCTAGATCCCATGCTGCATACAGCCTTATTTTACCTTTTCTTCCTCTGCACTTCCAAGATGGAGTCACCACCTCCAAATGGCACATCTCAGGTGGAGGTACTTAACAGAGAGCCACAGAAGTGGCATAGCAGTGTTTCCTTTTTTGTTCCTTGAGATGCAGTTCCCACCTTAAAGACAAGCATTTTTTTTTGCTGCTTTTAAGCTATCTCCTGTTGCACTCAAGAGCATAGCCAGGGTCAACTGTTCCTGAACTGGGGCTCTGTCCTCAAGAAGCACTAATGAGCTTCTGGGAGGAGCACATTTGTATCAGCAAGTGCTTGCGCTGCTGTTTTGTTGTCGTCAGATTTGGTTTATGAAGAGCATAATTGACTTCCATGGTTGGGCAGAACAAACCAGCCTGGAAAACACTGCAGTAGTACAATCCACTGTGAAGTGATAGGTTGGGTCTGCACTTCTCAGAGGCACAGAGCACAGTATTGGGGCCATAGTTAAAGGAGCTTTAAGCAGTTTTTGTACTCTGACTCTCCTGAACTGCTCTGAGGACTGTGGTGGTCTCACTTAACTTCCCAGAAATGCCCTAGGAGTTGCAGCACCACTTAGTTTCTCTGTGCAATGTTGCATGCCACAATTCTACTCAACCACATCTCCACTTCCCTTCATATGCTTCTACAGCAGCATTTACATAGAGGCAGTACTGGAAGAAAGTAGTAACTGTTTTTTGTTACAGTGGGGGAGCCAAAGAAATCCTCTTCCAGGCAGAGCTTGTGCTTTAGCGTCCATTCACATTGTTCTGGCCCATCTACATCACAAAAAAAGAAGGGGAAAAGTTCTTGGCCCCCCAGCACATACACAGTATAAGCTCATGAGTATACCAATGCAGTAAGAATAATATACCCTTCCCAGTAACCACTCTGTCATCAAAGAGCTAGTAATGACAGAAAGAAAAAAATACTCTCCAAACCCCACCCATGCAACAAGAATCATTGTTCCTAACTGCACGGCTTCATAACGGACTTGAGATTGTTAGAATGTAATTGAAGTAATTATGTATTGAATGCAACAGGAAACAGATGGCTTAACTTCTTTTCAAATAATTACAAATATTATTTTCATAAGGCTCCAAATACCACTCCCATAAGTACCAAAAGAACTTAGATTGACTTGAAAGTTCCACCCAACCTATTTGACAGACTAATATTCAATAAGCTTCAATTTGTGGAGAAAAGGATCAAATTAAGGGTTATGAAGATGCAGTCAATCAATAGTTTTGATTATGTCATTTTTTGAGAGTTTAAGCATATTTTTAATGAAGTTAATTTATAGCCAGTTCTTCACAATTGCTGTAATTTCTGGTATGAGTTATTTGCAAGTCCTAAAGTAGTGGCTAATATACAACATTAACTTACAGCATTCTGCATAAGTGTGAGCTAATGCAATGTAAAGTCAGAGACACATTCATAAGGAAAATATTTTGCTGTTTGGACAGAGACACCTTTCACCTCTATGCATAATCAGTCAGTGAGTCGAGGATAAGAATAAAGAGATTATTCTCCATCCTCACACTGCAGGAACTCAGTCTTCACTTCATGGGAGGACATATTTAACCTTGTATTTTCTAAAATAATACTAAAAAAATTGAATTAATTTTACATTTTTGGGCAAGGCCTTAACAATAATCTGCTCAAAGTCTCCCAGACTTAAAGGGCTTCTTGTCTAGGTCTAATGGCAGCAGCAGCAGCAAGTGTGAGTTAACCCAGAAAATGGTAATTTCCTGTCAAGAGCCCTCCAACAAATGTCGCTTTTATATCTGGCAAAGATCACTAGGCCCCAGTGTTTTGAGTTCAGCATGCTTAAGCACTCTTCATTAAACCGGATGTAGAGTGTGAAAGGTGATTCAGGCAGCATGGGCAGGCATCCGCCCAGATGGCTATGCTTTGGACACTCCAACAAGGCTGAATAGATGCTTCATTGGGTGAGTTAATAGTCAGGCAGGGGCCAATGAGTACTTTAAAAATATTGTCTTTCAATAGTCTCTTCACTGTAGGGAAAAAGAAGTCACTGACTCATTTGTGATTAGCTGACCCACCATTACAAAACTTTCCATCTTGCATTCAGTCATAACAGAATTTATTGTAAAATACTAGATATTTAGAGTCCATGTTATTTTCAAGCAATTATTCTTTTTACATTCATGACACATTCATAAACACAGCTGCATCGGGTGCGCTTGATGAAAAGGAAAAGCAGCACGCTGTATCCTGTCCCCTCATGCACAGCCATTAGCCCTGCCTTCTTAGTAAGCCTTAGCATGGCCTCTTGACTGCAGATAGGAGGAGGATTATCTTTTCTTTTCAGTGCATCCTGAAGTTCATTCTGGGATCCAAGGTTTCATTCCCCCAATGGCACAGGCTTTGTGTGTCCAAACTACCTAAAGGATGTTATGTGGCTTCCTCAGAAGACCCACCACAATATTCCTAGAGTTCATTTTGTTTCTCTTGTTCATAGATGAAAGTTTTGCAGTCTACAAATTATCAAGTAGCAAATTATCCCGGCTGAAGCCAGGGCTTTCTCTTGGCATTTGTAAGGGGTATGAAAGCAAGTAGTTCTCCTGTTAAAAGTCACAATCTCAGTTTCACAATCTCAAAGGAAAATTGCACTGAGTCAGGATGGCAAAAGATTCTGTAACGCTTAACAGCAAAGTAGATCAATTATTGCATTCGGTATAAGAAAAGAGATAATTATTGGTGTATTATGGCAAAAGTCTAGATTAATCTTGTTGTAAGTATATTCTTTAATACAAGAATCTACAGTGACTTCAGATGTAGATCAATGGGTAATAAAGGCAAAGACCATGATAGCTGATATCAAGTGAAACACTACTGAAGGCAAAGAAGAATGTTTCTAGCTTGGCCCACATCTTGCAGCTCCACAGGTGACATACAGAAAAATGAAATTTAAAAATGTATTATTTGTGTGGTGTTTTTTTCCCAATGATCCATCCTGGTCCTGACTCCTACCATCTCAAAGCAGTTTGTACACAGTCATTAGTGGGACATTTGAGATCAGCCAGGAAAAACAACTTATGGATTTGACAACTACGGAAAAGAGACTTTTATTTAACTTGAGCCAACCTAACTAGTGGATTACATCATGTAGCAGGAGGAAGAAAAGAGCCATCTTCTGAGGATTTCTCATCTTCTGTCTTAAATATTTATCTCAAGGTTTGATAAATCCTTCCGGTGGCTGTAGACAGAGCACAGATGACCCACTTTTATTACATTCCTGACTTTTTGTTAACTAAAGTTAGGTGAGATGAATTTAACTCTGAAGCTACAGCGAATCACAAGACAACTTGTTTCCTCTGTATTCATTATGGCAAGAGCTTTGTTCATGAAAACGTTCAGGCAAAGGCAGTCAGCAGGCACTAGCATGAAAATGACTTTTGTGTATTGACAGTGCAGACCGGGAAAGCAACATCCTAAATCTATTAGCTAGTCTCCCAAACATTAAAAATACTAAAATTGTTCAACTTTTTCTGGAACATCTTACATTTACTTAGAATGCTTGCAGATTGGTTGTCTTTTGACAGAGTGCCCTGTCCTTAATTAATGAGTTAAAGGAAAGAACCATGATCCTAAATTCAAGTCACCTCATTTAAAACTTCAGATCTTGAGTTTCATTGTTGCTGGGCACTGGCAGTTCATATCTTCAGCAAAAGCTTCTGGAAAGCCAAGAAGTCTAAAAACTTGATTCCTCTACAAAGAAATATAAGGCTTTCTGTGATCAATGCCCAAGTTCTACTGAATTTTCCTACTGAAAAGCCCTTCTCTGGGGTCAAGATGGAAACTTAGATGATCTTGTATAGACTTGTGGCCAGTGTTGCCAATATAGCTTATTCTGATCGCTGTATTAGCAGTACCAGTTGAAGTGTTGATGTTCCAGTATGGTGCTGCCATTTACCAGCCTGTTTCAGCAGCTGACTGCACAGGTAAATCCACAGTCTCTGTGGCAATGAGATGTATACGCTAAATAATGCATTGTACAGCTTTGATGTCTTCCCTCTCATCTGCTAACAGGCCTGTCTCCCCAGGACACGTTGGAATATGCTAAATCACTAACTAGAGTATGGTCAAAAATAGTCTTCTCTTTCTCCTCTCTAATTAGGAGTGGCCAGCATATGGCTTTTGAGCTGCCTGAGCCTTGTGAACTGTTCAAATACATTTGCCAAGAAAGGGCTGCCTTCCTGGCTGCGGTCTGGAGGGAGTCAGTAGAAACTCATCTTGGAGGCATTGCTGTAATTGCCTTGGGGACCAGCTTATGCAACTGATTAGCCCCAGCCCCATCCGGCAGTGGAGTAACGTAATGAGACCTTTGGGGAATCACTGTCATCTCCCTCCTATGAAAAACTACTGCAGCTCTTCTCTCCACGATCCTCCAAAATATGGGGAAGGGGTTTTACAGTCCTCAGACATACAAAGTTTTGGCATGCAGCTTGCAAGGTTTGTAAGCATCAGAAGAGGTGATCGTCCTACTTTGGTGAGAGTTTCTATTTAAGGAAATACCACAGTGTCAAACAACCCGAGATAATGAAATTTTAAATTATGACACTTTTTGTAGAAAATGTATAAAGGTGTAAAATGTATTTGCTCTGAAGATACATGGCTGGTCAAGGGGAACAGGGATCCTAACCATGTCTGCGATGCAGATGGATAATAGGAGGGCAAAACGGGGAGAGCCATTTCTTAGGCACAGCACACAGATGATCTGCTCCTGTAAGACAGGCAATAAGATAAACACATGTTAAGCAAGCACTCATAAGCACAGTTTACTTTCTGTTGCCGGGCAGCCTGTGGCTATAGAGGGCAAAAGCTGTTCTCTGTTTTTCTGCCTATCCTATCCTCATCACATCTTCTCCTTAGTGGGAAGCATTTGTTGAACTTCTTTGATTTCTAGTTTCCAACTGTCACTGCAAACAGCTCGGAAATAGAGAGATTATTCTTCTTCCTGCTTCTTTTTATAAGTTCTCCAATTAGCTGCTTGCTCTGAGGCCAGACCATACTGTTTTTCTGCAGAAACTGGCAGGATGGCTTGTAAACATTTAAAAGGGAAGGCACCTTTCCAGTAATAAAGATGCTTTTGCTCTCCTCTCTTAAAACTCAGTTGAGTGAGCAGGAGTTGGGACATTTTATACTCTGTTTTTTACTGAATAGCAAGTTTCCAAGTAAAAGCTGTGAGAAAAAGATTAGACTAATTCAATTTATTTTTCTGCTTACAGAAATACCTGCCAGTACCTAGCTCTTCAATAAATTAATTTGATATTTAAATGCAGTGACTGCTTTGCAAGACTTTCCCTGGCACTTTGGTTTGACTGCAGGCACTAGTTATCTGATATTCCACCTTCAGTATGTTACTTAATTGTTGGAGGGCTGCTGATTTTGCTTTGTTAAACATGGAATTGTGATACCACCAGCCCTTATTTTAAAATTAAGTATGAGGTAGATAATTCCTTAATTTGTTTTTCTTTGTTTTTATTGTAGTATCCTTTCAACAGCCCAACATCAAGAATGGAGCCCTGTTTGATGAGCAGTACTCCAAGGCTGCATCCCACACCAGTGACTCCTCGCTGGCCGGAGGTCCCGGCTGCGAACTCCTGCTACACAAGCCCATCCATGCATTCCACAAGATATGGAAATTCTAGTGACATGTACACCCCCTTGACTACGCGCAGAAATTCTGAATATGAGCACATGCAACACTTTCCCGGCTTTGCCTACATCAATGGGGAAGCCACCACAGGTTGGGCTAAATGAAAATGACTGGTATCAGCTAAGCCCATATACTTAAAAGAGTTATAAAAACGTCATGTTATGTGGGACTTTTCATGGACGATCTTCAAGGGAGGTGAAGATGGAAAAGATCCTGGGCAGGCAAACATAGTTCATAATGTGGGCAGATTGCAGACCAGTATGACTGAATGTTCCTGTAGCCAAAAAAGATTTTTGTGCTGTTCTAGACCACTTTTTGGGCCAACCTGTGCCTTTTTTAATTCTGGCATGTGGGCCAGCCCTGTGTGATGTTAGTCTGAGTGAGCCATTTTTGCCCCCCTCTCTTATTGACAAATGTTAATGAGTCTTACAAAAAAAAAAAAAGTACTGGAATGGGATCTATTTATAATTTGAGTTAAAGACAGGAAATTCACCCTCAGCAAAACTCTGTCATCTGTTCTTATTTTAAGCTCTTAATGCATTTCTTAAAAACCATTCTGCCAAGTCATCACTTGTTCATATCAATTCCTCTATCTGGCTCCTTAAAAGACATATGTTGTTGTAGGTTTCAGTTTACACCTAACTTTGTATATTGATGCACCTTTCTGTTGATCCAGTAAGTTTGATCTTTACAAAAGAGAAGAAAAGACATGTAGCATTGAATTATACACTGCCTTAAGTTGACTATTGTTCTTATTATATATGTATTTGTGTTAAGTTTGCACAATCTGGAAAAATCTAATTTCTCTGGTCAGTAATGACAAGGTTAAGAAGGGACTTGGGGACTGGGAAGATTTTGGATTCAGAGCCACATATGTTAAATATGATGATATGAAGCAATTATGTAAAGAAAATGACAATGCAAACGATTATTCATCTAATTACCTACTGACAGGTATGAAACTGTTCTATCAATTCCTTCATGTGGTGATAATTCTATATACTTCTACAAGAGCAAAATTCAAAGCTGTGCCTTTGAACTTATTCTGTACTGTGTATGTGTGGAAAAATGTATTGTATTTTGGGGAGATTTTTTCTTAGACATTTTCTGTCAGATTTGTAGCTATTTGTGAGTTTTTGTTAGATTTTATTAACATAGCTTTTTCTTCTGTATTATAAAATGCACCAAGCAATTATGGTGGACCTATTACCCTATGGGTAAGAAATAAATAAATGGAAATATGACATCAGGCATTTTAGTAATTGTTTTGTAAATAAAATCTTTGATAGCACCCAGTGTGATAATAACCATGTTTATGCCTAAAATGGACAAAAGTGTTATTTGTACAGTTGTGCAAGATATAAGAGGGATTTTCACACTCAAATAAAGTTCTTGAAACTAAATAGATACCATTTAAATTTACTTAAATGCAGAAGCAAACCTTCAAAAAACCATAAATGCGACAATGTATGCTTTTATCCAACAAAAGACTTGAGAACATATAGAACTCACAGCAAATGAGTGGTCCTACACCTGTGCTTTCAGCTGGAAGTGCTCAAGGCTATGAACAGATTGATGACTTCATATTGTTTGGTTTAAGTCCTGCTGCTGTTGCTCACCCAAGCCAGTGTACTCACCAAGGCAGGTAAGATGTGCTATCTTCTTTACAGTACCTCGTAACAAACATGTTGCCACTGGAGTACTGGAAATGGAAAAGTAATTTTTCCTTAGGTGAGTAAATAAAGTGGCAAAATTCTCAGATCTTGTATATTTAACTAGTGGGTAAACTGCTGAGAGTTCGGGGTCTAAAGTAAGTACAGGAATGAGCTGGAAATCTGCAAGGATTGAGGGAGGAAGGGGTTCCAGGACAGGTTTTGCAAGTGTTCAGGCTCTTAAGCATTCAGCCAAGGTCCAGGTGGGGTTTTCAGAAATGCAGCAGAAGCTTATGCCTACCCTTAGGTACCTGATGAAAACCTTGTTTCCTGGGCTGGTGTCACGGACCTTTGAAATTTTACCCTTGTCAGCTGGTGTTATTACCCAATATACATTTACTCTTCACTTTTATTAAGGACAAGGGAGATCAGGCTTAGGCTAACTCATCTATTTTATTCTTATTCAAGTTACCTTCAGGCAAAATTGTCTACATGTGAAGAAGGTAAGTCATGTGAGGAAGTTTTTTCAGTGGCCAGTCTTTAGCAGCTGGAGTTTTGACATGTTTGAGACCAAAGTCCTGCTTTGCATTTTGTTGTTGAAGATGTTTAAATCAAAGCATTGATTCTGGCCTATTAATTCTTAACAAGCATAGAACTATCTGCCTCATCAAGACTGTGAGAAATTAGTATGAAAAAGGTAGTGTCACTAGAATAGAAAAATCCGCTTTCTCTTTCTCAACGAATTCCAAATCTCTGCATTGCATTGCATCTGCCAAGACCCCACTGTGACACTGTTTGCTTGTTTACAAGAACATCGATTAATCTCTGGTTACCTGATGGACTATTGGCCATGACCTGCCATGGTCCCTCTAAGGACCAGACGCATCGGTGAGACGTTTGTGAGCAGAATGGACCAGTAACTCAAAGCTGGGTCTTTGGAAGTATCAGGAAGGAGGTGAACCCCAGCACCACTCAAGGGAAGCCAGAAGCACTTCCTACATATTTTACACCAACTTGTTAAACCAAATAAAGTCTCATCCCCATTGACTGAAAGAGGAGAAAATGAGATGATTTTAGTATACAAATGTCCTTGTCATAACCCAACTATTCTGAGGGGTTATGCGCTGCTTAAGGTTCAGACTGCTGCGGAGACAGAGCCGGGTATTGGGCCCCACACCCGGACTCCTCCTCAGCTGTCTTACTTCCACCCAACTCTTTAAAATGGGTGTGTGTGCAATACCAAACCAGTGCCCACAAAACGATGTTTGAGAATAAGAGATACCTTATCAAAATTAAAATGATAGCAATACAAATCAAACTTACAATTGCAATTATGGCAACTAGCAGTGTCATATGGTCAAGCGCCCTTGACCGGGAGGATCTCACCGCGCTAGTGAGATCCTCAGCTAACTCTTTCCAAAGCTCAGCTTTTATATGCAAGGTTGCTTTACCTATGCCAATTACTTGCAGCTATGATCCGAAATCAAACCACAAAAACCACAGGCTGACTGCCTTTTCTGCTGACTGCCTTTCTGCTGGTTGGGCACCTTCTGTACTGGGTATTTATGGGTAATTGTGGTTTGTACCCGAAAGGGGGAGGGAGCTATCAGTAGGGGGTCATCCATAGTCTACAACAACCCTTCAACACCTTTGGGGACAACTCAGTTACCCTGACTTGAAGAGCCCAGGAAGACTGTTCAGGAAGGAGGATGGATATTGAACACAGTGTCAGCCCCAGAAACAATAAAGTCTTTCTGAGTGGAGAACTGCAACACTGTGCACGATGTGCTGGGAGAAGGAATTTTTACCAACAGCAGCACCCCAAAGCTGCTCATAACAAAGAGCCACAGAACATTGTCAGTCAGATAGGTCTTTGAAAGTCTTTTGCAAAAGAACCTCCACAGTCTGTCTTTTTTTTTTTTTTTAATTCATTTAGAAACTTGTGTTGATGTCACAGGAGTCTGAATGTGCACTTCCAAGTACCTTTGAACTGCTTCCTGATGAGGGCTTTGAAATTTAAACTGGACTTTCATGGGGAGCAATGTATAGATTACCAAACACAGCTCTACAGAGGTCACCATCACCATCTGCATCAGAAGCACTGCAAGGGAAAGCAGGCGCCCTCGTCGACCACCACAGGTCAGAACCCAACATATTAATATAAACTGCCACAGCTTTCAGGTCACAGAGGTATATACCAGGCTGTGAAGTGCAACGGCTCATGAGAGGATGATAACCTCTGGGTAGAATGGCTGGTTAGGGGCAGGAATCTCTTAAATCATCCTAGTACAAATTGCCAAACCTCCTGAGTCACAGCCTGCAGCCTGTTAATTAAGCCCTTCCCTTGACCATCGTAACTGAAACTGCTGTTTCTTGCCTAGCCATGTATTTATGTGCATATAAAGTAAATATGTGACTACACAAATCTTTCTGAAGAAGCTTTTATACCACATGCCAAAATATTCAACCTCATTTTCACTTTCTCTTCCTTTCTTCCTTTCTTTTTCCCCTTTTTCTTTTTTCTTCTTTTTCTTTTTTTCTTTTCTTTTTTTCTTGTTCACTTTCTGTCTTTCTCCTCTTTTTCTCCTCACAACAAATAAACATTTTATTGAAAGTGTTATCTTTCTGTTGGGCTAAAACATATAGCAAAAGATAGATAGATAGATAGATGTAATATATACAATATAATATATTGTACTATTATATATTATAGCATAACTAACATAACATAGTATTTTAAATAGATGGACACACTCACAAACATGTATGTATGTATACATATAAAAATCCATTACAATTCTTCAAGATTTTTCATTACCAGGTAGAAAAAAAACTCAGCGGGGGAAGAGCAGTGAGAACTCCATTCACTAGCATGAATCCTGTTTCTGTCAGGCTACCTCTTGCTGCTAAGGTCACTACCCTTTGACAAAAATGGCCTCTGACCTTCCCAGCCCCACAATTCTGTTGTGACTGACCCTGAAACCCATGAAATTCAGGGGCAGACATCGCTTTGGAAGGTTTAGATAAAGCTGACTAACATGGGAAGGGCTCATGGTATGCACCCATCTGAAAAGGTCTGGCAGTTCTTTGGTAGAGGATGCAATTTATTCTGTCCCCCTCTTTCATTGAAATCCTAATCTTTCGTATGCTACCTAAAGTGGAAACTAAAACGCACTGATGATGTATAACAATGTGCCTTTAAAGGGCAGTAGCAGTTTTCTAGTCTATTTTTTAGTGTTGGTTTTTTTTTACTTTAAACAACAACTTTAATTGGCAATGTATAAGTAAAATGAGTGTTTCACTGTGCTGTGAAGTAAATCTAAGCAGGCTTATGCTTTATTATAGAGTTGTAAATCAAACAAGCAAAGGATTATTTTTACTGGGTTTCTCTCAAAAGCTGCATTAGCATACACATTGACCTGACTCAGAAGAAATGGTTATGTACTTTGGGCTGGATTATGTTATTCCTTGCAGGCCAATGACCATGTTGTTCTGGTTGTGTATCTCAGTTCAACTCATTGTGGCAAGAAACCCCTAACCAGGAAATTCAGGTCCTAGTTTGGGTCAAACACACGCAGGCATACGCCGACATGTCTTGGCACCTTCAGCGCTCTTTGGAGCCGCCGTCCACCCGCAGACGAAACCTCCTTGCCCTCATCATATTTTCCACCACGGAGCTGATCATTTCTGAGATAAAAAGTTTCTCTTCATGACCACGGAGTACCTCCTGAATTGCTGCTGAATGAATAAACACTTCAAGGAGAGACCGACTGCAGCTCCCTTGTGGAGTTTTATCATGGTGGTTTTTTGTTAACTTTGATGCATCGTCTTCTGCTATCGGGACAGTGAATTTTGATTATAGGGCACCCTGGGCATGGAATACTATGTACCTTCTCAGCTGTAGTTTACAGGCAAGGCCTTGCAGAGCACTTGGGAGAGGTATCTCACCTTGGCGCTGTCACGGCAGGCTCTCGCCCGGCCGTGCGGTGCGGCCCAGACTCCCCTCACACCACCTCCCCTGCAAAACACAGCAGCGGCCCAGCACCGGCACCTCTGCCCCGCACCGCCCGGGTTGCTCACACCCGTATCAACAACCTCCAAAAAGTACATTGACCCCTCCGTGAAAGGACAGGCGGGCAGTTTTGGAAGGCAGCCATGATGTCCCTCAGGGAGGGAGTTCTGTCTCCAAATGGAAACGGAGAATTTTCGCGCACCCCCACTCCGGTGGCTCGGACTTGAGAAAAAAGGTTTAACTGTTTTGTTGCCAGACGTTACGGCAAAGCCTAACGAGGAGGGCATGTGTCGGGGGGGGCTTTGTGCCACTGAGCAACCCGAGGGCACGCTCCCGGCCGGCGGGGGCCGCTCGGGACTCGAACCCGCACCCCTCATCCCGCGCCGCCGCCCTTCTCGCCCGGCGTCGGTCAGGGCTGCCCGGCGCGGACTACAGCACCCATCGTGCCCCGCGGCACCAAAGCACGCAGATCCCGCCGCGCACCGCAGTGCCGCGTCGCTAGGCATGCTGGGAGGCGTAGTCCTGCATTCGCCTGTAGGCGGGGCTGGGCGGGAGGGCAGCCAATAGGAGGGCTCGAGGGTGCACGCAGCCGCCCCCTCCAGCCAACAGCGCGCGAGCGCTGCCTGCTAGTCCGGGCGGTTTCCAAGGGGAGCATTGCGTCGCGTCACGTCACGTCACGTCACGGGGGCGCGGGGTAGAAGGTCAGGGCGCGGCGGGGCGGCGGCTGGTGCTGCCGGCGGAGCGGGGCAGGCGGCGGCCGGCGGGCATGGAGCTGGGCGCGGTGCTGGAGGCTGTGGAGGGGCGCGGTGGCGCCGAGGCCGTGGAGCGGGTCCTGGCGCGGTACAACGAGGAGGTAACGGGCCGTTGGGGAGGGTGGGCGTCCTCCCCCTCCCCCCGCGGCGCGAGCCGGCCCCTCCGCCCCCGCTCCCCCCGGCGGTGTCGCCGCCCCGCCCTCGGCAGCACCGCCGGCAGCGGGGGTCCCGCCCCCGCTCCCCCGGCCTGCCGGCGCTCCGGCCGCTGCCCCCCGGGCTCGGCCCCTGCCGTCACCGCTTCTGCTGCCGTTCCCGCAGCTAGCGACGCCGGTGCGGCCTGCCCGGGGCGGCCTGCCCGCGTCCCCTGCGCTTCCCCGCCTGCTTCTGCCCGCAGGCTGTGCGGGGCCCCGCGGCAGCGTCGGGGAGGGGAGCGAGGGCAGCGCCTGGAGGAAAGCAGGCTTTCACGGGGGCGCAAGGCCAGCGGCATCGCGGGTAGATCAAGCCCGCTGCCGGGCTTGGCCCTCCGCGCCTTCTGCCTTGCCTTTACTTCGCCTGCCTGATGTGTAGCGTAGTGGGTTGTCGGTGATCAAGCTGTAAAAAGAGCTGTTCCGCAGCTAAGTTTGCCTCAAAAGGCTCTTAACCTGCCCCTGCCTCTTGGAAGAAGCTGGACAGAGCGACACTGAAGTCTCTTGGGTAGCAACACTGTGTACCTGCTCACCTGCCCGTGGTGGGCAGTCCTTTGTCGCCCGGTCTAGCTGGCCTGTGGGAAGGATGCCTTCGCCCCACTTCGGCAGTGACCCTGTCAACGTGCAGAGGAGCCGCTCTGCAGTGGGAGGGAGCGTGTGCGAAAATGGGCTGCCAAACCTCACCTGATTTTTCTGCATTTCTGGCCAAGCAAAGGGAAAAGGGGAGACAGCAAAAGCAGGGTTACAACAGGCCGAGCTTTTAGTGCTGATGAGTATTAAAGAGAACCTAGTGTCTTCTGCCATTAGAGTGATACGTGTATGCTAAGTCAAGAAGTAAAGGGATTTCCTGGTAATGTTGGGAAGTAGAAATTGGAGTGAAGCTAGATGCTAGGTGGATTATTTTCCTCCCCCCGTGCCTGATAGGGACATTTTGACACCTAGATTTCAGTAGAGCAGTATAGTTCATTTCTAAAGATCACATCTCAACCCATCAGGTGTCTGTCCTTTGCGTAGACACTTCTGTGACTGGCACACAAAGCTGGCACCCTAAAGCTGGTACTGACTCGGAGTTTGGCTTTGGCTGTAATTTAAATGCATTTGTGTTGACCTAACTGTCTGCTGCAATTTAGGAATCTGTTACAGGAACAAACATTCAGGTTTTTCGTTAAGGATTCCTAGCTCTGTGATTAGGGGAAAAGCCAAATAAATGTGGATTGGTGTACAGTTATTCTTCAGCTTCCAAGGGATGGCTTGAAGTTTGCTGTCTTACATGCAGTATGTTTTAAGTCTAACAATGGCAATAACTGATACCTTCACACAAACTTCAGCTTCTAGAAGAAGCTTGAGCAACGGTCTTGATATAGGCTGCCTTTGTGCACATGAAATTCAAATGTAGAGATTGATGCAGTTTCAGGGCACTTTCTCTGAAGGATTGGTAGGTCTAGAGTTCATTAGACACATCTAACTTTTAACTCGCTGACCTCTAAGGTACAGAGGAAGGATTCTGATTGAGGGAACCTTTTATCTGCTGTCTTTACTCTTGAAAATTACTCTTTGTTAAATGTGTTCGGTGAAGAAGCACATACAAACATAACTTCTTAATTTTGCTGTATCAGATTTTAGGCCTTCTCAGCAGCTTTCCCAGATGAATTATTTAGGCTTAAGTTTAACTCTTAAGGACAGGGTGAGAGCTGGTGTGGTTTCTATTCTGGCATTTCAAGTCTTTGAATGAAGTCTTGGAGTTACGTGTGTAGCTAAATACTTCTTTTGAAGTGGGATGGAAATCTTTTAATACTGTCTCAATATGACATTTCTCTTGCTGTGTTTCTTGTTAGGAAGTTTGCCTTAATGTTTCCTACATCTCTCTTTCTGTGCGATGTGTTACTAACTCAGCTATATTGCCTGTGAGCTAGCGAAGACTGGGCACAGTACTCCAGGTTCCAGATCTTTACCCGTGCTTCTTCTGGGCTTTAGGTTTCCTTAGGTTTTTTTCCAAATAACAAATTAAATATGCTTTAATTCAAGAGAAAGGATGGATTAAATGTAGTTCTAAGGTGCAGGTGGCTATAGAATAACTATGATGAAAGAAATTAATAGGCCTGTTCTTGCTCCTCTGTGCTGTCCCATTAGCAATGATTCTTCCAAATCTCTGTTCCTCCACCACTTAACTACTTACAGTCACTACATTTCTTTTGTAAATTTCCAAAAATGTTCATGTGCAAGTGCAAAGATTGCCTTCTCTTGGTTTATTGCTCATCAGTTAATGTTCATCTGCTTTTGGCTGGCATTTTGCTGAACTTTTGTGGTTCAATAGTGTTACTGGGAGCCCTGTAAGAGAAAGGAAAGGAATTATTTTCCTACCATCCTCAAGGATCTAACTGATGTTGGTAACCCTTGATGGCACGGTAGATGTCCAAGGCCTTTCTGTGTAATTGTGAGCTTGTGTCATGAAAGGTAAGAGGCCTGCTAATGTGCTATGGAGGGTCACTTTTGTTTCAGTCACTTGCATGGTGTAGGAAGTTGTGTATTAGAAATAATAGAAATTGAGATTTAAATTTTTTTAGAAGCTGTTCATCATGCTTAACCACTTAGCTTGGAAGTTTTAAAATGCTATTATAATAGCTCTCTGGAATTACTGCTATCTTCTTTGACTGGCAGAATAAACTTTCTGTCATATGAGTAATGTTTCTCTAATAACATACTTCAGGATACTAACATAGAACTATACTCAATTAGTATTTGAAGTGTTTAACAGGAAATAAGTACTCGTTGTTAGGCTATGTCTGTCTTGTTTTTAACTATAGCAGAGAAACAAATACCTTGGTAATGTGTTTTCGAAAATGCCACAATATGGAAACTGGTAGTTTTTGTAGTAAGGCTTGTTTGATTTGTACTACTTGTTTTCTGGGCAAGAGTATACTATGGTTGTTCCAGTTTGGAACACTTTAAAGTGCAGTCAAAAGCTTGTAAACAAGAACTGCTTGGGGAAGAATCTGAGTAATAAGGTATCTGTAAAACACAGGACTATAGCTAATGTTTTTCACCTTGTAAAGTGCCATGTGTGAGGCTGTTCAGTCGCATCAGAAACACAGCCCACAGGTCAAGGCTTGCTCTGCACCAGTAGTGAGATAATTGTGAAATCGTTAGTTGGAGCCACTTACTGAAGCTCTTATTGTTGGGTAGAATGGGAAAGGACATGAGTTGACATGGTTATGGCCTTGTTATCTGAGGCTGGTTTTAACCAGACTCCAAAAGTTTTATAACAGTTTCACAGGTATTACATGCTTGGCAGCTGATGTTGATGTAACAAATGCGAACTCTTCTCTTTTTTTACAGAATCGGGCCATTTTCAGATTTGATCCAGGAGATGAAGACAAAAGAAGGGTAAGTAAAGCAGCCAAGTGAGCTGCATACCTGCTCTGGTTCAAAGTATAACAAAGGAAAAGCAGTCTCTTAACTTAGCTGCCATTGTGAAAGGGTGCAATGAGTGATTATAAAGTTCTGTTTTCAGTTTTGTTTGTTTAGTGCAAGAGACATGACAACTACCCATTCCCCTTTTTTCTGAAAAAGAAAAACAAATCTGCCTAACAAAAAAGCTCTGTGTTGAATAAAAGTAGTAACAGAAAAGCGTATAAATAATTTCGTTGGTTACAGATTTGGGGTGGGGGAATAGAGTAAAGATACTCTTTTCTTCTGGATCAGAGAGAAACATCTTGCAGTACATTTTTGCATTTTTTTTCCTCCTCTCAGCAGGTAGCAATTTCTTGTCTATGTTAGATACTTAGAGAATATCAGAGATTAAGATGAAGGGATAAGTACAGCAGAAAGCTGTGGAGCTGTAAGGGAGACAAAGCTACAGAAGCCTGCTAATCCAGAGATAGCTGTAATCAGCAGAATGTGTACTATGCATGTCAGGTTCCAAAGATGAGAAATGTTTCTGTGTTATAGCGTGGATCTGTACGGGTGTGTCAGGGCTTAACAGGTCCCTTGAGATCCATCCACAGCCTCACATTTAAAGCTTGAGCTGCCCTTGGTTATTTTTTTCCCTGTTATTTTTATGGCATAATATGTAATGACAAGACCCTTCCTTTCTTTTCTCTAATTAGTTTTTGGGCTGATTTGCATATTTATTCAGAAAAATGTTCATTAGTGAATGAGGCTGCACATTTCCTCTATTTCTGAAATAAACTCAAAGCTTGAAATCAGAATTGCAACATTTCTGCAAGGATAGCTTCTCTTATATTGGACACGCATCAATTCATCCCATGATTTTGTGCAAAATATAAATATTTTCAGCTCTTAAGTCTCTTTCTGGTAGAAATGGGTGGCATAAGTCTCTCTGTCCTTTCTGTTTATAAAACCATCAGTTATGTGTACAGTAATCTTAAGTGACAATTGTTTATTACACAGATGACTTAAAGACCTCTTAGCTTGACTTCACTCAAGTGTGCAGTTCAGCACAGAAGTAATAGTGAAAGTTACGTAAAACTTATGGTGTATATTGCTGTTGTTTCTCATAAATCAAAATAAAATAAAACTAGGAATGTGGCCTAGAAGCCTTCCCCAATCTTCCTGTAGAATAAGTTTGTTTCATAGTCCTGGGAGCTCTCTGAAAACATCTTTCCCTGCTTTGTTTTTTATATCTTGCAGAACAGCTGTTACAGACTTCATGAGATTCTGTTGTGTCCCGTCCCCCCCAGCTGATAGATGTAGCTGTCTTGATTGGGATTGAGTTATGTGTTAAATGCAGAGTTATAACAGGATTTTTATGGGAAATACCTTTAATTTATTATAGGATATGGAAATTTGAATCAGTGTTTAAAGCTGTAGTTGAGCAATAACCAGTGTGACGAACACTTAAGTATGTTTGATAGTTTTGTAAGCTGAATGTTTTAGAGGTGTACATACAGTTGAATAATGCTTTATTCAATGTTTTAAGCCTGTTGCTATAGTTGGTTGTGGCTTCTGTCTTGCTAAGAAGTATTCTGAAAATCCTCGATAGAATTATTACTTAATTAGTTAAGCTCTTGACACATTTTCTGGGCAAATTGTTCTTTCTGTGACATTAACTTAAAGCTGAACGAGGCTTATCAAGGAATGTTTAGGACAGTAATCAGACTTAACAATTCAGTTCTTAAAAAAAAATGTTTTTTTAAATTGCATTTTCATAGTGTTACTTCCTTACTGGAAAAGTTGTTAATCATATGTGATCAGAGTCACTTTTATAAAGGCAGCTTCTGTGCGCATATACTTGATAATCAAAAGCTGTGGAGTTTTTTTTTTCTTCCTGAATCTGCCCCCATGGTTCTCCAGGAAGTAGATAAGAAAAATACACCTCTGAACAGATGCCAGTGAAAAATTCTACAGTTCTAAAGCTTCAAAAGACCTACGTACAATTATTAAATATTTGGCTTTATCTATGGCTTTACTCAAAGCTGACCTTCAGTAATGTGGTGACAGGACTATTTGTGTCCTTTTTCATCTACATTTGTTCAATATCCTTAGTGTCTGTAAAACATTCAGTATTCTTCTTTTATTCTTCAGTTAAGGTAAAAATAAAAATGCTTAAAATTGAAGGGTGAAATGGTACCAAGCTCTCGCTAAGAGCAAACTTCTGAAATTGTCACCAAAATTAATGGGGATTGCTCAAAGATTTCGTGATATAGCCTCATGCTAATAGAGAAACAAGTTCCATTTTTTTGTTTAGTAATACCAATACGTTTGACTTGGCAGTATGCGCAGTTCTGCTGCTATTAGCTTAGAATGGTTGCAGTGAAAGAGAGGTCAGACAAAGGGTCACAATCCATAACGAAGTCATGTAGTAGACTTGAAGTTCAGGTAGGGGGCCAAATACAGAGGAACTTCAGGATTTTGTCTTTGGTTTCTTGGAAACTTGCCATATAACCTGATGAATGCAATACATACTTGCTGCATATTGGGTTTGTTCATGCCAAGGAGTAAATTTTCTTTTAGTTATTTACTCCAGCGAGCCTCACAGACTTTGTCAATCTTTCATGTCTGTGCAAGTAAAAGATCAACAGCAGCAGTGCAAGTTTTTTTTTCTCTGCCTCACTACACAACTTCAGCCATGACCTTAGAATTACAGCAAGGTTGTGTCTATAGTGTAATTGTATTGCAACATAGGCATAACTGAGCTTTACGATTTTCTAGGTTGGATACTGTTAGGGAGAGGACAACCCTCTTGTATACAACAGTGGCACACTGTAAAATATGAAAGACACAAAGGTCAAAACTACAGCTTGACTTAATAGAAGAAGGGTAAATCGGACCGCAAAAGTTGTTCTGCCGTAATATGCCTACCAAATCATGATGCGTTAGGCTGTAAACTAACTAAATCAGCAGTGAGTTTGTAATACTGAACTCTGGGAGGAAAGTAGGTTGTGTCCTCTAGAAGGCAGGAAGAGAGGTAATGCTGTCAAGCTTGTCTGTCTGGACATAGCCACAGGACTTGTATACATCACAGGATGATAAAAAACATGAGGTTGTAATATGAGCTGTTACTTGTCCTGGCTGTTTTGTTTAATGAGGTATGTGTCTGCATTGGCCTATATGATGGGGTGCTATGGCTATAAATCCATTGGCAACCTGTGTTGTACTATAAGATCTACTCATGTACCAGGCAGATCAAGTTGGTGCCATTCCTTCTTAACTCGTCATATACTAATGGAAAATAAGAATTTCTGAAAGCCTGTTCTCAGTTTGTGTGTAAACAGTATAGAAATTGCCAACCAGAGGTAGATGTGTTCTGGAACAGCAGCTGAAATTAAAGCGGTGTGGTTTCTTCAGAGGAGCTTAACCAGCTCTTAGAAATATAAAATATTTATTTGTCTCGACCAGCCAAGAAGTTCTTGACAGTGTTTTGCTTGAAAAGGTTGAGTATTCAGAACTGCAACACTTCATAGCAGATTGGTTCTTTAGGTCTACGCTGGAATCAACTCTAGAAAATGAATATCTGGTAACTTGACTGGGCAGTCACCTGGGAGAGAGGTGTCAGGTGTAGTGTCTCCCTCTCAGTGCGGCACAGTTGGCACTTCAGCTCAAGTCTCGCATGTCCTAATACAAAAAGGAAAGGTTTTTCTAGAACCACTTTCTCATCATTTAATAGCTTTGTTCTCCGTTGCTTATACCTTGACAGGTCCAAATCCTGCTTCTGAAGTAGCAACACATTTGTGCTGTTTACAGACTTAAAATGGTAAGAAAATCACAGCACTGTTTATGTCTTGGAAATGTCTGTCAGTACTGATTCCCTAGTTAGCCATGGCATTCCAGAACTGGAAGGAGCTGCAGCACCATTTGCCTAGGTGATATAACAGAAAAAGTAAATCTGTCCAAGACAGTAAGTAAGACTGACTTTTTAAATTGGATGAAGATGCTGAGTTTGGGGGAGGAAGGGGAAAAAAGGAAGCAGCAGGCAAATGTAAGAATATTACTCATAAGCCATATTCTTACCTGAAATGGTAGGGTCTTCGTCATTGACATATTTCCTCTTCAACTCCTTATGTTTTGTCTGCTTCACCTCTTGTAGTACTTAAAACATCTGGTTTCTACTCTGTTGGCTCCAGCTTACTGTGTTGGGTCAGTCCAATAATATAAATCTTTAAAGTTTGAGATCAGTTTTCTTGATTTATTAATCAGGTTCAATTTGAACATAATGGATCTAAAATTCAAGGCCTCCTTTAGTGGGAAGAAAAATCACCAAAACAGTCTTTTCCCCCACATCGCTGAATGTTTTAAAGGTGTTGAAATAGATGATGGTAAATCATATCAAACGTATTGTGGGATTTTCTCTCCTAATTAAATTCAGGATGTGGGGATGTTCCTTAAGGCTGTGGTCTGTACCATATTTGAACTTTTGAAGGATGGAAGCAATAAAGTATGTTGTTGGAGCAAGATGCTGTCACGCTCTAAATCTTAGAAGAGCCTCATTATTAGATAGTGCTGTTGACACTGTGACACTTCTGGGAGGTCTGAAGGTTCCTGCAGCCACAAAGGCACAGAACTTTTCTCCTCCCAGTAACTTTGTTGCAAGCTTTTAAAGTCTGGTAGTGAGTGTCCTATAAAAATATTAAGCTCAAGCGCTCCTGTGTGCACACTGTGTGGTATCTTAGTAGTAATTGTTGTTGTTATTGTTCTGACTTTACTGAAACCCCTTAAGGGAGTACCAATCTGTAAGAGAAGAAAAGTTGCTAAGTATCCTTCATTAATACTAAGCATTTGTTCTAATTCCCACTGGTCCTGCCCACCCCCATCCAGCATTTTTCAGTTTTTACATCTCTTAAGGTTTATGTCAACCCGTCTCTCCTTTTAAAACCCTTCTTTCACTACTGGGTTACAGAGGTTATAAAGGGTTCTCCCTCTCCCTGTTCAGTGAGGAGGGCAAGGAGGGCTGTGGAGAGTGCAGCTATCCAGAATTTCACCTTTCTGTGACTCTGAACCAGGTGTTTATTCCACTTGTTCTGACAACACGGTTTACTGCGCGTGCTCCTCACCTTCCCTGCGAAGTGCCGTCTAGCCTAAGCTCTCGCATGTTCAAACCTGCGGCTTGGACCTCTGCCATGTCAGAGCTGGCAGGCTCCTGCAAAACAAGCCAACCTCCTGCTGTCGATACGGGCTGAACAATGAAGTTTTTAAGTGAAGCAGACTGAATCCTTAAGGAATACAAGTGCACACCTTCCTTCCCTGCCCACATCTGTCCCCAAAGACTAGGCAAAAATTGGGCACGGTCTTTTCAGAGGAGGTTATCTAATTGTCCTATTATTCAGCACAGTTGATTATAAATGTTGTCTTGACTTGCAGAGACAATGAAAGCTTGAACTAACGTTTCAAATACTCTTGGGCTTACTTTCTTACTGCTTTGGTTGCTTAACTCTGAAACCTAATAGCAGAATAAAACAATTACTTTATTCTTTTAATGCTGCTCCTGTTAGCAGAAACGATCAGCCAATGTTCTTATTCAGCAATTCCAGGTTATGCCTCTTTGCTCCTGGAATCTCTTATCTCTGACGTGCCAAAAACATAGTTTCTCTTTGGTTTTTTGCTACACTGATTTTCACAGTCTACTGAATATAAAAAACATGTAAAACGCTTAATTTTGCCTTATATGAGATGGAGAGGGACTTGTGTTTTAAGAGAAACTTCTGTATAACTTTGAGAGTCACAGAAACTTAAGAGTTGTAAAAATTCATGTGCAGTTTATTGTGGTTGCTACTAACATTCCTTTCATCTGCCTGAAAATTGGGCAGAGTCTGCTGTGAATCTTCTTGTTTGTAGTGAAGTAGAAGGTAAATTTGAGGAATAGATAGCAATACAGATGGGGTAAACAATAGTAGACATATATAACCTGTTGGGGAAATAACAGTCCCTTGTCAACTTTGTGTTTGGCACTACAGCTGATTTCCTTAACAATTCTCACCATTGAACAGCTGCAGAACTAGGTTGAATTAAATTAAGAACATACTTCTCTTGAACCTCTAGAGGCAATTTAATTTAAATTGAAATTTGAAAATGATGCAAAACATGGGTCAGAAGACAAAGTGAACTAGAGGGACTTAAGCCAGTGCAGGAGGAGGAAAGCACGACCTGGTACCACTTATGATGTTCCCATTCTCCTAAATAAATAATGTGCTCTGGCACATAATACTTGATGAGGCCAAAGACATGGTGGCTTCTGGTTCACCCATGCTAAAAGAGTGAGCAAGCACTCACTCTTATGTCTGTGACTTTTCTTTCCCAGCTATTAAAGAGTGGAGAGGACTCACTTGATTTTTGTGGACAGTTCTTTAAAAAGCTTGATTTTTAAGTTAAGCCTAACAAGTAGTAAGAAATCATAAGTCTGACATACTTGTGTTGCTCCCCATGTGCTAATATCACTTGCTGTTCCATCAAGATGGATGTATTTATGCCTTGAAATACAAAAAGAAGTCTTAAGAACATTGATCTTGAGAAATGAGTGATGGTGATACAAAACCAAGCACACCTCTTGTGTTTTTCTGTTGTAGAATTTCTGTTCTTGATGGACTTTTCTGGCAATTTTGTTACTAATATGCTCTGTCACTGAGGAAAGTGGGAGCAACACATATTTCCAAGTCAATTGGACAACAGGTTGGGGTTTTTTCCCTTGCTTTAGTTTAAACTTGATTGCTAAGAAGCATACCTCTCCTGGTACTTACAGCATCTATGGCATAATTAAAAAATAAAGGTGCAGAAAAGAAGAGTTAAAGTATGTACTCTGTTTCTGTAATTTTTAGCAGAACTTTTGTTGTTCACCTTTAAATTACAGCTTCTCTAGCACTGAATAATCTGTGTCTAAATTAAATGCTATATTTAATAAAGCAGGGGTGTCTGTTTGGATTTGAATACTTGCAGAATGGAGACTATATTCTCTTGTTCCTGCCCTAATCCAAAGGCCTGTATCAGTAAAGAGAATGATTTGCCAAAGAGGAAGAAGCAAATAAAGGGAAATTTTCTCCTTTTCTCACAAAGACATGTATTACTCTGGTGTTGAGAAGCTACAGTAAATACAGCTGACATAATGTAGCCAAAGTTTAGTGGTCTCTAAACTGAAAAAAGTGAATATAGGTCAAGTGTGCTTCCTAAACATCCTCAAACACAAAGAGAGGAGGTGGAAAAGGATCTCACATGCAGGCACCCCAAGACCAGAGAGCATGATCATGAAGTACCCTATTTTTCATAAGCACCTAATATCCCCAGCTGAGGTTAAGCCCAGAAAATATAAGCACCTGCTAATAACCACTTACAGTGCTCCCCTCTCCTCCCTGCCCTGCCCCCCAGTCTCGCAAAGATGGCGAAAGAAAATGGAATGGGCTTTTGCCCAAAGCCACACCATAGGTCTGTGGCTGAGCAAGGAAGAAAATACGGGTCTCTTGTATCTCAGGATATTGCTTTTTCTATAGGGCTATGTTGCTTCTTAGCATTAAGCATTTATGCTATCAGGATAAATTATCAAAATGGATGAATGTTTTACTTGTCAAGACAAGATGACAAATGGGTGTTTGTGGGCTTCCTGCTTTAACACACAATAAAATTCTGAAATGTTTTGCCATTATTCACACTACAGCATAGACAAAAGGAACGATGTGTATTGCTCTGTCTTAACCTTACTATTAGCATGAAAGCTGAGAATTCTTGAGTTTTAGATAAGTGAATTTATTTTACAATTTAAAAAAAAAAGTTTAAAGAGACTAGAAACTGCCTTGATTCCATGGAAAAGTATATGAAAAACACTTCTTGCTGTAGCACAGCTGATGAAAGTCAAACTCTCTTCTGAATGTTGAAAGGGTAGAACTAAAAAAAAATATGTTAAATTCATACACTAATTTAGGGGATAGCAATAAACCCTTGAAACTAGGACAGTCATCGTATATTTTGTGAAAGGGGAGGTACCTTGCTGTCTGAATTCTTTTACTTGCTTTCATTTCCACCAAATAAATAACATCTGTGTCCCTTAGTTTATGCCATGCTAATGGCCTACAGAGTGGTAGAAAAAACACCACCTAAAGAAGATGAAAAGGATAATAATGCTTTTGTAGTCACATCCTTTCCTGTTTCTCTTCTCTCTGCGCATCACTTCCCTCACACCATCAAGGAGAAAGCAGAAAATGTGCTGTATGGCATTTG